>NW_024424453.1:14519008-14784199 GCF_017311325.1 Ursus maritimus | reverse complement strand
CCCCCCCCCCCCCCCAGTCTCAACCCAAGCCAGCTCCACGACATCGCGACTCCGGAAGCCCGAGGAGCCCAGACGCCCTGGGGTGGAACGCGGTGAGCGGGCGCGCTCCAGCGGGCTCTACCTGGGCGCGCAGCGAAGCCGAGTCTGGGCGTGCGGCGGCCGCCGTCCCGCCCGAACTCGCCGTCTGGCCTCAGTCGCTCGGGTGCGTCCCGAGCTCGCAGGGCTGTAGTGGGGGCCCGGCTGGCAAATCCCGACCTGGTGCCTGGCAGCCGAGGGGCTACGGCTCTCACATCCCCCGAACCGGCCTCAGGCGTTCGCGCTCCGTGAGAAGGAGGCGGAGGAGAAGCAGACTGCGCGGCCGCCTCGGCTCCCGGACTGTCCCATAAACAAAGTTTGGAGCGAACTCCCACTCCCAGAAAAGAGGCGGGCCCGAAAGTTGAGCTGTTGAATTATGCATGACCTTCAAGTCCTGAGCCAGCCTGCCCCCGCACGTCCCTCCCCTTCCTTCTCCTCCTCCTTCTCCTCCCCCACCTCGGCTCCAGAAAACCCTGGGCGTGATAGGTACTTTGCTGGGTAAGAGGAGACGCGTGCCCCCCATCCACTCCTCCCGGTCGCGCGGACCTTTCCCGCGGAGCCCTGGACCTGCATTCCTTTGAGTTTACCGCGGACTTAGGGCGGGATCAAAGGGAAAGTGGCCTGCGCCTGTTTAATCAAGGGTTTGTGGACCGAAACTAAGGCTGGGGGCGGCGGAGGGCACGCGAGTGAGCGGCCCAGGCGGAGGAAGGGCCAGTCCTGACCGCCGCGCCCTCCCTTCGTGCTCGGTGTCGAGGCCCCGAGCGCCCAGAGCGCCGCACTGATCCGAGGTTCTGTCTGAGGGCGGGCTTGGGTCCGCCCTGGCTCAGGGAGACAAGGCCAGCCTTTCCACGGGAGGCTGCTTAGCGCTTGTGACCATATTTGGTCTGGCGAGGAGGCATCTTGGCTTGCAGTTGTCTGCTAGAGCGCAGACGGTGCCCAGAAAGTGCCTCTGTCACTAGAGCTGCGGCTTCGCCAATGGGTGCGTTGTAAACAAACAACCTTGAAACCATTCATCAAACCTTAGTCTCCTCGCGTGACTCGGGTCACTAGAAATTGAGAAGGAACCTGGCCAAAGCTGGGTACTGGAAAGGGAGAGCAAACGCGCCCCCCCCTTCCCCCGCGACATCCGCGCGGGTTGTGGGAGGATTGGAATGTCCCTGACGCCCTCCAGAGAGCCTGGAGCCGGGATGGAACCCGAGCAGGTGGCTGGGAGTAGAGAGGGTGCGCCAGTGACCCGGAAAAAACCACCCCACCCTCCCACCGACTGGATCTAGGAGAGGGGTGGAGACCCCCAGCCCCTAGATCTAGCTTGACAAGACAGCTGCGGGGAGTAGGAGGCGGCCTTGGCCTTCGGAGCAGCTCAATTCCTTCTTCCCTTGTCCCCTCTCCACTTGGGGGAAAGGGAAGCGGCTGCGAGGTAAGTCACGTTTCACAAATCCCCATGCCATTTGATTCAAACAGTTTATGAAATAAGTCAAATGAGGCAATATATGTACAGACAGCCGGGACTTAACAGTGGTTGGACTTAACGATTTTTCCACTTTAGGATGGTGCAAAAAGGATATACATTCAAACTTTACTTGGAATTTTGAATTTTGACCTTTCCCCAGGCTAGTGATACCAGTGCCATACTCTCTTGATGCTGGGCAGCGGCAGCCACAGCTCCCAGTCAGCCCTGCCATCAGAAGGGTAAAACAACTTACACTTACAGCCATTCTGTAACCATGTAACAATTGTCTTTCACTTTCAGTGCAGTAGTCAATAAATTACTTGAGATATTCAACACTTTATTATAAAATAGACTTTGTGTTAGATGATTTTGCCCAACTGTAGGTCAATGTAAGTGTTCTGAGCACATTTAAGGTAGGCTAGGCTAAACTATGATGTTCAGTATTAAATGCATTTTCAACTTACGGTATTTTCCATTTACGATGGATTTATCAGGACCTCATCCTACCTAAATCAGGAAAGATCCGTAAAACACCTTGAACAGCACCCAGCCCATTTGCATACCGCTTCATTAAATAAAATAGAATTGTATTAAGTGCAAGTATTGCACCTCAGTATTTTTATAAGGGTGAAATAAAGTGAAAATCTGGAGTTGCCTTGAAGGAGAAAAGTTTACAGGAAAGACAAGACCACCCCATAGTTTTGCCTTGGAAAAGGCCAGGGAGTATTTGGGGGCCACTCCCTGAATGGCTACTCCCTGTCACTGCCCACAATAGAAAAGAGCCCACCAAAATGAGGCACCTGTCACCCCGTTATCTATACTTGAAGGTGTGCTCTGATTCTAGACTGCCCACAGAGTGGAAAAAATCAGGGCTGCCTTACAGAGAGACAGCCAGGCGGGTCACTTTCAAAGATAGCAGAGCATAAGCTCTTTTCCAGAGACTCTGGAACCCCCGATTTCCCGTGCAGCAAAATCCTCTGCCCATAGGACCAGCAGAAGGAACGGGAAAGCGACACGTCACTCCACCGGAAATAGTATCAGTAAGCTATTGTCAGAAGCCACCACAGTTATGACAATGGTGAAATTAGCTATGGAACTAGAGGAAGTGACAGGGACCAAATGGTTACTAATGAGAAGCTGCAAGGCTAACTTGATGATTAAAGGATGGAAACTTGAGTCCAGCCCTACTCCAGGAAGTTCCTCACCCAAGAAGAAAGGGCCTGCTTTGTAAGGAGTATCTGGCAGCTACCAGAGAAGAAGAAAATGCTGAGGGAGCCATGAAAATCAGCCAGTGAGAATCAGGGTTGGGATTGGGTGGGCAAGGATGCTGTCTTCATTCCTTGCCAAGCTTCAAGAAATAGATAGTGGAAGAGAATTTTATCCCTGAAAAGGAAATTGCCCAGATCACAGGATAACTCAAAGGGAAAATTCCCAGTTCCCAAATAGCCTATACGATAGTGGATGTTTGAGGACAATTGCTCCATCCTTCAAACAACAGCTTCAGATGACATAACATTTACAGGTCCCTTGGATGTGTCAGGTACCACCCACATGAGGCAGCATGGTGTAGGGACTAAATGTATAATCTCTGGAGTAAAATACCTGAGTCACCTCAAGCAAAATATACTGGAGCTCTCTATTCTTGGGTTCCTCCTTTGAAAATTACAATAACAGTGCCCACTTCACGGGGTTCTCAGTTAAAACACTACAAAGTTTATCCATTGGCTCATGATAGAACACAAGTTTTGAAGTGCCTAGCTCTACTCTTTATGTTGGGCAAGTAACTTAGCTTCCCTAAGTCACAGATAATTCATTCACAAGTTGGAGATAATATTGTGGTAGTTGGTGACATTGCTGCTTTTCAGCGGGACCTCCCTCCTGTTAGTCACACCCTTATGAAGTCCCTTCCAACTTATATCTGGACTAGGCTGGTGACTTGCCTTAACCAGGAAAATACAGCATTGAGTATGTGCTAGCTCCCCCAACCCTACCCCCCCAACCCTCACCTTAACCCCTAAGAAGGTGTGGAAGTTTCTATTTTTGTACTTGTGGAACACCTAAGTCCCTAGATAAGTCCAGCTACCCCACTGAAGAAACCACATGGAGAAGGAGAGGCCCTGAGATACGGGGAGAGAGGGAGAAGTCCAGCCACCCCCCATCTGTGCTGAGCCCAGCCCCTAGCGGCCCCAGCTGACTGCAAACACATTAGTGACCACCATCAGGATGAATAAAAGAACCGAGCCTTGCCCGGCCCAGACTGCAGAACTGTGAGCAAATAGAATGGCTCCTGGTTTAAGTCACTGAATTTTGGGATTTTTTTAATGCAGAATGAACATGCTAAGGATTAAAAAAGAAAATGCAAATAAAGTTCTTAACACAAATTCTGTTACATACTAGAGCACTCAAATGACTGTGATTGAAGTCTCACGGAGACCCAAAGAATAGATAATATGTTTTATATCCCCATTTCACAGATAGGGAACCTGGCCCAGTGAACTTAAAGCATTTTGTCCAAGTACATACAATGAATTCATGAAAAAACCCCTCAGATTCAGCCCAGGATTTATTCTAGATCAGAGTGCTTTTTCTATTCTCCCATCCTGTGCGAGTCACCATTTGTTCCCTGGTATTGTCATTTTAAATCAGTGTGCTACCTCCTGCATGCCTATCTCCTAGAGAAACTCCGCAGTTTTTATAAAATAATCAATTGAGAAGGGCGCCTGGGTAGCGCAGTCCTTAAGCGTCTGCCTTCAGCTCAGGGCGTGATCCTGGCGTTCCGGGATCAAGTCCCACATTGGGCTCCTCTGCTGGGAGCCTGCTACTTCCTCTCCCACTCCCCTGCTGTGTTCCCTCTCTCGTTGGCTGTCTCTCTGTCACATAAATAAATAAAATCTTTAAAAATAATAATAATCAATTGAGAGTAAGTAAATTTTCTCCGCTTGCAAATACTTTCCTCTAGAAGCTGATACCTGCTTCTTAATCTTCCCCTCAACACACTTCCTACTGAAAACTTCCCTGAGCCATCCATCCCTCCTCCTTTCTGTCTCCATCCAACCAATAGCAAGTGATTCTTTATCCTGTGTCCCTCAAAACCATCCTTCCTTTCCTGCTCCCACAACAAGACCTTATCTCAAAGTGCTTGGAGTGGCTCCTACCTGGTTTCTCTGCCTCCAGTCTCTCCTTTCTGGCCTCCTATTTTCATGATGTCATTCCCTGGCTCTCAAGCTTTTAACAGCTGCCCACACGAATAAAGGTCAGAGCTATCAATCTAGCACCCAAGGACTTGCAACAAACTGCCATCTTCATTGCTTTCTGACCTTGATTCTTACACAAATGTGTCTTTATCCACTCCCGCCAGGCTCTGACCCAAGCACATTTAGCCTGTTCCCTCACTACAAATATCTCTATTTGAACCCTGCTCAAAACTGCCGTCCATATTCCATTGTCAAGCCTCCATTAGTCTCTCTCCCTTAAATTCATATTATTCCTGTCTTTTCCTTTGTTTTCGTGTCTGTTTCTTTGACACATAATCATCTATAACACTGTCTTATATTCTAACTTTTACCTCAGTTATCTCTTGCCTCCTCAACTCTAGCTGCTGGGGCTAGAAGAATCCTACATTCTTCATGGAAGTGCCCCTTTGAAGCCCACAAGTCCTTATTGAAGGCATGATGATCCTTACATGATTTTGTCCATTCTTCTTTTAGCACCCACTGGCATACTCCTAACGGTTTGTAAAGTAGCCTCTCACCATTCATTACAGTTTTGGCACTTCATATGGAATCAGCTCCTGAAGAGAACTGAAAGCCTTTTGAGGACAGGTCTAAGAGGGCTTTGTTTTCTTTCTGTTTTTCCCCACATCTAAGAAGGTGTTCTCCACACAGCCGGGCTCAGTACCGGTGGTCACCCAGCCCAATGGCTGTTGTTTTGACTTCGTCATCTGCCATATTTGCCTCAGGAAAGCCACAAGCTGCTTTCCTCAGCCCTGCCCCTCTGAATTGCTGACTTGGTGTGGGTGACTGATTCCAGCTAAGGCGAATGGTCAGAAACTTGGTGGGGTGGGTAAGTTGTTAGAGGACTCCAGCCCAGAAGCCCTTGAGGCAGAACCTGCCTGGGCTTGCTGAACCAGTATAGAGAAAATTCCCAGAGCAGAATCAGCATTAGCAACTGAAGAGGAACTAAGCAGACAAGGACCTTGAATAGATAAGGGTTTGAATAATAAAGAGTCCAGAAAACTGTTGGCATAAGATTAATCTTTATTTCACTAGGAGGATCAGAGTTGACCAGTTCCTTGACAAATCAAATGTGACACTTGTGTATTCATAATTTACTGCATCCCAAATGTCTAGCACAATGTCCAGCATACAGCAAGGTTATACTTAAATCAAATACTTAAATCAAAATGAGTTGGTCCTGCCACACATTTTTGCACGTATTCTTTGCAGATACAGGTCTCATTGTCAGGCTTCACTTTGGTGTTCCTAATAAATGCATGATGGGCATGATCATATAAGGAAGATAATTTTGATAATGATGATGAGGGATGGGATTGTGTTCTCCCTAATGTTATCTCTTGCTTCAGCAATGCAGTCAGATTAGAGGAAAGGGGGCTTTCTGAGATTTAGTTTTTACTTGGGTACTGTGTGCAAGTAGTTTGTCCTCTACTATTTTCACTATTTTTTTTTTTGTACTGGGGAAGATATTTTTAAATGGAAAAAATAAATTAATACATATCTTCTTAGAAAAAAATAGAGATTAACTATCAAGCTATATTGTAAAGTTATATTGCCAATTGCAGCATAATCTTAATTAGAAGTATCCTAAATATTTAACAAGAAATTGGCCACATATTTGTGAAAGCTTAATATCTAATGAAGTTTTTGATAGCTATCTGAAATAGTACTTATGGGGGTGCCTGGGTGGTTCAGTCAGTTAAGCATCCGATTCTTGGTTTCAACTCAGGTCATGATCTTAGGTCTTGAGATCAAGCCCTGCCTGAAGCTCTTCACTCAGTATAGAGTCTGCTTGAGATTCTTTCCCTCTCACTCTCCCTCTGCCCCTCCCTCCACTCATTCTCTAGCTTTCTCTCTAAAATAAATAAATAAATAAATAAATAAATAAATAAATAAATAAATAAAATCTTTTTCATTTTTTTCTTTTTTAAAGATTTCATGTATTTATTTGACACAGAGGGGCGCCTGGGTGGCTCAGTCATGAAGCATCTGCCTTCGGCTCAGGGCGTGATCCTAGCGTTCTGGGATCCAGCCCCACATCAGGCTCTTCCGCTATGAGCCTGCTTCTTCCTCTCCCACTCCCCCTGCTGTGTTCCCTCTCTCGCTGGCTATCTTTCCCTCTGTCAAATAAATAAATAAAATATTTTTTAAAAATTAAAAAATTTAAAAAAATATTTGACACAGAAGAGGGAGAGAGAGTACAAGCAGGGGGAGCAGCAGGCAGAGGGACAGCGAGAAGGGAGCCCAATGTGGGGCTCCATCCCAGGACCCTGAGATCATGACCTGAGCAGAAGGCAGACATTTAACCAACTGAGCCACCCAGGTACCCCCATTTTTCTTAAAAAAATTGATAAAATCTTTTTTAAAATATGAAATAGAGCTTCTGAAGATAACGTACCAATGTGAAAAAGATAATTTTTATTATTTTTGAAGAAATACATCTGGAAACAAGTATCTATGAACACTATAATTACAACTTTGTTCAAAAACATGGGAAAAGATGAATGAAAAGATGCTAAAAATAATCCCTAAATGCTAAAAAATAAAATGTAAAAATAAAAAAGATAAATGTTTCTCTCTATGTACTTAGGTCTGTGTAAATCTATAAATGCATTACATAATAGAGAAATTGAATCATCACCCTCAGAAGCCCAAACCATATTATTAGTATCATTTTGGGTATGATGAGAGAACTAATAGCAGTGTTTGGAGGTAAATTCAAGGTTATTAGCATTATTTATACATTCAAAAAATATATTTATATTGTTTGAGTGCCCACTACATGCAACACCAGAAGTGATCTTTCAAGCTAAACTTGGAAGAGTCCACCACCTGATAGGACAGTCACTGGTTGATGATGTCACTGAACTCCTCCCTCTACCCAAATAAGTCCCAGATCTGGTTACACCAGCTGTTCAAGCCACTGCCCTTCTCTGTCTTGTTTGTCACGTTGACAGGAGCCCAGGATATACAAGCTCTCCTCTTATCCCTCTGTCTCAGCGTTGTCCAGACTCAAGTGAGGCCACCTTTCATGCCTGGTCAGAAAAGGTCAATCCCTTTTGGAGCCAAGAAGAGGAGAGGAGCAATCAAACCAGTCTGGGATGAAGAGAGGGCCCAGGACTCAAATTCTGCTCCACAAGAGCACAGACTCGATGGATGTGAGTTCAACTCACACTTAAAAATGACACAAGTTTCCTTTAAAACTATATATTTACATGGGGCGCCTGGGTGGCACAGCGGTTAAGCGTCTGCCTTCGGCTCAGGGCGTGATCCCGGCGTTATGGGATTGAGCCCCACATCAGGCTCCTCCACTATGAGCCTGCTTCTTCCTCTCCCACTCCCCCTGCTTGTGTTCCCTCTCTCGCTGGCTGTCTCTATCTCTGTCAAATAAATAAATAAAATCTTTAAAAAAAAAAACAAAAAACTATATATTTACAGATAATCTTAAAGAGTGAATTTATTCTCGTGTAGTGCCACGTAAGTCCTAATTGGACCATTTGACCATAGACATTTCCACCTAGTCATAATACTTAAAAGTTGTTAGTACTTCAGTTATCATGGTAGTAGTAAATAATGTTTATATATTTTGCAGACTATAAAACAATTTCACCTGTGCAATTATACATGAATCTTACAGTAACTCTAGAATTGGCAGACAAGCCTTACTAGGCCTCCTATTATACAGAAGAAAACAAAGGTTCAGAAGACTTCGTGCCTCGCCGAAGGTCATCAGTTTATAACAAGAGAGCCAGAACTCAAACCCTGTAGTGCCTATAGGCTTTCATATTATATTTCTCTCATAACTTATTTTTTTTAAGATTTTATTTATTTATTTTAGAGGGGCGTGCAGGAGTAGAAGGAAAGGGAGAGAGAGAATCTCAAGTAGATTCCCCACTGAGCACAGAGCCCAACTCGGGGCTTGATCTCACAACCCTGAGATCATGACCTAAGCTGGATGCTCGACCAACTGAGGTGGATGCTCGACCGACTGAGCCACCCCGGCGCCCGTATTTCTCTCATAACTTCTTAACTGAATCAGAGTCTTAATTGCTTCCTCGTTTGTAAGATTACAGAATGCTGTCCCTCAAAAAGATAGGATATTTTTAGTTCTTTTTCCTCCATTGACTTATCCCTCTAATATCATTTCACAATTGCTTTGTCATCTAATGGCCATTCAGTGCACAGAGGCTCCTAAAATTTAAATTCTAGTTGTCTCCTCCCTCATTAAATAAATGAAAACTCAAATGTGTTGGAGGATACTTAAAATGTAATCAAACTCTGATTAATGGAGTACTTGCATGTATTAAAGAAACCTTCTGTCATGTGAATCCTCACTACTAATTAATATGGAGCAGGCAGTCCCGACTTTTTTTTTAAGGGTTTTATTTCTAAAGTTATTTTATAAATTGGTCATTTGAAACTCAGAATGTGTTTTGTTATAGAAAAAAATATATTACAGATGATGGCTAGCTACCACAGCCATCCTTGGGAGCCCCAAAACTTCAGTGTGTCCTGGTCCTCAAGTTGAGTCTTTCTAGACCCTTAGAGGACTGGTGTGGGAGAAGAAGAACACAGAAAGCAGGCATATTTATTCTATGATAGCAGCAAGAGGAAGTTCTTGAAGGGTCAAAGCGTGTCCTGTGACTTCAGGACTACCTGGTTGGGCAAATTCACATTTTCTGTATCATACATTCTCAAGAAGTGGGAGGAAAAGTAGTTAAGGCTTCTCTTGGCTGCAGGTAAAAAGTTATGTTCACGAAAGCAAAAGGGAGCAGTTATAAGGATACTGCATGGAACATAAGGACGTGCACACCTCCCTCCCTCTCCCTCTCTTTCCCTTGTCTCTGCTTTTCTCTACATTATCTACTTCATTGTTTCTGGACAAAGCAGCCTTTTCTGCATGGTACATGCTTTTCTATGCCTCACAATTTCACATATTACAAGCAGTTCCTCTTTTTCTTTTTTTTAAAGATTTTATTTATTTGAGAGAGAAAGAGAGTGAGCGAGAGCGAACACAAGTGGGGGGTAGGCAGAAGGAGAGGGAGAAACACACTCCCTGCTGAGGAGGAAGCCCGACATGGGGCTCGATCCCAGGACCCTGGGATCACAACCTGAGCCAAAGGCAGACATTAATCCACTGACCCACCCAGACACCCCTACAAGCAATTCCTCTTAAAAGAGAAATGGACTTTTGCCTCAGGTCTAAATCCCGAGGGAAAGATCTCTGGTTTAATTTGAATCAGGTGTCCATCTTTGGACCAATCACTTTTGATGGGGGAGGGGGGCAAGAGCAAGGTCAAGAATAAGTACAATGAGCATAACCCTAAAGGGCAGACAGGAAGCTCCCAGAAAAGAAGGCCCAGGCAGAGGACCCCAGACATGGAATAACAGCTTGAGTTCATATGCTTAGTATTTCTTAGCATGAACCAAGTCTTTCAGCTGTTTGCCTTTTAGAAATGAATCACAACAAAACACTTGGAGGAACCACATGATGCCCTTGACAGCTACACAATTTTAGGGCTACCTGGGCACTAACCTAGAGGCTGCACGTTGTAATTCTACTAAATCATCATCTCCCACTTTTTGAGCAGAGATTTCAGGCAAGAGACATTCATTCTATTTATTTCCTCCTACCTGTCAAAGTTTTGTGTTTCACAGAAGGGAAAATAATCTGCAGACATTTCAGAAGAGTTTTACTTAAAACACCTTGATAAAATGCCAGAGAAAAAGTGAATGAGAAGATCCCTGAGATTTAGCTACTACTTTACTAAAAAAAAAAAAAAAAAAAATCCATAACTATTATCTATGCAAGTGTCAATCGAGGCTATTCCCTTGTATAGATTGCAGAGCCAGGAGTTCAATATTAGAAATCATAGTAATTTAGACTTTGGCTGTTTGGCATTGCATCTATAAAAATAAAACTGGTTAATGGCCTTCAAGGAAAAAAGCCTCTAGAATTTTAGTCTTCCACTTCTCTTGTAATTATTACAAGACTGCCTGAACTAATTAAATATGGCAACATAGACCTTTCAATGAGAAAGGACAAAGTTGTGATGTTGATTGAAACACATTCTCAAGGGAGAAATCTATCTCTTCTGTCTGTCCCATGGACAGGTATATTAAGGTGTCCCAGAACTGATGCTTCATTATGTCACATCGGACGATAAGGTCTTGAGTTGGAAGTGATGGATTCCATTCTTAGAACAAAATTCGTCACCAATAGAGGGGGACCCTTTTGATGAATTATCTGACAACTTAGCAGCAACAGTTATATGATTTCTCCACATAAGCTCCTGTAGACACTCTACTCACCAAAAGACATGGAGGGCTTTCAAAACTTTTTTGTGTTAGTGTTTGAACACCCCCCAAAGAGACTGCCAAGAAATAAGTTTCAGTGTGTTCGGCTCAAAGGATAGACACAATCTGGTGGTAAATTTCATTCTTGCTAATGAATCCTCCCTTTGACTTTCTGGACAGCTTGGCCAAATAAGTTTGGAGGCCAAACTTTACAGACTCCAAAGCAAGCTGTTGGTATGAAAGAGACCAGATCATTTTGCCTAAAATCACCAAAAACCTTTGTGTCAAGTCCAGAGTTTTACCCTTAGTCAATCTTTCTATTTTACCACTGCCAGGGGTGGGGTGGTGGGGGCGGTGGGGAGGGGAGTTGGTTTTTTGGGAGAGGAAATAAGAACCCCCACATACAGGCATTTTCCCACCCAGACTTATTTACTTGCAAGGGAAACTTCTTGGTGGCCACAAAATCCCACCAAAGAAAATCCCAACCAAGTTCATTCCTGTGCCAGTTTCATTAATCCACAGCTTGGAGCAGCAGTGTGTAGCTGGTCTGGGAACAAGACTGCTCTTTCTTTTGGTTATCACAAATCCATCTGAACTCAAAAGGGCCTCACTTAAATCAGGAGTTTCTATTCTTCTCAAAATGTCATGTCATTTGAATTTGTAGTTCTATGATCTAAAGGAAACAAACAATGTCCCCACCACTGGTGTCCAAAGGGAGGGAGGAAGGAGGGAACCATGAAAGTAATCCAGGAAAACACTGAAAGTGAACTTGCCCTTCAGCAAACAGACAAAAATTAATCTCTAAGTTCTAGACGACACTAACATGTTCTGTAACTCCTCTGCAGAGGCCAGCAGAAATACCTGGATTTATAAGGCAGGTGTCTGTTTAATCTTCAGTATTCAAACTTTTCATCGAGAAACAAAAAAATTGAGAAAACAGATGCTTACTTGGAAAAAAACTAGCAAGAATGATTTGTGGGTCAGTTCAGATCCACCGGGAAGCAGACGCCAAGACAGAATTACATGAGCAAGAAATGTACTGGGGGATATGTCATAAAGAATAAAGGAGAGGGGTGCCTGGGTGGCTCAGTTGGTTGAGTGACTGCCTCTTGGTTTCAGCCCCCTGTAATCTCAGGGTCGTGAGACTGAGCCCCGTGTCAGGCTACGCACCTAGCCTGGAGTCCTCTTGGGACTCTCTCTCCCTCTCACTCTGCCTCTCCCCCTGCTCTCTCTCTAAAATAAATAATCTTTATTTTTTTTTATTTAATGATTTTTTATTATATTATGTTAGTCACCATACAGTACATCCCTGGTTTCCGATGTAAGGCTCAATGATTCATTAGTTGCGTCTAACACCCAGTGCACCATGCAATACGTGCCCTCCTTACTACCCATCACCGGTCTATCCCATTCCCCCACCCCCCTCCCCTCTGAGGCCCTCAGTTTGTTTCTCATAGTCCATAGCCTCTCATGTTTCATTCCCCCTTCTGATTACCCCCCCTTTCTTTATCCCTTTCTTCCCCTACTGATCATCCTAGTTCTTATGTTCCATAGATGAGAGAAATCATATGATAGTTGTCTTTCTCTGCTTGACTTATTTCACTTAGCATTATCTCCTCCAGTGCTGTCCATGTTGCAGCAAATGTTGAGAACTCGTTCTTTCTGATAGCTGAGTAATATTCCATTGTATATATGGACCACAACTTCTTAATCCAGTCATCTGTTGAAGGGCATCTCGGCTCCTTCCACGATTTAGCTATTGTGGACATTGCTGCTATGAACATTGGGGTGCATATGGCCCTTCTCTTCACTACGTCTGTATCTTTGGGGTAAATACCCAGTAGTGCAATGGCTGGGTCATAGGGTAGCTCAATTTTTAACTTTTTAAGGGACCTCCACACTGTTTTCCAGAGTGGCTGTACCAACTTGCATTCCCACCAACAATGTAGGAGGGATCCCCTTTCTCCACATCCTCTCCAACAATTGTTGTTTCTTGCCTTGTCTATTTTTGCCATTCTAACTGGCGTAAGGTGGTATCTCAGTGTGGTTTTGATTTGGATTTCCTTGATGGCTAATGATTTTGAACATTTTTTCATGTGTCTGTTAGCCATTTGTATGTCTTCATTGGAAAAGTGTCTGTTCATATCTTCTGCCCATTTTTTGATTTGTTTATTTGTTTCTCGTGTATTGAGTTTGAGAAGTTCTTTGTGGATCTTGGATACCAGTCCTTTATCTGTAGTGTCATTTGCAAATATCTTCTCCCATTCCGTGGGCTGCCTCTTAGTTTTTCTGATTGTTTCCTTGGCTGTGCAGAAACTTTTAATCTTGATGAAGTCCCATAAGTTCATTTTATCTTTTGTTTCTCTTGCCTTTGGGGATGTGTCATGAAAAAGGTTGCTTTGGCCGATGTCGTAGAGGTTGTTGCCTATGTTCTCCTCTAGAATTTTGATAGATTCCTGTCTCACATTGAGGTCTTTCATCCATTTGGAGTTTATTTTTGTGTATGGTGTGAGATAGTGGTCAAGTTTCATTCTTTTGCATGTAGCTGTCCAATTTTCCCAGCACCATTTATTGAAGAGACTGTCTTTTTCCCACCGGATGTTTTTTCCTGCTTTATCAAATATTAGTTGCCCAAAGAGCCGAGGGTCCATTTCTGGGTTCTCTATTCTGTTCCATTGGTCTATGTGTCTGTTTTTGTGCCAGTACCATGCTGTCTTTGTGATCACAGCTTTGTAGTACAGCTCAAAATCCGGCATTGTGATGCCCCCAGCTTTGTTTTTCCTTTTCAACAGTTCCTTGGAGATTCGGGGTAAAATAAATAATCTTTAAAAAAAAAGAAGAAGAAGAAGAAGAAGAAGAAGAAGAAGAAGAAGAAGAAGAAGAAGAAGAAGAAGAAGAAGAAGAAGAAGAAGAAGAAGAAGAAGAAGAAGAAGAAGAAGAAGAAGAAGAAGAAGAAGAAGAAGAAGAAGAAGAAGAAGAAGAAGAAGAAGAAGAGAGAAAAGGAGGAAGAGTAGGCCAGGAAAGCCTTCATATCTCCACGCAGGTCTGATACCTGTGAAAGGAGGAAAGTGAAGGAAGGAGGATTGGGTAGAAGTGCCTCAGACTGCAGCACAGCTTGAAGAAAGTCCTAGCCAGGGTGATGGGAAACTCCAAGACAATGACTGACCATGAGAGGAGTCCCAGGGTGGGCAGGGATGGCTCAGCGTTAGCACACTGCTGGGCTCAGTCACAGGCAGACTGAGATCATGGCCTTCCCCGTGTGAACAATGCAGTCATTCCACAGGAGTGGCCACTGGCGGTGTCAGCTGGCTGCTCTCATAGGAGGGTCTCTACTGAAAGGAGCCCTAAGCAGTGAACCCACATGGCTTTCACCACTGTCTAGACAAACTGCATCAAACAGACTGACTCCTCCCATCCATTTCAGGATGCGGTTCTTGCATGGTTCTTAAGGACCTCTCTCCTGAGGGGAAACTTCAGTGGTTAATGAGACAAATCACAGTCCCTGCTGTGGCAGTTGGTCTTGAGGCCAGAACTGGTATTCATCTTCTCTCTCAACTCCACTATCCACCCTAAAGTCTCCACAGCCCATGCCATCTCCCCTGCAGGTGCTGATGGCTTGCCTACCTGGTGGTGCAACTCAAACCTTCATTTTAAGGGGGCCCAAGCCCTTGGAATCACACCCTTCTTAGACTGGGGCTGCTGTCCATTCACAGTTATAATGGGAAAAACTAATCCCCAGAGGCACCAAGTGGATCACCTAGTTGTGCACATTCCTCCCTGTCTACACCTTGTGTGGTAGCAGCCTTTACTCCTCCTGCTGCTCAGGGTCATTGATCCCAGCCAGAATGATGGTGACTCTTCTTGCTGTTGTCCCCTGGACACAGGAGTCTAAAGTGTGTACATGGGGGCGCCTGGGTGGCGCAGTCGTTAAGCGTCTGCCTTCGGCTCAGGGCCTGATCCTGGTGTTCTGGGATCGAGCCCCACGTCAGACCCCTCCGCTGGGAGCCTGCTTCTCCCTCTCCCACTCCCCCTGCTTGTGTTCCCTCTCTCGCTGGCTGTCTCTATCTCTGTCAAATAAATAAATAAAATCTTAAAAAAAAAAAAAAGTGTGTACATGGCATTCACAGATTACAGTTAAATGTTACTGTTGTCAGGTCCCCTAGCAAGAGTGTACTCCCTTTGGGGACCTGAACCTCTAACCCTATAGATTCCAAAGCTGCAAAGATGGGACACACAAAGTTCCCCAAAGGATCACTGGGAATGGTGTTAAATGGGTCCACTTTTGCTTCCACCTCTTTGTTCTTAGACTCATGCATTCCTCCTGTAAGTGATATAATATCAAATAGAGGTCTTTGATTTGGTGTATACCCTGCACCCTGAAGGGTGGCTCCTCATCCCTGCAGAGTATTGCCTGTAGGCTGGTGCTTTAGCTGTGCCTTGACTATCAGTTTAGCTAATTCTAAATATTGCAGTATGTAATACAATCAGTGCATTCTATAGCCAAGGGGTAATATCTGTACCTCCTTCACTGCGAAGTGAGTTCCCTGAGCAAGTGCTATGTTGTGTGGGATTTTATGTCTATGGATGAGGCATTCTGCAAGTTTCCAGGTAGTGGTGCTAACTGAGGCTCTGTAAGCATGAAAAGCAAATCTATACCCAGAATTGTTATCTACTCCTATGCAGACAAAGTGGATGGAGGGGGCCTACTATAGTCAACTTGCCAAATGGCTGGTTGGACTCTTCTAGGAATAGTGCCATATTGGAGGCTATCTCTGTTGTTGGTACATTGAACATTTAGAAGCAGCAGGAGCTAGATTAGCTTTGGTAAGTGGGAGCCCGTGCTGTTGGATAATGCATGGCTTCTGTCTCTGTTACTTTTCATTTGTCATCATGTCAGTCCTGGGATGGTTTATGGCAAAGACTGGCTGGCATCAACTGGCCAAATCCATTTTTTTACTTGTTTTTTTTTTTTAATGCCTCTTCAATGGTGAATACTTTTGAGAGGGCATTAATCTGTAACACAAAATCTCCATACTTCNTTCCTGCTCTCATATATCCATCTAACATGCTTCTGCTTCTGACCTCTTGGTCTTCAGTGTTCCAGTCCTTTCACTTTCAGGGTCATTGCACAGGAAAGTGTATATATTCGCATCTCAGGCAGTCACCTCTCCTTCCACACAAAGTAAATAACCTGAAACCCATGAAGCTCTACCCACTGGGAAGTTTCTGAGCCACTACCCATTTTTGTCTTGCACCCACATACTGAACTGACCAATTGATAAAGTAAGCTTGGGCTTTTTCCTCCCCCTGCTTGGGACCCTACAGAGAATGAGGGCAGCTGGTACATGGATGGTGGATGACACAAGTCTGGGATACCTACTTCTGCAGTTTACTTATGCCCTCTGATCCTGGTCAGGCTCAATCCCAGATGTACCACTACTCTTGAGCCTGTCCAGTTGTATGACTTGATAAATCCACCAGAACCCAGCTTAGAATAGACAGTTCTAAATGCATGCTCACTTAGTGCCCCATGGCCAAGTGCTCTATCTCCACCAGGTCCTGGTAACATACCAGGAGCTGTTTTTCAAAAGATATATAACTCTCCTCGGAGGATGGCATGGCCTTGCTGTAGAAGTCCCAGGGCCTATGTTGTTATTCTCCCACTGGGGCTTACTATATCCTACACAGTATCTTTTCCTACCTCCAACACTATAGGTTCTGCCAGGTGGTAGGGAAAGTAACAGCATTGCTCACACCACAACCTGTTCTTGCTGTAGAGTCATTTCTAGCTCTGGGTGTCTCCCATAAATAAAGCCTTCTATAAATCCTAGTATTTGGGCTACAATAGCATTCCTAGGTATGGAATATGTTGCCCCTGGGACATAAAGAAACCCACCAGGCATTGTGTTTCCCTTTTTTATAGTAGGAGGTGCAGGATATAACACTCTATGTTTTACTTTGGAGAGGTCCCAAATTACCCCTGACTACTGAATCCTTATAAACTTCACTGAAGTGGCAGTTTTGTGAATCTTCATAGAGTTTGTCTCCCGTCCTCTGGTGTGAATGTCTCCTCCCAAGGCTTCCAGCATCCTAGCCATATCTTGCTCATTCTGCCTGATCAGCACAGTGTCACTGATGCAATGAATCAGTGATGTTCTCTGGGATGTTCAGATGGTCCAGATCTATATATGAACTATATATAACAGAGGGTAGGAGAGTTAACATATCCCTGGGGGGAAACTATAAATAAATGTTGTTCCTTCCCCATGAATGCTGTTTCCAATCCTCTTTTCAAATTGGAATGGAAAAAAACTCATTTGCCAAATTAACCATTCATACCAAGTATCTGAGGCCTTATCAGTTTGCTCCAACAAGGAAAATGTGGCTGGCCCAGCAGCTGCAATCATGGCTGCTACTTGGTTGAACTTGTGGTAGTCTAGTCATTCTCTGCCATTCAGACTGGTAAATTAAACAGAGATATGATAGTAACTGCGCACTCCCCTGCACACTTTAGTGGTGGCACTAATCTCTACCACTCTCCGCCCCCATCCCCAGAATGCAATATTGGTTTTGATTTACTGTCTTGCTGGGAGTGAGCACTTTGGCAGGGTGCCATCTCAAAGGCTTCTACATGGCCTTATCCCCCGTGATAGCTTTCACTGCATAGGCTAAGGGCCCAATATGGGATTAGTCCTATTGCCAAATGTGTCAATCCCAATTATATATTCAGAGAGATGTATCTGCAGACCTACGGAATCTGCTCTGAGTCAGACTTTAGCCAGAATTCCATTTATTCATCTGGTCCCCATATCCCTATATCTAACTGTAGGCAAAGGGGCACGACAATGCTTCAGGGCTCCAAATATCAGTCAGTATCAACTGAGAACCTCTATCTAATAATCCTTGAAATGTCTGAGTATTCTTTCCCCAGTATACAGTCATCCAAGAAAACAGCCATAGACTCCTTTGGAAATGGCTGAGAATCCCTCCAGTATTACTTGCCATGGTGTTCCAGGGTCCCTACTCCTGAGAACTCGGTACCCTGTTCAGTCAGTTGGACTCCTGACTGACAACTGGCTCGAACTGAGCAACAGTTTGCGATGTTTTATGGGGGTGACCAGTCTTAACTTCCTGTTCCTTTATTCTTGCCTTATTCTGATTTTAGATGTTAAGCAGCACCCTTCAGGTTATGGACAATATCTAGAATATGAAAAAGGCTAAGGAATATTTTAAATGTCAAAGGTGACTCATTTAAAAACCAATCTTAATAGTCCAAAATATTTAAAGCCATGAACTTCCACTTCTAGGTACAAACCAAACAGCAACTTTTACATAAGTTCTCCCAAATATATATATTAAAATATTCATAGTTCATAGCACTAAAAACTCTAAATGTAAAATACCCAAATACTCTTCAAGAGTATATTGAATAAATAAATTATGAGGCACTATGTAGCAACAGAATGTAAAATGAACAAACTGTAACTACAAACATCATATGACCTAACCTCTGAAATCACCACCCAGAGTCACTTTACAACATTGTGTGGCAGAAAGGTCACAAAAGTCCACCCAGGTCTAAAGGGAGGGATACAGACGTTACCTCTTTTTTTTTTTTTTTTTCCCCAGTAGGCTCCACACCCAGCATAGAACCCAACATGGGACTTAAACTCACAACCTTGAGATCAAGAACTGAGCAGAAATCAAGAGTTGGACGCTTAACTGACCAAGTCACCCAGAAGCCCCAGCCAACTCTTGATCAGAAAGGAGCAAGGTCACATGGTAAAATGATGAGGTGGGATGAGAAATATTGATACAGCCATCTTTGGAAAATATTACCTGCCAAGGTAAGTTTCTTTCAATAATGTTAAATGGATGCTGGCTGAGTGAATACAAGGTATCTTTGTTATCTGAATATTAATTCTCAGGAGATCCACTGAAACACTGTGATATAGGAAAGCAAAAGTTACCCGTAATAGAAATATTCACTAACATATACTCAAGCATCTCTCTCCATTTAACACTTCGAGTACCTATGATTATTGGAAGTGGTATTTATCCACCCATACAATGCAAAATGAAAAGGTAAATCTTGCAAAAAAAATAAAAGATTTTAAGTCAATTATTTTTAGAGTATACACTAGTCCCCCCGTATCCACAGAGAATATTTTCCAAGACTCCCAGTGGGTGCCTGAAACCACAAATATTACTAAATCCTATATATAATATATCTTTCCTCTACATACACACCTATGATAAAGTTTAATTTATAAATTAGGCACAGTAAGATTACCAATAACACTATTAATAAATAAGAACAATTATAAAAATACACTGTAATAAAAGTTAAGTAAATATGGTCTCTCTCTCTCAAAATATATTATTCTACATATTCACCCTTCTTATGATGATGATAAAATACCTAGTGATGAGATGAAGTGAGGTGAATGATGTAGGTATAGTGATGTAGCAATAGACTACTATTAACCTTCTGATAATACATCAGAAGAAGCATTATTTGCTTCTGGACTGCAGTTGACCATGGGGAAGTGAAACCCCAGAAAGCAACATAGTGGATAAAGAGGCACTACTGAATTTGTAATGTTGTGTAACTGGTAGACCAGCTAACAACTGGAAAAAGAAAATCAACAACGATGATCATGTTAGTGGAATTATCTGAAAATCCAAAGATTAAGATAGGCACTAGGGAAATTATTGAAACCCTTTGATTATTTCTGCATGTTAAAGTGAAGGGTATTCTGTGTGCTGTTAACTTTTGTTGGAAAAATTATGTGCCTCAAAAAAAAAAAAAAAGAGCAATACTTGACTCAGATTTTGTACTTTTCAAGGACTAGCCCTTAGTTTCTATAATAACCTAATTTGGTTACAGAAAAGATAAAATTATTTTTATACTTTTTAGTTGTAATAATCAGATATAGTCCAAGTCAAACTTCTTCTTGTGAAGTTTTGATCCCTTTTTGAGTGGATTGACTTCAGTGGTCTTTTTTTTTTTCCATTACTGACAAACAGCCCTCCTATAATCTGCATAAGCTTTCATCCTTCTCTAGGGAGTTAAGTATGAGCAACATCAATTAAAATTACATCAGTGACAGTATTTTCAGAGCTTTCTTAGAAAGCCTATTATATTAAGTGAAATTAAACCTGAGGTCTTACAAGAGTGTTAGTTTTTGCCTTAGATATTAGAGCAAGATGCATCTGTAGTTATCTGCCAGATAACTTTTTCATCAAACATTTATGGAGCACCTGATTTTTGCAAGGCAATGTGTTAACATACTGTGGGAATTATAAAGAGGAACTGACTCTGCGATGAAAACATTAGCATATGTATTTTCAGTCAAGGTCACTGTGACGTTTACGCACTGTGTCTACCACCGCCCCCATCACCTCCACCACCACCACTATCACCACCGTCACGTCTACCACCACCAGCAGCAGCCACATAGATCTAACAGTATAAAACACATTTATTAGGAAAACTGAAATTAAATAAAGAACTTTACCCTGAAGTTATTTGGATAACGGCATCTCTCATTCATTTAATTTGGTTGTATTTCTCTTGGCATATATTGCACATTCCCAAATGATACACACCAATATACTGAAATTTTCAGAGCGGTTTTTCAGCATTTTGACATGCTAAGAGGAAATTTTTAAGTGTGAAGGACTCATGGAAATTACTTATTCCAATTCTCTCATTTCTTAGATCAGGAAAATGAAGCTCAGAGAGGTGAAGTGACTTATGAGTCACTGTGAGTAGACAAGGACAACTCAATCCTCATAATTTACTCACTGTCCAGGGTCTTCCTCTCTTCTCCTGACTCCTGGAGCAGGAGGACCAAGTAAAGACTCTCAGTTCCGCCCGAGGACAAAGTTATCACACCTCTTAGGCAGACAGAAACTCTCTGAAGAAAAGGAGAAAGTGCAAATCCACTCCTAGGAGACCTTGGTTAGCTCAATTTGTGTGGCTGGTTATGTAAATGAAGAGGCCTTGCAAGGGGATGGGGTCAAGAGTTTCCTGGGGGTTCAGCTTGGCAATGCTGTATGGCCTGGAAAGAAAATGATACTTTGCACTTGCATAATACTTTTCATCCCTCCAACAATAACAAATGCAACTTTGTAGTTTCAGCCAAATACTGCAAAGTACTTCACAAATGTTTAACTCAGGAATCCTCAGAACAACCAAGAAAGGAAGACTTTTGAAAGAAAGGAAGAAAACAGCTCTCATCCTCATGATTCAGTGAGGAATCTAAGGTCAGAAGAAATGAGTCTGTACCTAGCTGAGTGACACCACTGGCAGGACTCTTGACATGCAAAGACAGTCCTCTGTTTGCACACTTTCTGAAGTGACCTGGACACGGGATTTCAAAAAGGGCAGATGGGTGGACCAAAAAAGCCACTACTTGTTCTTCCAGCCCCAGTGAATCTATGAAGCTTTTACAAGAGGTTTGGTTCTGAGTCTTTAAAGGTTCTTGGAATTCTGTTCAAAGAACTTTGGCATGTCTCCTAAAAGAATTTTTTAAAACCATGAATCCCTTCACAAAATTTTTAGTTGACATCTAAAATATTTCATATGTTTAAATAATTGCAAAGGTTATCATTTCCAGCATATTATTAATATGTGTATTTTAAAATAAATTATAGCTATACTCTTTTTAAAATATCCAATTGAATCTAAAATCCAAGAAATTTGATGCCCATCATCATCCATTTAAAAATATATATAAACAAGTTCTTTAACAGTCCGAAATTTTACATCATTCCCTTTTCTCCTTAAGCTTATATTCTTGTACCACTTCTCCTATGTACTTTTATTTATATTATTGTGCCCAAAAGTCTTCTTAATTCACTATTATACTTTTCTGCAATAAAAATGTTTGCAAATTAAATTTTTCAATTTTCTGTATTTTTGTTAGGCTGAGCTACAGTAACAAGTAGACCCAAGCATGTAATGGCTCAACACAAAGTCTGTTTCTTTCTTACATAATAGTCTTGGTGAGATGCTCTAATAAACAATGTGCTCTCCTCCACACAGTGATTAAGGGACCCAATCTCCTTCTATCACATGGCTCTGCCATTCCCCTGAACAAGGATCTAGCTTGCAAGCCTATTTTTATGTGCCCTGGGAGCTAAGAATAGATTTATATTTTTAAAGGGCTATTTAAAAAAAAATAAATAAAAGGGCAGAATATGAGACAGAGGCCTTATATGGCTTTGTAAAGTCTAAATAGTTATTTTCTGGGTCTTTACCAAAGTTTGCCAACCCCTTTCCTAGAGCCTCATTCTTGATTGTATCTAGCTGATAGAAGAAGCAAAGAATACGTGGAAAAGATTTTATGGGGACAGTCCTGGAAGTGACCCACATCACTTCCACACACATTGTGTTGCCAGAACAACTACATGGCCACACCCTACACCAAGGAAAATGGGAAAATGTACGCTAGCTGTGCACCCAAAGAAGGGGAGAACAAATTTTAGAAAGCAACTAACAGAATCTACCACTGTCAGGCTCTAAAGCATCAAAAAGAATGTTATAATTACCAGTTGTGTAGAATTTATCAAAATAACCCACATATATGATAGATTAAGATAAACATTAAACAAGGGTGCCTGGGTGGCTCAGTCAGTTAAGCATCCAACTTTTGATCTCAGCTCAGTTCTTGATCTCAGGGTCATGAGTTCAAGCGCTGCACTGGGCTCCATGTTGGGTCTGGAGCCTACTTAAAAAAAAAAAAAAAAGATAAACAAGAAAGGAAAATTTTATTAAAGGTGCAGTTCTTTGCTTTTTAAAGATTTATTTATTTATTTTAGGAGAGGAGAGAGGATGCATGGGAGCGGGGGAGGGGCAGAGGGAGAGGGAGAAAAATCCTCAAGCAGACTCCACGCTGAGTAGGAGTCTGACTCCGGACTTGATCCCAAGACCCCAAGATTGTGACCTGAGCTAAAATCAAGAGTCAGATGCTCAACTGACTAAGCCACCCAGGTTCCCCAAAGGTACAGTTCTTAATAAGATGGATGAGGCTATTTTCTTTTCAATTAGCTCATGTTTCCGAAGTTAGAGCATCAGTTTTAATTCTACTTTTCATTTTTATAAATGTTACTGCCAAGAAAGTTGCATAAAAATAAGAAAATGGGAATGGAAGAGCCTTTATTTAAAGCCAGTCTTAACTAAATTATTTATTATAAAAGCTGTTCACATCTGCAATTTCCAGGGCGTTTGTTAAAAATTTCTACTAAGATTTATCAAACAACTACCTCTGTTCTCTTTCAATTAAAGGTGCCTTGTTGGGGCGCTTGGGTGGCTCAATCAGTAAACTTCTGACTTTGGCTCAAGTCATGACCTCCGAGTCCTGGGCTCGAGCCACCTCCCCCACCCCCACCAAGCCCTGCGTCTGGCTCCTGGCTTAGCAGGGAGTCTGCCTGTGCTTGTCTCTCTCCCTCTGCCCCTCCCCCTGCTTGTGCTCTCTCTCCGTCTCTCTCAAATATAATAAAATAAAAATGTTTTAAAAAGATGTCTTGTTTACTCTGTAAATAAAAATATTGATTTTAATATACTTTTGCCAATACATTATTTTTTTAAATGCTTTTAT
Source organism: Ursus maritimus (assembly GCF_017311325.1). NCBI lineage: Eukaryota > Metazoa > Chordata > Mammalia > Carnivora > Ursidae > Ursus > Ursus maritimus. Next base: position 14,760,536 of record NW_024424453.1, on the reverse strand, counting down.
TTAACAAATTTTAAATATTTTTGTCAGAAGCTTAGGGCTGCTGATTTAGCTCATTCAACTTACAGGAAATACTTCCCATACAGACTAATTGGAAAAGGCAGTCCTCATTGTCAAACCAATCAGCTAAATCAGATTTATATTCTGTTGGAAAAGTCTGAATTCATTTATCAATTCAAATAAGTATGTTAAAATGCAATTTGAGGAATAGCATGAAACCACTGAAAAATTATGGAACACATAAGATAAATTACTAAAAGCCATATATCAGGACGTACGGCTAATGTAATTAATTAATGTATCCACTTAAAAAATGTATAAAGCCATTTAAAAATACTCTTTCTTGGGGCACCTGGGTGGCTCAGTCAGTTAAGCACTTCGGCTCAGGTCATGATCCCAGGGTCTTGGGATCGAGCCCCACATCAGGCTCCCTGCCCAGCAGAGAGCCTGCTTCTCCTTCTCCTCCCAGCTGGTGCTCTCTCTTGCTATGTCTGTTGCTATCTCTGTCTCTCTCTCTCAAATAAATAAAATCTTTAAAAAAAATACTATTTCTCATTACTTAAGTTGTAATAATACCAAAAAAGTAGCTGAAATGTTAAGTTACTTATGAAGCAAGGATGATAGAAGTCCTGCTATTCCTTTGGTAAATGTGCATGTCTGCAGGTAATGGCCTGGGGGAGGGGGTAGATAAAAATCACATATAAAAAATCAGAAAATAATCCATTAAGGTTTTTAAAACTTATTACTTTCCAATGTTTAATGAAAGAGAAAAAGTGTGAACTGCTAAAAACTAGTCTGGCAGATAGCATATAATTTTATATTGTGTTAATATGAGTGAGAAAATATAATGTTTTATTTTTATTTTTTTTAAGATTTTTTAAAAGATTTTATTTACTTATTTGAGAGAGAGAGCAAGCACAAGCAGGGGGTAGCGGCAGGGAGGGAGAAGCAGGCTCCCCGCTGAGCAAGGAACCCGACCTGGGACCTGATCCCAGGAACCTGGGATCATGACTTGAGCCACGAGGGCAGACACTTAACCAACTGAGCCACCCAGGTGCCTGAAATTATAATGTTTTAAAAGAATAAATAAGAATTAACTACCACTGGAAAAATATTCCATGATGTCATTTCATATATATAAGTTTTAATTACTCTATGCGATGGTGCCCATATAATATCAAGAAAGCACATGAAATTTTTATCCATAAGTTTCAGCTAGTGTAGTAGATAATGTAGTATTCTCAGAAAACATTTCAATTAAATTTTTAAAAATTACGTATCCCCCCCCAAGTTGCACAGGTTTAGAGAGCATCATTCACACTTACTCTAGTAAAGGATGTGTATGAAAATCTGACGTGTGCCCCATTTAGTTGTGCCACTCAGCCCTGCATGAGCATCAGGAACCAGCACAGCTTCTGCTATGCATAGATGATTCTTCCCAACTAATAGTAACTCCTACGGCTGAATTTTGAGAATAACTGAAAAGAAATAGAAGACACCATTTTCAGCATTTGAAGTATTCTTTGCTTTGCTATCATAGGTCTCTCTCAAGAGTTACGCATTCTTTGAAAATAATCAGGGAACAAGAGATACTGAATCACTCCACCTCTACCCTCTTACAACATATCTGAATTCAGAGCCTCCCAACACAAGCCCAAATACTCCAGGTCTAAAGCCACACCTCACCCTTAATGGAAAGATCTACCTGGTGATTTTGCTTAATCATTAAAGGAGGCTTTCCCAAAATCAATACTTCAAATCATCCCTTTGTTTTCCTTTTCCCCCATCCCCCAGAGGTTCTTAAGACCCTGGAGGTAATGTTCCAAGGTAAGATCCAAGATGGGTAAAGAGAAGGGAGGTTTTCTTGAAATGCACAGTGAAAATGAAGAATTTGTATTACCTCAAGGCTAGTTTTCAGAAAGAACAAGTTGAAAATCTGGAAAATCATTCTCTTAAAAAAATAAATCCATGTGCATACACCCCCTTGGAAAGTTGCTTAACTTAGTTTGAAGATTGCTCTTTTAGGGAGATTTCTGTAGATTGCACCTTTAGTTAGACAAAAATAAATGTTTAGGTGAGACCACACACATATGTTTTCTAGTCCAGTTTAAAGCCAAATTCCTGGTGCCAGCCTTTGACATTCCAATCTCCCTGGGCCTTCCAACTCTCATGTTCTATGTTTTGAAATTTTTATGGTAAAGGGCACCTGCCTGGCACAGTGGGAAGAACACGTGACCCTTGATCTCGGGGTCATGAGTTCAAGCCCCATGTTGGGGGTAGACCCTATTTTTTAAATTAATTAATTAATTAAAATCTCTTTCCATTAAAAAAAGATATTAAAACATTCTATGGTAAGATTGAATGTTTCTCTGAAGGTCAGAGAGAACCAATGACATTTTTCAACGAAAGGGTTATGTGGCAAAGCAGTGTTTTTGGAAGATGAATCTGACAATATTGTGTAAGTGGGCTGGGAGGGAAAGAATGTTGGGAGACCAGTTAGGAAGCTATTATATTTATCCCTGATGGAGGTCACAAGGGCTTGGACTAAGATGGTAGGAGGAAACCAGAATGATATATCTTTCTTCTTTTTATTTCTTCTTCCTTTCTTGTTAGTAGAACTTTTGTGTATCCACATTTCACGGAAGATGACTCTATCCCTGGCTCAGGGGTATATCCTGATTGGTCTAAGCCAATCATGAGAATCCTATACTCCTTGCTATTGATTGTCTTAGAAACGAGCATATGACCCAGTTTCAGTCAATGAGATCTGAGAAGTCTGCTAAGGGACTTCTAAGACAGATTTCGTCATTCTTACTAGACATACATCAGATGGTGCCCTCTCTTTATCTGCACCTCAGGGTGTCTGGTTGTGATGCCTAGATCTCCGGCAACCATTGTACAACCAGACAGCCTGAAGATCAAGAACATTTGAGGTCCTCGATCATGTTATTCAACCAAGCTTCCCAGTTTTTGAGCTTGTATTATCAGAAGAATAAAGGCACTGACAAGAGAAATAAGGAAGTTCAGGGCTAAGGAAGGATCTGGAGAAGACAATGAAACTCTGTATTATAAATGCCGAACATGAAGAGAGGTGATGTTTCAAGGTGGAAATGGCCAGCACCTAATTAGATGCATGAAAATAAAGCTTAGAGATGATATCAGAGCCCAAAATATCAATGTGGCGTTCTTTGCAGAAACTGGTGTCTGCAAAGGGAAGAGGAAGGAGGAGCATTGTCCCTGTCCTAATGTCCCACACCAACTCCTCTGAGGGAATCTAACATCAGAGGAAAAATTGTAAATTACCATCTGCTTAAAGAAAAAGAAGAGAGAGAGATCCCTGCCAAACTATGCTCTCGATAAAGATCTATTCATAATTCCAGAACAGGAATCTTCTTTCTCCATAGGAAAAGGAAAGAAACAAAAAATTTTTCAGCACTGCTTCTTCATCAGCAAAATTTAATGGGAATGTTTCTAGACAGTTTAAGGATTTTAGCACCTCTGGTTTTAAAGGGGAGTCCCAAACCTCTATCATCACCTCAGCAATATGAAAATTCAGTCTCATTCTTATTGAATCAGAGTGTATTTTTTCATTAGATTCTTTGTGTTTTTCACGGAAAAGAGAAACAAGAAAAGAAATATCCATTAGAGTAGATGCCCTATTTGATGATAATAGCCCCAACTTTAGTATGTCAGGTTTTGTGTAGGATGCCTTTACATATTGTTTCTCTCAGCAACCCTGCCAGGGAGATATTGTTAGTCAAATTTACAGATGAGGAACAGAATTAGGCAGATTAACTTGTCCAAGGCCACAGTTAGCTGGAATTCTCAGTCAAGTCGGCCTGCTGCCAAGGCACATACCCATTTTGCCACACACCACCGACTTTTTCAAGGCAGAGAATGTAGAGCAGGAAGGCAATGGGCCTTGGAGTGTGCACACTTTTTAATGGAAGCAATCTGCAAAAAAGTCAGAGAAGGAACAACCTGAAAGAGTGTTAAACTCTGAAGTCTGTCACCACCATCCAGTCTCTAATCACCTGGATGACTTTGAGACTCTCAAATATAAAGGGCACAGTCCCAAGGTAATGTGATACTCCACTTCAGGGTCCATTTCATATTTGCTAAAAATGTCTTTCCCCCAAAATACCATTGATGAAAGAGACCACTGCAAACAGCCCTAGGACTGGAGATATTGGTGGTGGGAGTTCTGTCTTTGCCTTTTTGTCTTCTCACTACATGGTATCTTGGTCAAACTCATCCATTTCCATGGCTTTTACTACCTTTCATATGCTGACAAGTCCCAAACACACAGCTATAGAATCCTTTCCAGCTCCAGATACCATCTACTCATGGTGCTCCCACAGGCACCTCAAACACAATGTGTCTAAAACCGAGCTTACTGTCTCACTCTCACCCCTCAATCTGTTTTTCACCCCACATTCCCTCTCTTGAGAAGTGCCACCACAGCCAACTGGTGGTTGAAAACGGAAATCTGTCCATCACCCTCACAGTTTACGGCCCTCTGTTCCAGTGCAATTCCACTGTCTAAGCACCTCTCTAATCCTACGCTTCGAAACCTTCTTTTACATCATGGCACACAAACTTAACTTGTGAAACTTGGACTTGCTCTGACTGAAGTAATTTATTTTTAGTTTAGTTTTTACAAACGAGAAAATGAACACATAGGTTCATGGCTAACTCATAAAAACCACAAGCATTTAGGGATGCATTTAGGCCTCGTTAACCCTCAGGATCTAGGGTCTGAAGTGCTGGAGGGAACCCCCAAATCCCTCTCTTTCTCATCTCTCTTCCTTTCTGTTTTATTTTTCTCTTGAAGGTCAGCTCTCTCAGTTTCCCTATTCACTTAGCAGAAGGTGATCACCCCCAGTGGATGAACTGGAAATTTCATAATATCAATTCCAAGGTTCCAGATGAAAGGGCTCATTGGCACAACTTGGATCAAGCAAGTTGCAATTCCTTGTCCAATTGACTTTAAATTTTTAAGCTTTATTGAGGTATAATTAACAAATACAATTTTAACATATTTAAGGTGTACAATGTGACGCCTTGATGTATGTATGCATTGTGCAGGGATCCCACCATCAAGTTCACATCCATCACCTCACATGCGTACTTTGGTTGTGCTGGTTACTGAGAACATTTAAGTTCTACTGTCTTAGCAAATTTCAGTTATACAAAATAGTATTATCAACTATAGTCAGCATGATATACTTTAGATCCTCAGATCTTATTCATCTTCATAAATGAAATCTTGTAGCATTTTACTAACCTCTCCTTATTTCCCTCACCCTCCAGCCCCTGGCAGCCGCCATTCTACTCTCTATGAATTAAAACTTTTTGTTTTGTTTTTTAGACTCCACATATAAGTGATACCATGCAGTATTTACCTTTCTCTGGCTTATTTCACTTATCATAATGCCCTCTGGGTTCATCCATGTATCACAAATGGTAGGACAAATTGACTATTGCTAAAAAGTCTAATTATATATTCCAGGTTGCTCCCACTGTCACTATGTGGATGGAGTGAGAGGTGGAATTGCTAGACAAGGCAGAATTATAATCACTCATGGAGATAATCCATTAAACATTAAGCCAGGATTGGAACACAGGACTCCAAGTCTTTGCAATTCTCTACCAGGCAGGGATAACTTTAGACAAAATGGCAGCTCAGGCAAGTAGCACCCTGAGTTGACCCCTTCTGTGTCTTGTGTTTATTATCTGTATACCTGTATTGGAAGGTGATGTGCTGGGCTGATGATCTTTGTCATGTAATTGTATATTTGTAATTGTAATTGTATATACTTGGATCATAGAATCAAAGTTTGCCTTAGGGGCGCCTGGGTGGCTCAGTCGTCCCTCGGCTCAGGGCCTGATCCCAGGGTCCTGGGATTGAGCCACACATCGGGCTCCCTGCCTCGCTGGGAGCCTGCTTCTTCCTCTCCCACTCCCCCTGCTTGTGTTTCCTCTCTCGCTGGTTGTCTCTCTCTGTCAAATAAATAAATAAAATCTTTAAAAAAAAAAAAGTTTGCCTTTGATTTTGTTATATGTCAGCAAGAATAAACACATTTCCTCTTGGCACATCTGAAATGTGCCCTACATTCAAAAACAAACACTGCATGAATGATACAAAAAGTCTTTTGCACGTTGTCTGTCTGGGCATAGCAGGCTTGCTCAATACAAAGAACCTGGGCTTTTGAGAAAAATTCTGAAAATCTTGCTTTTTTTTTTTTTAAGATTTATTTATTTATTTGAGAGAGAGAGAGTTACAGAGGGAGAGGGAGAAGCAGACTCCCCACTGAGCAGGGAGCCAGGGCTAGATCCTAGGACCCTGGGATCATGACCTGAACCGAAGGCAGATGCTTAACTGACTGAGCCACCTAGGCACCCCTAAAAATCTTGCTTTTAAATGCACTTCAATTTTCAATAACTTTGTAATCTTAGGTAAGTTAATCAACTTCTCAGAGACTCATCTTTGTTCATGTGCAAAATGGATATAATGATAGCACTGCAGAATTGTTTAAGCAGACTAAATGAGACCATGTGTATAAAGCACCGAGCAAATAGCAGGTACTAAGTCATAACAATTACTATGGTTCTTTGATTTTCAAAGGCAACTTTTTCTCTAGTTTGCTCTTATAAACCAGAAAAATACTACTAAACACATTCTGATTAACTAATGAAATAACAAGCAAGTTCAGTCTTCCATTGACTATGGAAGCCAAAAATTGGTTTACAGGACTTCAGTTTTGACTATTACTTACCAGGCTGGCCATCACCTCTCTGAGACTATAGGGGCTGTTGATTCTGTTCTGCTGTGAGACTGGCCACGTGCCACATAGCCCAGTCCCTCTCAAGTTACTGCCTGAGTTGCCCCCCACCCCTGAAATCAGCTCTGCCAGGAGGGTATCAGTTGTAGGAATTCTCACTTTGACAAATAAAGTCAAGGTTTAAAATGTAAATGGTGTTAACATTTACCATGGACCTAAATCCTTGTTACTCACCTGGTTACTTTCAACCCGTGATGCCTTAAGTCCAAATCTACCCACACCTCACCCTATAGAAAGAAGGTAGAATATAAAGTTTCCTACCAAAATAGATATTGAAATGTAAAAGTCTCTCATTATAGAGATTTTAGTCATCAGAGATTTCTCCCTTGAGAATTGCCAGGACATGAGCTGAAATGAGTAGATTTAGGGACTTGTGTTTGGAAGACTTAGGAGTTGTTAAGGAGTATGTCACAAAGTGGGAGCCTGGATTTCAGAGCCCATCTGGAGCACACATGTTGTTTACATCTATAACCACATAAAAGGTGATGAACAACCCAAGAAGGTTTTGCCAACAAATAGAAACATTTACCACACAGCAGTTGTAATGGCCAAAATATTAAAAACTGGTTAGAAATTAATGAATACATTTACAAAACTATCCAAGTAGATTGGTTGATCTCATCAGAATTCTTTGATCTAGGATTCTGGCAGAGAAAATCTAATTTTTCAAATAAATCATTAAATTAAGAATATCTTCTATGAAAAATACTGATTAAAGATGGATGATTGAACAAATGTCTTTATCCCTCCCCCAGATATCCATTAAAATAGAAATAAAGAGATTTTTAAAAATTAAAAGGAGGACATAATGATAGTAATGAGATTTTAGAAGCTGAAAAGTAGGATAATTGTTATCTAATTTAGAAAATTAAGAAAGCTAAGTCCTAAACTAGCAGAGAGGAAAACCAGGAAACAACCAAATTCCCAGGATAGGTCATACACACATAAAGTCCCCTTCCAAATGCAGCTTAGTTGACTGCTTCTCCCCAATACCACGAGAATACTTGAGGTTCTCTTCTCTAGAGGGTATAATAAAGGTCCCTAAGCCAGAATTAGGGGTACTACACATGATTAAGATTAGGAATACTATACTGAAAGCAGAGAGATGTGAAAAAAAGGTTTATATAATGAAGTACTGTGATCCCCAGTCCACTTCCAGAACACTGGCAACTTGGTATAACTGACCCCTGTAGATAGAAAAAGGGTCGTTCTTTTTCCCTGAAAAACTTAAACAGATCAAGAAAAAACAACCTAAAGACAATGACGTTCCCCCTTACCCCCAGTATAAATGGCCCAGGCAGATCATCCTAAAGACTGAACTCAACAAGCTTCCTCCATGGCACAGAACTTCCCATCAGATCTAAAATGTTAATAAAGGGCAGGGATTACCAGCCATCTGAAGAAAGCCTCTACCAGGAAATACAGAGACAAAAAAAACACAAAGGAAAAAAAAATACTAGAGGGGAAACAGAAGCTATGGAGCAAATTAAAACCTTCAAAAAGAATTAAATATTAATATCTTCAGAGAAGTAAAATAGATATTATAAGAATAGAACGCTATAAAAAGAATCAGTAGAGGGAAAAAGAAGAACTCTTAGAAATTTAAGATATGGTAAGAGATTAAAAAATTTAACAGAAGATTTAAGGTGATAAAGTTGAGGAGCTCTCAGGAAATAAAGCCAAAAGACAAGGAAAAGGATGATAGGAAAGAAGAGAGAAAACAATCAGAGGATTAGCCTAGAAGGCAATAGGAGTTCCAGAAAGAGAGAGCAGAAATAATGTGGAGGAACTCATAATAAATCAACAATTCAAGACAACTTCCAAAACCAAGAGACACAAGCTGCCAGATTGATAGGGCCCAACAAAGACCTAGTGCAGGGGATGAAAACAGACGAACACCAAAGCACATCATGGTGAAAGTTCAGAACCCTGGAGATAGGAGCAAATCCAACAAGCTTTCAGAGGGAAAAAGCAGGTGTCATACAAAGAACCAGGAGTCCAAATATTGGAAAACCATATGAGATGGCAATTATTAATTCATACAAGAGACAGAATACCACTTTAGTTTCTACAAAATAAAGGGAAACAGTAGGTAGAACTCTAGGAGAATACTTGTGGAGAAATCCTAATCTGAAAACATACATTTGTAGGCCAGAAACTGAAAGCAAATACTCAATGTTTTGTTGGAGTTGCATTGAGAAATAGATTATGGCTAGGATTTCTTCTTAATCCTTGGATATCAACAAAACCACAATCATAATAGCTAACCTGGGCCAGGCATCTCACTAAACACTTCTAACACACGTTAGCTTGTATACTCTTTTTTTCTTTTCCTTTTTTGGTGGTGGTGGGGGGGAAGGGACAGAGGGAGAGGGAGGGAGAGAACCTTAAGCAGGCTCTATGCCCAGCACAGAGCCAGACCTAGGGCTTGCTCTCAGGATCCTGAGATCAAGAGCCGGATGCTTAACTGACAGAGCCACCTGGGTGCCCTAGCTTGTACACTCTTTATGACAATCTAAATAGACAGAAATAATTACCACAATTTTACAGATTAAGTTATGCTAATTAAGTAATTTACCCAACATCACACAAACCTAGAATCTAGTCTCCAAACTCCAAAACCCACTCTTCCAACCACTATGCCATGCACCCTTGGGAAGTAATGTTCATATTTAAGTATTTCAGTCACAATTTTTATAAAGCTCAATATTTCTGCCAACACTGACTTCTTAAAGACAGCAAAAATATGTATACCAGAACTCTATATCTTCATATTTTGAGAGAGAACAAAAAGGAAAGATGGAGATTAGCTTAAAATTATTATAAAATAGGGGCGCCTGGGTGGCTCAGTCGTTAAGCGTCTGCCTTCAACTCAGGGCGTGATCCTAGCGTTCTGGGATCGAGCCCCACATCAGGCTCCTCCGCTGGGAGCCTGCCTCTTCCTCTCCCACTCCCCCTGCTTGTGTTCCCTCTCTCGCTGGCTGTCTCTCTCTCTGTCAAATAAATAAATAAAATCTTTAAAAAAATTACTATAAAATAAAATACTAGTTCATGATTCTTCAGAAAAGAGTATTTTGGTTAGCTGGCAGGACTTCTAGGAAAACTTTTAAGAAAAGGAAAGCCTCAAAGATAAGGGTCCAAAAAAAAGTAGAAATATTTCAGTTTTAGCTGGCTTACCACTCAATTGCTCAGTGGTATTAATGCCCAAACTATAAGAACATTTTGCATAAGGCTTTTATAAGTTGGCCTGGCAGCCATTTTTATGTACACACCCCCCCTACCAAATTTTCCACATTAATGTGCTTCCATTGTTCTCATTTGGGCCTGCAGTAACTTTAACCCTCTTCCAGATGTTTCCTGACATCAGCATCCAAGATGTGCTGGCCAGCTGTCTTTAAAATTGCAGGAACTCTGTGTTGTGTGCATTAGCTATGCAAATGGGAAAGCAAGGACAAGAAGCCAACGTAGAGTATAAAAAAGAACCAGGGGAGGGATTGGACCAGGGCTTTACTGGCACATGTAATGTAGGTAGAAAGCCAAGATAGCAAGCTGTCTTTGATCAAAACCCCCAGCAGCCTTCACCAGCACTCCCCACGCAGAAAGGTCACTGTTCTCAGTTCCCAGGTCAGGCCTGGATTTCTGGGAGTTTCCTCACTCCATTTTGGTGACTTAACAGATCCACACTGAATACCCACAGATCTACTGACCCTCTAACCAGTTTCTCCTTTGCTCTACTTTCTCAACAGAAAAATATCTGCATAGACCAAAGAACAATTCCCCAATGTGTAGTCCTCAGTAAATTAATAGATGTCTCATGAAAAAAAGGGTTGGGCAGGCAAATGAGTTGAGAAAAACCTAGGTTAAACAAAGTCAAGCAATTCTCTTTCCCAAAGCACTCTCAGGGCCTCTGATATGTTCATGAGCACTGGGAATATCAGAGGGAACCAGTTTTTGGAAGACTGAGTCCCTGTGAGAAAATGCTGGACAAGAGGCAATGTGGCTTCTCAGCCCCAATCACCTTCTCAGATGCCAACCTAACTGCCTACTGAATAGCTTTGCATATCCCAAATTTAACACACCCGATACTGAACTCCCAATCGCCTCTTCCACCTGCTCAGGCTCCGGTTTCTCCTTCCTGGGTTATGGCAGTACCATCACCATCCTCCTAAACTAGAATTAGGGCAGTCATCCTCCATGTTTCCTTTGTCCTCATCTTCACCCTCCCCCATCTAATCCACCCTGCAGTAAAGGGCTACTGCTTTGTCTTCCTAGAGCCTCCGAGGGTACAGATCACCAGCCTCAGACCTGCATCCTTAGCTGATGACCGGACATTCCTATTCGGTTCACTCAGAAACACTGTACCTGAGCTTGTCAATGACTGGGTTCATGCCTTCCTTACCCAACGGGCAGGCAGCCTTTTAAACTCTCTATTACTATGAACAATAGAGAATCACTATGTTCTCAGTCCCACTATGGTGGGGGTTTTTTCTAGTTTTGTTTTCATTTTTTTATTTTGTTTTATTGGTTGGTTGATTTTTATTTGTTTGTTTTATTTTTAATTGTGGTCAAATGCACATAACATAAAATTCACCATCTTAACCATTTTCAAGTGTGTTGTTCAGCTGTTTTAAGTGCATTCACGTTGTTGTACAACCAACCTCCAGAAGTCTTCTCATGTTGTAAAACTGAAACTCTGTACTGATTAAACAACTCCCCATTTTGCTGTCCCCCCAGCCTCTACTATTTTCTATAATCACCATTCTGCTTTCTCTATGAATTTGACTACTCTAAGTACCTCACATAGTATTATGTACTTCATTCAGTATTTGTCTTTTTTGTGACTAGCTTATTTCATTTAGTATAATGTCTTCACGGTTCATCTATGTCATAGCATGTGTCAAATTTCCTTCCTTTTAAAAGTAAATAATATTCCATTTTATGTATATACCACATTATGTTTATCCATCTGCCGATGGACACTTGGGTTGTGTCTACCTTTGGTTATTGTGAATAATGCAACTACAAATATGGGTGTACATGTATCTCTTTGAGACCCCGCTTTCAATTCTTATGGATATATACCTGGAAGTGGAATTGCTGGATTACATGGTGAATCTATGTTTAATAGATTGCAACCTAAACATGGACGGCACTGGAGGAGATAATGCTAAGTGAAATAAGTCAAGCAGAGAAAGACAACTATCATATGATTTCTCTCATCTATGGAACATAAGAACTAGGATGATCGGTAGGAGAAGAAAGGGATAAAGAAAGGGGGGGTAATCAGAAGGGGGGATGAAACATGAGAGACTATGGACTATGAGAAACAAACTGAGGACTTCAGAGGGGAGTAATGTGACTTACATTAATTTATTAAAAATCATTAAAAAAAAAAAAACAACATTTAATGTCACTAAACGCCTCACTCCTCTTGGAAGCAGCTTCGTATTTGTGTAGTCTGAGACTTTTGAATATGACACCTGGGTCAGAAATGCAAAACGTGTTTGAATGAAAGTTCTTTGCTGCTCTAAGCTGCATTAACTTTATTTTTGCCTAATAAATATGGACAAATCTTGATAGAAAAAAATAGATTGCAACCTAGGATAGATTACTTAACATCTGTGTTTTGGTTTTCTCATCTGTAAAAAAAAAAATTTAATTATAGCACTTATCTTGTAGGGTTATTGTTAAGATTAGAAGAATTAATACCTGGAAAGCACTTATAAAACATTATAATTATCCCTTTTTAACAAAGGAAGAATTTGAGGCATAAATAAGTAACTTGCTCAAGTTCTCATATCTCATAAGGAGCAGAGCCAGGATATTAACCCAGGTTCACAGCTAAAGTCTGTTCTCTTAACTACTCTGCCAAAGTGATTTCCCTCCCCAGTTTTAGGACACTTTTACTGATGAACTCCACCTAAGAGGGGTATGTACTGATTCACCTACACCGGCACAGTTTGGGAGGAAAAGGAAGGAGGGTAGAAGAGGGAGCCCTACATACCAGAAAAAAAGAACCACCAAAATCTTGATATACTGCCAAAAGGATATGAGATCAGTAGTAAAATCATAACAAATAATTCTATTATTAGTGTGACTTGTTAGAAGTGATATAAACCAAGTAGATTCACTTCTGTTTATTTTTGAGTTGCCAAGTGTCAGCAACTCCTACAGTGTGTGGCTGTGAGCGGGAGTGAGGGTGTGAGAGGGTGTATGTGTGTTGGGAAGTGGGGGGACACTATTGTGCCCAAACTCCACTCACCTCACCAGCCATGGGACACTCACTATGAAGTTACTTCTCTTTCCCTTCTCAGGGGTTTATATGAAGGCCATTTTCGTAAGAAATAAATGCCAAAAATGAAGGGAGAAGGATGTGTAATAATCATATCTTACAACTAAACCATAGCTTTAGGTTCAGTACTTACGTTTCTTTATAGCAATGCTTCTAAAAACCATAGAAGTGGCTAACAAGTTTTCTGGCAACCCTGTTTATCGCATGGAGAAATTACACAAAACGATTAAGTAAGTGGCTTGTTCAGAGAGACTTAGTAATACACTCTAGGCTTTCATGAAGATGAGCTCATGGATAAATTTGGTGGTGTGCTCATTCTGAATGAAAGTGGTTCAGCTCGGCCAGATGTTTCACTGAGTGCCACAGAGCCTGTGCAGTTACACCCAAGAGAGCTACAAGATGCGTTTGTTTCGTGAGAGACGGGCACTGGAGCTTGTTTTGTTATCTCCGAGAGAAACAGTGACCTCAGAGCCTGGGCATACACAACCTGGCCACTAGTTCTGTCCATTGCAGACTTCTCCCCCTCGACCTTTGCCAGCTGGGCTTCCATCCAGATCATCCACTGACCCCGCTCCTACCCAGGTCACCAATACCCATCTCCAACAGTCACTCCTGGTTTTCATCTCACCTACTCTCTCAGCAGCAGCAGCCGACTAGTCTCTCTTTCTTGAGAGGTTTACTTCTCTTGGCTTCTACGGCACCACATTTTCCTGGTTTTCTAACTACTATGTAGGCTGCTGTTGCTCAGTCTTCTCTGACAGCTTCCTTGCCATCCATCTGACCTCTTAAAGATGGAGGGCCCTATGGCCCACGGAGATTTCACCCAGTATCTAGCTCACAGCTCTCCAGGCCCTCTTGCTGTTTCCATACCAGCTTTGAACTGGCTCTGCCTAGAACACTCTTCTTCCAGGGATCCACAGCCCTAACTCCTCACTTCTTGGAAATCTTAAAGTTCACCTTGTCAATGAGGCCTCCCCGACTTCCCTATTTAAAAATCACAAACCAGCTCCACCCTCACAATCCTAATCCTCCTTATCCTTCCCTTTTTTATAACACTTGTCACCTTCTAAGATAATTATGTATAAAATCTAAACCCTAACCACCGTCTAGACGGTCTTTCACAAAATGTCCCTCCCCGCAGCCTACCTCTCTGACCTTCTCTCCTACCATTCTCCCATCACTCCTCCAGTTCTGTTCCTTACAACAAACTAAATTCATTCCCACCACAAAGCCTAGACCTCTGCGGTCCTCCATACCTGTAAAGCTCTTCTCTCAGATCTTCAAATGGCTCGGACCTCATTAGGCAGGTCTCAGTCCAAGGTCACTCCACCAAGAGGCCTCCTCTGACCACCCAGTCTAAAGAGGCTCCCCAGTTACTCTGTTATATTTGTTTCATAACATTTAGCACTCTTTGAAATCATCATATTATTTATGCTCATTTATTCATTGTTGATTACTTACTGTCTGCCCTTTTACCCAATATGAATTTCATAAGATCAAAGACTATGGCTGTTTTGCTCATCATTGTATTCTCAAAGCTTGGCACAGTGTCTGTTATGCAATAGGCGCTCAGTTTATATGTCTTGATTGAATAAATGCTGAATGAGGTTGAAGTAATGGAAAGGCAAGAAGAGGGGAGGGGAGGAAGGCAGAATTTTATTCTATTATTCTACTGTTCTAAATCTTAAAACTATTGGGAACTTTGATAGAGAAAAGAGAAGAAGGAGTGAGCAAAAACACAAATAATGATCAATTCCCCAGGTCAGATTTTCTCCTAGCCATGGCTCTCTTCCTGTTTAGTCCTCATTTGCCACTTAATCAACATTCTCTTGTTCCTGAATTCACAACAATTCCTGTGTTGTGATATGATATGACCCCACCTCTTGACCACTCAGCGTGGGTGCTTTAGTTGCTGATAAAACCTTGTATCAAGAGGAAAAGCAAGGGCGCCTGACTGGCTCCCTTGGTTGAGTAAGTGACTCTTGTTCTCGGGATTGTGAGTTTGAGCCCCATGTTGGGTGTGGAGATTACTTAAAAATTTTTAAATCTTAAAAAGAAAAAAAAAAAGAGGAAAAGCAAGGATTCCCTGCACATTAGGATTGTGTACCCTACCTTCACATTCTTGAAATTTATGAATAAGACATTTAAAAAAATTAGACATTAGAGGGAGGCCAATCCAAAGCTAATTCCTATGGCATAGTAACAGCCCTAGGTTTCCTGACTGTACTCACTACTCTAAGCTGTAACTGAAATGCCAAAATAATTAACTGATAGTTATTACCCAATTTACCACTAAAGAGGATGGGAAGTATTTTAGAACCAATTACACTCTAGGACAATACAAATGATATTTCATTTAATCCTCAAAATAACTCTAAGAGGTATACATTATTACCATGTGACGTGGGTTGGAAACTGAGGCTCAATCAAATTACAACCTTTGCTCAGGGTCATGCTGTCAATGAGTAGGGAAGGGAAGTGTCTGAGGCCCAGGGCTACATTTTCCTCTCTACCCAGACTGCCTCCCAAGCAAACATCCAGATTTGACATATCCTGTGAATGCGAATGACTACCCTGGTGAGCAGGGTATGTGGGTGGAAAGAAAGGGTAATAGAGTAGTCCCCAGTTATCTGTAGGGGATCTGTTCCAGTAATCCTGGTGGGTGCCTGAAACCGTGGTTGTATCAGACCCTATATATACTAAGCCTTTTCCTCTATACACATACCTATGATAGTGTTTAATTTATAAAGCAGGCACAATAAGAGATTGACAATAACTAATAATAAAATGGAACAAGTATGACAGTGTACTGTAATAAAGTAATGGGGAACATGGTGCCTCTTCTCTCTCAAAACATCTTATTCGCTGTACTCACCCTTCTTCTTGTGATGATGTGAATAACAAAAGGCCCAGGATGAGATGAAGCGAGGTGGATGAGTCAGGCTACTCTTGACCTTCTGCTGATTCCTCGGAAGGAAGATCATCTGCTTCCGGAGCAGGATTGACCACAGGTAACTGAAGCCGAAGAAGATGAAACTGTGTGAGCAGGGACTACTGAGCTGAAGAATGAGAAGGGGTCTGGAACTTATGATTTGGGACCGGATTGGAGTTGGGGGAATCGAAATTCACAATATATTTTCCCATGTACTCGGTATTAATTTTAAAATATATTTCAAGTTCAGGGGTGCCTGGGTGGCTCAGTCGTTAAGCGTCTGCCTTTGGCTCAGGGCGTGATCCCGGTGGGATCGAGCCCCACATTGGGCTCCATGCTCCACTGGGCGCCTGCTTCTTCCTCTCCCACTCCCCCTGCTTGTGTTCCCTCTCTCACTGGCTGTCTGTCAAATAAATAAATAAAATCTTAAATATATATACATATACACACACACATATATATATTTCAAGTTCAAATATTTGACTTAAAAAAAAGGTTTTTCACACATAAGCCATTAGAAATATAGGGCTATGGTCTATGCCAATTCTAAAAAAATAGAAAACAAAACCAAAACACTAATTTTCCTGTAATGATGTGTATCTTGAATTTTTAAATCTATCAACTTATTTAACTTCTCTGAGGCAGTTGTCCATCCCATAAAGTGGAGATGTATTTCACATGAGTGCTGGGAGACAGATGAGTGTGAATATGTATGACTAAAGGGCTGGACAAGTATTAATTTCTCTTCCTACTACTTACAGTAATCACAAAAACAGTTAAAGTAAGTTGACAAAACGTTGAGCAAAAAAATCTTTTTATCCAGAGAGAGCTGTTTGTGTTGAATTTAGAAACTGACAGCTGTGGGGCACCTGGGTGGCTCAGTCAGTGAAGCGTTTGCCTCCGGCTCAGGTCATGATCCCGGGGTCCTAGGATCGAGTCCTGCGTGGGGATCACTGCTCGGGGAGCCTGCTTCTCCCTCTGCCAGCTGCTCCCCCTGCTTGTGTTCTCTCTCCCTCTTTCTGACAAATAAATAAAAAAATCTTAAAAAAAAAAAAAAAGAAAAAGAAACTGCCAGTTGTGATACTCTGAAGTCTCTGATCCCTTTAGCTGAATCTGATCAGTTGTCAAAGGAAGAAAAAGACATTAAAACAATCCTAAGTAATTTAAAACTACTCTAAATATACTGTTATTGAGGAATGGCCCAAAAGAAAATAAAAATATTCTTATTTGGTATTAGGGAAAAAAGATATTCTACATATCTGTACTTTTACATTTTCTCTTGGAACTATTTACTTATTGATGGTTGAGACCTGGTTTCTCACAGTAAACAAAAAGTCATATTTTAAATTCAATTTCTAGATTTCTTCATAACCACAATATTCTATAAATGAACAAATGTCTATTTGAGTGGTTCTGAATGTGAAGTTTAGGTAAGTTCACAAAAGTTAACAACAGGTTGAGAAAATGAAAATTTTTCTTTTCTTTTCTTTCCTTTCTTTTTTTTTTAGAAAATGATTTTTTTTCAAAAAGGAAGCTCAACAACAAACAAAATCGTAAAAAACAAACTATAGGACTACATTCACAAGGACCAAAAGTTAACTTTACTTCTTTAAAAATGAATCCCTTGCAATCATTGTTGACCATTTATTGATTACTTATTAGGCAAACGACCTTGTCTTGTTAACATATCTCCTAGAGGTAACCTACTTTGCAATTTTATGGTTCTTCTTTCCCCCTTTGAAAGCAGTTTCACTTCTATTATCTTACTTCATAAGCTCTGAAGACTAGAGTAACGAATTGAATTTTAGATTGTCTTTAGCTTAAAAACAATTAAAAGTTAACAAGAACAAAAAGGAAGATTATGAACTGATTGTTTACAAAGACTACTTACAAGGACAATTCTTTTGATTGTGCAGATTGATAAAGGGTGGTGGGGCTGCCTCCCGAGTAATCCTTACTTTCTGTCTCTGGTGGGTGTGTTGAACCAACTGTAGTGCCATTAGAAAGACGTTAATTGTCAGGAAGAGCAAAACTGAATTGTTCCTTTAAGCTTCTACAAGGTGCTAGAGCAAATCCAGAGGAGAAACTTTGCTGTGGAGGGGAGAAGGATTTGTGTCCCGGGTAAGTGAGGTTTAAGATGTCTGCCCTCTGGTGCCCAAGAGGTGAAGGACAGGGTGACAATTTATACATAACCAGTTCGTAAATGTGAAACTAGTTGAAAGACTTCAATTGCCTGATTCGGTGTAAAGAAGAGGTAATGGAAGAGGATATTCATATTTGAAGGTAAAGACATAAAAATTCAAACATTTGGAAGGTCTGACTTAAGTGGAGATTTAGGAAGACTGTAGTAATTTGTGAGTATTCAGACCTTTTCTAAGCGTTGATGTTTCTCTACAGGATTTTATATCACTGTTAATAAAACAAGTAACATTATTATTTTTTTTTTAAGATTTTACTTATTTATTTGACAGAGATAGAGACAGCCAGCGAGAGAGGGAACACAAGCAGGGGGAGTGGGAGAGGAAGAAGCAGGCTTATAGCAGAGGAGCCTGATGTGGGGCTCGATCCCATAACGCCGAGATCACGCCCTGAGCCGAAGGCAGACGCTTAACCGCTGTGCCACCCAGGCGCCCCGTAACATTATTTTTTAAAGATTTTATTTATTTATTTGAGAGGGAGAGAGAGAGGGAGAGCATGGGGGAGGGGCAGAGGGAGAAGCAGACTCCCTGTTGAGCAAGGAGCCCAATATGGGGCTCGACCTGAGCCAAACGCAGACCCTTAATTGACTGAGCTACCCAGACGCCCCAACAAGTAACATTATTACCCTCATTTTTGAAAGAACAGAAACTGTCATATCATGAAGGCTGGATTTATATGGAAAAACAAATGAACAACAGGGGGAATTATACAAAATTCTATCCCTAAAATGCCTATTCAGAAAAACTGGACCATCAACCCAAAAATATCATATAATTGTTTACTCTTTTACACGATGCCTCTGTATCAATATCATTAAGTTACTAGGCCCCAGAGATTTTTTTAAGTCTATGTGACTGTCAGAAAATTGAAGTACTTTCCATTAGTAACATCACACTTTTTTTTTCCATAATCATCACATCAAACTTGGCATTTAAGATCTCAAGAAAGTGGGTTATTCTCTCAGAAAGGCAGAGCAGAAAAAAGGAATTGAGGAAGAAAAGGAAGCAGATGGTGGGGAGATCATTACCAACCACTCAGCCACAGGGTGACATGGGCCATTCACCTCTGCTCTCAGACAAACTAAAGGCTCTCAGGGACTTTTTCTCAGGGTCTTCTTGCTATCTCATCTGGGGCCCTTTATTTAATTTTTTTCTCTATTTTTTTTTTGATTGTGGTAAAATAAACATAACATAAAATTTATTATCTTAACCATTTTTTAAAAAAGATTTTATTTATTTATTTATTCAACAGAGATAGAGACAGCCAGCGAGAGAGGGAACACAAGCAGTGGGAGAGGAAGAAGCAGGCTCCCAGTGGAGCATGGAGCCGGATGTGGGGCTCGATCCAAGGACCCTGGGATCATGACCTAAGCTGAAGGCAAAGGCTTAATGGCTGAGGCACCCAGGCGCCCCTATCCTAACCATTTTTAAGTGGTATTAAGTACCATTTTGTTTTTAAGTGGTATGAAGTACCGTATTGTTGTGCAACCATCATTTACCATCCATCTCCTGAACCCTCTCCATGTTGCAAAACCAAAACTCCACTCTCCATTCCTCCCTGCCCCTAACCCCTGGTGACCACCATTCTGCTTTCTGTCTCTATTATTTTTCTGCTCTCTATTTTGTTTATTTCTGCTCTGATCTTTATTATTCCCTTCCTTCTTCTAGCTTTGGGTTTAGAGTGCTCTCTTATTTCTAGTTCCTTAAGTTGTAAATGAGGTTGTTGATTTGAGATATTTTTTTTAAAAAAATATTTGAGAGAGATGCATGCATGTGCATGCTCGTGTACAATGAGTTGGGGGAGGGGCAGAGGGAGAGAGAATCTCAAGCAGACTCCGCCTGAGCATAGAGCCTGACATGGGGCTGGACCTCATGACCCTGAATTCATGACCTGACCGAAAATCAAGAGTTGGATGTTAAACCAACTGAGCCACCCAGACGCCCTGAGATATTTCGTATTTTTTAATGTAAGCATTTATAGACATAAATTTCCCCCTTAGCACTGTTTTCACTGTATTCTGTAAGTTTTGGTATGTTGTGTATTTGTTTTCATCCATCTCTAAGTGTTTCCTAATTTCTTATGTGAGTTCTTGTTTAATTTCCACAAATTTGTGAATTTTCCAAAATTCTTACTGAGTTCCAGCCATTATTTCTTCAAATATTCTCTCTGCTCTTTTCTCTCTTCTCCTTCTGGTACTTCCACAATGTGTACTTTGGTCCACTGATGGTGTCCCACAAACTTTGTTTCCTTCTATCTTTTTTCTTTGTTCTTCAGATGCTGTAATTTTTATTGTCCTCACCTCAAGTTCACGGACTCTTCTACCTGTTTGAATCTGCCTTTGGATCCATCTAACAAATTTTTAATTTCAGTTATTGTACTTTTTAGCTACAGATTTTTTGTTTCTTTAAGATGTCTATCTCTTTATTTATGTTTCCATTTTGTTCATATATCATGTTCTTGATTTTCTCCACATCTTCTTTTAGTCTTTGAGCATCTTTAAAACAGTACTTATAAAGTCTTTGTCTACTAAATTCCTATCAGATACTTTTCAGGGACAGTTTCTGCTGGTTGTTTTTTCTCTTTGAATGGGCCATACTTTCCTATTTCTTTGTATGACTTGTGATTTTGTTGATGCTGTTGAAAATGGGACATTTGAATCTGATAATGTGATACCTCTGAAAATCAGATTCTCCCCCTTCCCCAAGGCTTGCTGTTTTTTGTTTTCATTTTTGTTGTAGGCTGTCTCTGTGCCAAGGATCAGCCTGAGGTATAAGCTTAAGGTCTTCTCAGGTTTTTTTATGAGCCTGTGCCTTCCCCTGAGCATGTGTGGTGACTTTCTAATTTCCCCTTATATGCAATTACTTTTGAATGTCCTAGTTTTCAATGCCTGGCTCCCAAAAGGGAGAAAAGAAAAACTGAAGGGTGGGAGGAAGGTGCCAGCCTTCTAAATCCCTTGGAAGTCACTTCAGCCAGAGGGGTAGGGGCTTGCAACAAGGACGGGTGTTACAACAATGGCTGCCTGCCTCTTTGTCTTGCACCTCTGTGATCAGAAACAGCAATCTACAATCAGAGCACAGATCCTTGGTATTTGGAGGACAGAGTCCTTTATTCCCATCCTGGCTCCTAGAGACTGTGTTCAAACTGCTCCAGAAACACGCTGGGCAGCCTGTCAAGGGGCTGAGGGTGGGAGATGAGTAGCTGCTACTCTATTCAGAGCTGAAATTGATCAAAATTAACCTCAATTTACCATCCAGCCCTTCTCCTGGAATTTGCAAGCCTTCCATAGACTTGACAGTTCTAACATACTTACATCAGACCAATTCTGCTAGTGCAGTTGTTGTCTAGGTAGAAAGATAGATTTCCGGTGCTTCCTACTATGGCATCTTCCCAGAATCCTCTCTGGGGTGCTTTATTTTAAAAAAAAAAGTTTTATTGTGGAAAATTTCAAACCTAATTAATCCCTGTGTACCCTCATGCAGTTTCAACAATTACCAACTACCTGCTCTAGCACCTTGAATTTCCATCTATGGTTTCTTATCCACTTCTCTGCCTTTCCCCCCATGGCAGGCTTCAAACGATGTGATTACCTGCCTTCTGCTCCAGTTTCAAGAACCAATGGGATCCCTCCAGATAGCTGACTAAATCAATATGACCTCTTTTCTATTTTCTTAACTTGAAGATTTTATTTCTTCATTTGTCAGAGAGAGAGAGAGAAAGAGAGAGAGAGGGCACAAGCAGGGGGAGTAGAGGCAGAGGGAGAAGCAGACTCTCCACTGAGCAGGAGCCGAGTGTGGGACTCGATCCCAGGACCCTGGGATCATGACCTGAGCGGAAGGCAGATGCTTAACCAACTGAGCCGCCACATGGTCTGTATCTTCCTAACTTGAATAATTTTTATACCATTCATCTCTACCCTCCAGACTCTTATTTTTTTTTAATTTTTTGGAAAGATTTTATTTATTTACTTGACAGAGAGAGAGCACAGCAGGGGGAGTAGCAGACGGAGAGTGAGAAGCAGGCTCCCTGGTGAGCAGGGAACCCGATGCAGGGCTCGATCCTAGGACCCTGGGATCATGACCTGAGCTGAAGGTAGATGCTTCACCGACTGAGCCACCCAGGTGCCCCTCCAGACTCTTTTAAAAAATTAAGTAAGGAAAAAGGAAAAAGAAAGCAGTATTTAATCCTTTCCAATGGTTTGAAATTTTGATAAAAGCCTTGGACCATTTCTCCAGAACAAAAGGGCACATACACAATTTTTTATGCACTTTCAGGAGGTTCATGGATACGCTGAAGCTCTCCAAAGACTGCAGGTTGAGAAGCCCAGTTTAGTTTACTCTATAAGGTAAACTCCACTTCCTAGGCCTCATGTGCCTTCTTACATGGTTCTCTTTCACAGACACACAGAGCTCTTTTTTGTTGTGCTATTGAGGCAACTAGACATGAAGAACTAATGTGCTAGCCCCAAATCCTGGAGAGTGAGCAACAGAACTAGAGGCTTCACCAACATTTTTCACACTAACCATATGCTACCTCCGTTTGAATATTTTCCTGCCCCTTTGAAGTGAAGAACAACTCCGAAGTAATCCTAAAACCCACTCTAAAAATATCTCCTTTAGCATAGCCTATTCTCTCTTCTCCTTTCTGTTTATTCCTGCATTGTATTTTCATGAAATGCAAGGGGAAAAAAAAGTACTAATAGACTCAAAAGCCAGAACAGATTAATTAAAAAATTAATTCAAAATAATTTCTTAACAAATATATTTTAGCTACAAGCGTGTCCGTGCTTCTTTGTCAAGATTCAGTTTATGTTTGGCTCTGCTATTTGCTCATCTGTGGGGAATCTTCGGGATGGACCAGTCAACTAATGCCTACTCACATTGTGTAGAAGTTTGGCTTGAGTCCTCTAGGGGTGTCCCCTGTATATTCTCTCCAGTTCTTCTAATGCAGGACCTCAACTGTGGCTGTACGTCAGGATCACCTGCAGAATTTTGGATAAGAAAAGAGGTGGGCTCACATGAGCCTACTACTGCAGGCTTACTGATATTGGGGCCAGGCTGCAGGTGGGGGCCAGGGATGAGAACCCTGATCCAAGGCCGCATGCAAGGAATTAACATCATTACTAGTGGTGTAAGCCTGGGGGAATGCTAAAATTGTTCCACAGCTTGTAGTTCAGTAATAGATATTTTTTTCCTCTTTTGTTTAAAAAAAAAGGAGGGGGGTGGAATTTCAGAAGGAAAATTTAGAAGGAACTTGGCAAATGTAAACCACCCTGGGGTAATATTTAAAATATGCCATTTTTCTCCCTTATTTAATTCCTAATGTAGCATAAACTTCTGGGCTCAGCTGCAAAATGGTTTTAGGTAATATATATATTTTAAATATACATTTCTTAGTTAATTTATATTATAAAAGTAATATATATATTTTATAAACTTTTTTTTTTAATGTATAGAAGAATACAAAGTGAAATCCCAAAGGGAACCCTGTTAACAGTTTCCTTTTTTTAAGTAGGCTCCACACCAAGCATGGAGCCCAATGTGGGGCTTGAACTTACAACCCTGAGATCAAGACCT
This sequence comes from Ursus maritimus, assembly GCF_017311325.1. Lineage (NCBI taxonomy): Eukaryota > Metazoa > Chordata > Mammalia > Carnivora > Ursidae > Ursus > Ursus maritimus. The sequence continues at coordinate 14,736,698 of NW_024424453.1, read as the reverse complement.
AAACCAAGATCAAGAATTGGATGCTTACCAGACTGAGCCATCCAGGTGCCCCCGCACTGCCACCCCCCTCCCTCAGGTAACAGTTTCTTATGTAACCTACAAATTTGCTATCCACATCGACTATGTATATGACATGTTAATATTTATTTATCTCTGGTAGGCTCAGGACTCACAGGTCATACTTCTTTACTTCCATCCTACCCATGGGGTAACAGGAATTCCAATCCAGTTTTCTTCAGGTTCACCTCCCTAATAACCCTGAGAATCCTTAGGAATATCCCACTGTCCCATAGGACCATCATGGTCATCATTGCATTTGGCTTTGAGGGGTGAGGGACGGACCTCTGTGCAAATGCCTCCTGAAATGTCAGGACTGGTCTCTCATGGCAAGTTGTGCTACTATTGTACTGATTTGTCCTATGTGTGTACCCAACCTCTTTTCTTAATTTAACACCAGCCTGGTGAAACCAGAACATAACTTTTAATATGACTTTGTTGAAGATGCAGAGATTATAGAAGGAAAATACAACACAGAAGACCACCTACAATTCTTATTAGATGTGGCCTCCATCAGAATGTTTAGCCTATGATCCTAGACCTTCTCTGCCTAACTCCCAGCCAGGCTGAAAAACGCAAGGGCCAGGTCTCCTGCCTCTTACAGGTGGCCCTCTAGCCTGTTTCTCCAAGCCCTCAAATTCCCTCAGCCCGTGAAAGAAAGGCATGTGTGTTAACATCATTCAAAGCCCACTGTGGCTATCCAACTCCAAATGACAATGGGAATGTCTACTCCCTTCAGGGAATGCCTTTACCTTTTCACTTAGGGAACTGTGGTTTTGACTCAAAAGGTGGTCAGGACTCAGGATATATTTTCCACAGTCTGGAATCTTCAGTGGTAGAACAAAACCGCGTTTGGCAGCAGGAGTCTCCCATGGCCCACCGTCCTGAGTCAAACCCAAGCCAGTTCCCTAAGACTGAAGGTGAGGACATGGCCTGTGCACCTTTCCTGAAGTGCTCAGACTTGCTCTTGATTTCCTGTGGTCAACCGCTTAAATAACAGCACACCTTACACTCCACCAAGAACAAGTGAAATTTTACTGGGATAATGCAGCCAAATCCCATACTTAGCAAGGATACATTACTGTAAGGGAATCGTAATCTGAAGAAATGTAAGTCTCCTAATTACAGTGACCATTTTCATATTACCATCCAAAACAAGTTAACTTTCTGACAAAAAAAAATCTCCATCTCAGAAACGATGTCTGAGATTTGATTCAAAATTATGTGGGAGTAGAAGTGGGTGCCAGAGAGCAAAGCGGGTGGGGTTTCAAGGAAACAAAATTGGCCATGAGTTCATTGTTACGAAAATTCGGTGATAGGCGTATAAGGAGGGTTCATTATACTACTCTATCTTCTTTTGTGAATGTTTGAAATCTTCTGTAGCTAAAAACAACTGCATCTCTGCAGAGGCTTGCCCATGATGTTTTATCACCGTAAGACCATCAACGTGTTTTAAAGAAGAGCAGAACTTGAAGCCCTGCAGATGAATTTGGTCTCCACCTCTTGCAAATAAGCTTCTTTTCTCCCTCCACAGATGATTCCAGAGATTTTATGGCCAATATTTACTCTGTGCTCACATTCTAGCTACTCTTTCAGGGAACTTCTAGGTTGATGATGACACTGGAAGGTCTTGTTATCTCTTCACTATGTCGAGGGATGTGTGCTATCTTGCTAGGTATACACAGAATTCAGGCACTGCATTTCTAAATGGTAAAAAAAAAAAAAACAAAAAAAAAAAACTCTACCTGTGCTATTTTATGCTTCTCTTTTACAAGGATTTTACTGATACAATTTGAACAGAAAAGAGTCTGGTGAGGGTGGCTTGAATGACTGGCCACCAGGACAGGATAACATCTCTGGTCTTAGTAAAGTTTTTGTTCTGGAATGTGGTCTTCAGTTTTATAAACTCAGAAATTTAAATGTTAGCACACGTAGACACAATGTGTGGTGTCTAAGGTCTGATGAACACCAATGAATTAACTTGCAATGGGAAATATAACTATAAGCAGACTCCAAATCCATGTGTGCTGGTTAGCACATTTTCTGTCTATGGGAAACTTTTTATACAAAGCCACATTATAATTAGAAGGATATTTGGTGAGAGTAAGCTCTAGAACAGTAAGTTTCCAACTAGGGAGAGTTAGCATCCCCGGGGGAAGAGGCAGAGGGAGGAGAGCTTTTTAGGGAATTTGGGTGTGTGTGTGTGTGGTGTTATTTTCTTATTTAGCATGTGTCATTAAGAATGGCATACCCAATATTATAATTCAATAATATATTTCAGGGGGAAATTTAAACCCTACCACTTTCATAATGAAAATTTATAAAAAGCAAAATTCAATAGAATCTTTTTGGCTGGTAACACTCAGCTTAGAGGGTGGGAATCCACAAATCAGACACTCTGGAGGGTCTAAGATTTTTTTGTTTTTGTTTTTCAAAATGAGGCAAAAAAAAAAAAAAACCATTGTTCACTGAGGCACTAAGCAAACCCCATATATGAGGCAACTTACACTTGCAGGATCCAAATAAAATTTTCTGTTCTTAAGTTCTTTCTCACTAAATGGTTTTGTATTGAATATAATCATATCTAGTTTATTAGTAGTCACTAACTGTAGAAATTGATGTGGAAACATATCTATGTTACTTATCTTTTTGAGTTATTTTTTGTTTCTGAAATACAAATGATCTATGTTACTTATACTATGTACTTTATAGTATATAGTATAATACTATAAAATACTACTATGGTTTTGTGAACAAATTCTGCAGGTAGGCCAAACCACTGTGGAGTTATAGCAGACATTTATTTGGTAGTCTCAGCATTGATTTTTCTCCCCTCCTCCTTCCCAAAAGACCTTCTAATTGTTTGGGAATTGGTATGATTCCTGGTAAGAAAACTCCACTCTTGTTCTAGCACATTCCAATCCGTTGAACACAGCCACTGGTTTGTAACCTAAGCCAGTCCAATCAGAGTGAATCTAAAACCTTTCTCTAATAATTATACTGGGACAAAGATGGGTTCACCTTCCAGGTGCCATTGGCAGTCATCTTTGGCCATGAGGAGGGCCTAAATTAGGAGAAAGCCAACACCAAGACAGGTAAGAGAAACAAAAAGACATGGGGTCTCTGGGGCCATCACTGGGCCACTGGATCGAGTTTGCCTGAAACCAACACTTCCTCTGGACTTGACAGTTATGCGTCCCAACAAATTCTTTTTACTGTTTCAGCCATTTTTAATTGCAGTTGAAGCACCAGGGAGTGGATCAGGGCACTGTTGAATCTGGATTGTCTGAATTTCTTGTTCTCCCACTGGCTCAAATATCAGTCAGTGAAGCACGTCACAAAGAAAAAAGTCCAGTACCAGAAAGAAGTCACGTTCTTAACTTCTGCTATAGATCAGAATCGTGCGGAGAGCTTTTACAAATCTCAGTCCAATTAAATGACAATCTACAAAGATGGGACTCAGGAAACAGAATATTTAAAAATTCCCCAAGTGATTCCAAAGGACAGCCTACGCTGAAAACCATTGGTCTAAGTAAATATCTGGTTTTGTCCATTCAATAGAATCTGAAGACTAAATGTTCTAAATATGTCTTTCTACTAAAGGAAAAAAAAAATGCTGATATATAACTTGTATTGTGAGATTAATGCAAACCATACTTGTATGACAGAAAAGCAAAGTTTGTTTGGAGCCTTGTTTTACCTCTAAAATGTGTGCAGATTTTGTTCTGTACTCCATTTTATATTCGTTTCTCTCTCTTTTCAACATTTAATAGGAGCTTAACATGTACCAGTCATAGTGACAGACACCAGTGATGCAGAGAAAAACCAGAAAAACACAGTTCCTACAATCTAGAAAAAAATGGTAATTAACCTAGTAATTATACCAAAATTTGTTAAATCTATGATAAGAACAGCACAGGGTACAATGTAAACAGAACAGCTCTCCTAACCTCCTGGAGGAAATGACGTTTAAGCTGAAACCAGAGGAATGCATATGAGTTACCCTGGTAACTGATGGAAGAGGATCCAGACAGTGGAAGTGAAGGAAATGAAAGAATATAGCATGGGAAGATAAGAATGTGAGAGAAATGAGACTGGAGCTAAAGGCAGGAGCTGAGGCTTTATCCCAAAAGCAATGCAAATCAAGTGAGGGATTTTAAGAAGTCAAAGGATGTGATTTCTATTTTGGAAGATAATTCTGGCTGCTGTGTAGGGAATGCATGGGGTGAGGAGAATGGGGAGCTTAATAAGAGGGAATCAAAGGACCAGTTAACTGGAGACAGAGAAGGTAGCCCAAGCATGAGCAGGGAGGCCATGGGAATGGAGAGAAGTAGACTAATCTACTTATTTAAGTAAGGTGATATTTAAGAAGGTGGAATTGATAGGACTTGGTAATGGATCATTTGTGGTGAGTGAAAGGGAAAGAAAGAAGCCAAGAGTGACACACATATGTCTGATTTGAGCAACTGGGTAGGTAGCAATGCTATTTCTTGCATAAAGAATACTGGAAGAGCAAGTTTGTAAAAGATAAGTTGAATTTTGTTCATCTTGAGTTTGAAGTACCTGTTAGACATCTAAGCACAGACGGGTAAGTAGTTACATGTGTCTCGAATTCAGGAGAGCAATAAGGGCTAGAGATCTAAAGTGGATAATCATCAGCAAACTGATGGTAATTAAAGCCAAAGAAATGAACCAAATTACCTGGCATATGTCAGTAGAAAGAAATGGCTAAGGACAAAGCTCTGGGGGAAAATGTACAACTAAGAGGACAGTCTTGCAAAGATTGAGAACACATTGCTAGACATGTAGAGGGTAAAACGGAACTGAGTGTTTGACATCCCTCCCCCTCCAAAAAGTATATTTTTTAGAAAGAGTGATCAATCATGTCAAATGTTGCTGTATCATCTAGTAAGATGAGGATGTACATTAGATTAGCAACATGAAAGGTCCTGGAAATGTTACCAGGAGTGGCTTGGGAAAGGAAGGTGAACTTTTTCAGAAGTTACTGAAATGGAGAAGAGAGAGTGTGTGGTAACTGGAGAGGGATGTAGGTCAAGGGATATTAAGATGAGATAGATTGGAAATGGTTTTTTTTTTTAATAAGAAGAAATCAGGAAGATGGATAAATAGAAAATATGAAAGTGGCAAGATAATTGGAAAAAACAATCCAGAAACATGAAGGATGCTTCTTCTACTTCTGCGTTCTGCACACAGAACAGTGAGGATTTTAAATCTGTTGGTCAGAAGTGGAGAAAATTCCTATCTGATCACTTCTATTTGTTCTGTGAGGAAGGACATAGTCATTGATGGAAAACGAGAAGGGGTGGTGAGTGGGTCAGAGGCTTAAGGGGAGCAGAGAAAGCTTGAGATAGTTGTTAAAAATGAGAAAGTTGACTAGGGAACAGTGGGCTAGTCAGGCAGTGTTAAAGGCTTGAGATTAATGACCATTAATATAGAAGCTTGATAGTCTGGGTGGTTTCTGCATATTCTCTCCCATAGGTCTCAGCAGCCCATAAACTGGCAAGAAAAAAAAAGATGGACAATTGAATTCATATATGGGAGACAAGATAGGTGCAATGCAAGGTACAACAGAAAGGATTTGGAATATTGGTGGTGATGGGTTGTGAATCCAAGCTGGATAAGGAGGGAAATATAGATAGCCAGAGGCTTCTAAATAGAGAGTAAGGCAAGGGAATTGAAGGTCCATCTGAAGCTGAAGAACCAGGTGTTGGAAGTCATATTGACCAATGAGTGGGATCAGTTTCAGAGGATGGAATGTCTGAAACTAATTTCAGAAACAGAACAGTTCAGGTGGGGATAAGGTCCAGAGGGCAGCAGTGGAAGCAAGTGGCTGAAAGAAACAGGGGACACCTTGGGGAATGAGACCAAAGAAATGAGAAGCTGGACACCTGGGTGGCTCAGTCGGTTAAGCATCTGCCTTCCACTGAGGTCATGATCTCAGGGTCCTGGGATCAAGCCCCACATCAGGCTCCCGGCTCAGTGGGAAGTCTGCTTTTCCCTCTCCCTCTTCCCGCCCCCCCCCGCAAGTCGTGTGCAAGCTCTCTTTCAAATAAATAAATAAAGTCTTTGAAAAAAAAAAAAAGAAAGAAAGAAATGAGAATCCAAGATGTTGGATGGATCATCCACATACCCAGTTTGATGGAAGGACTTGGGCCAGAAAAAAACATGGAAGCTAAAGTCCCCGTAGCTTGCTGCTGCCCACTCCTCTGATTACTTCTATCCTCACTTAACTCCAACCACACCAACCTCTTTGCACTCCCTTAAACATACCAAGCTCATTCTCACCTCAGAGCATTTACATACTTTTCCTGCTGCCTTGAATGCTCTTCTTCCAAATAATCCACTGCGTACTCCCTCACTTCAGGTTTCTGCTCCAACATCACCTCCTCAGAGCTTTTTCTGACCAGTCTACCTAAAAGAGCAGCTCTCAATTCTGACCCTTAATCTGTTTTTATTTTTCTTCAGAGCAGTTAGCACAACCTGAAATTATAGTTCACATTTATTTTCTCTATTATCCGTCACCCCACTAGAACATAAGCTCAATGAGAACAGTCATATTCTCTTGTTCCCAGTGTATTCCAAGCACCTAAAACAGACCCAGGAACTTATCTGCTCAAATCCTGCCCTTCTCTCAACAACTCAGAAACATTTTTCTGACCACTCCAAGCTGCAGTGCTTTTTCCCTACTCTGAAGTTCCACAGAGCATATTGTATATACTGTTCACTCATCACTCTCATTTACTCATTGATTTGTTCATTAACTACTATGCGCCAGCAACTAATATAGGCATTGTTTCATTTGATTAATTACTGTTTTATGTTTTCATCTTACTTCTACAAGAAAACTTGCAATATACTAACTAAAAGGATTACAGTGAAACCAGATTTTATAAATTCTAAGGAAGCAGTTTACAGCCACAATAGAGAAGATACATAAAGCAAATAAAAAGAATAGTAGTAGAGCATTAAAAGGAAAACGCTAATTAAGATTGTTTTAAATCTTGTCTCAGTAATCAGACTGTGAGATCCTAACATTAGTTTGTTACAGTCAACCTACATCCTAAAATAATGTCTTCTAGGTGCATGACAATATGCAAAGCTATTTTACAAAAATCCCACTTTGTGAAATAAAGTATGCAATTTTACAAAATTAATCTAATTGTATTGCTATCCTCTGTAACACTTCAGGTTCTTTAGATCCTAACTTTAACAGAGAATAAATTAATTGGACATATTAGGTACCCTACAGAATAAAAGGACAGCTCTGAGACCAGGTCCTTAAAGGACAGGAACATTTTTATGAGGCTATGTAACAGGTCTCAAGTATCTTGCAAGGCTGCCACTAAAATGAGTTTGTGGGGTGCCTGAGTGACTCAGTTGCTTAAGCGTCAAACTCTTGATTTCAGCTCACGTCATGCATGATCTCAGGATGAGCCCTGAGTCAAGCTCCACATTCAGTAGGGAGTCTGCTTGAGATTCTTTCTCCCTCTCCCTCTGCCCCTCTTGCCCCCTAAAATAATAAATAAATCTTAAAAAATAAAAAATAAAATGAATTTGTGCAAACCAGTCTCTCTGACTCCTCAGGTTTCAAAGTCCCAGGAGAGACGTACAGGCTCGGCATGAAGAGCGGAAGGCGTGGACTCTTTTCTGACAGTCCCACCAAACAATATCCAATTGGGATGCAATTACCAAAAGAACAAAAATGATCAAGGGAAAAAAAGTACCAACCTGATGCCCCTAGTGAGAACTACTCTCTCCCTCCCTTACATATGCAGAGCTCCTTGGCTGTTGTATCTTTTCCTATGCCTCATCACACTCCGAATAAAGGTTTCTGTACCTTTCCATTTCGTCCATTAGCTTATGAGCCCAGAAGGCAAGTGGCTGCAGCAGCTTCATTATCCAGAGAATGGTATCCTAGAGATCCCCCAAAATTAGCTTAGAAATATTCTGAGGAGTAAATTTAAGCAAAAGTAAATGCCTTTTTTCTCTATTCTATTATAGACAATTTTTATAAATTTTTAATAGTTTTACCTAATATGAAAATACACAAAACGAATAAATCCTCCTTAGTTCCTTTCCTATCTTCTCTATATAAAATGCTCACAGAACATTCCTCATTTTAGTTAGAAATCTTTTGTATTAAAATAAAAAGGTATAATATTAATCAATTTTCTCTGGAGCTGATATCAGCTAAAAGTCTCTTCAACAATTTAATTGTTGGTATAACATCAGTATAACTTTTGAATAAGGCTAAAAACAAAACATTCTGTTCACTGGAGAATAACTCTACTAAAAACTGGCTAGGACGAAATTGTTCTCTGACTTCTCTAACTTGTATTTGGGAAGGTAATTCTAGAAAACCATCATTGTAGAAAATTCATGACTAAATCTGTCAGAGTCTCTCTTATAAACACTATAAAATAAAATGGCAATAGATTAATTCCATAGTAAGACCAAGAATAAGACTCAACTACTGTAAAAGTCAAATATTGAATATCCATACAACGGAATATAATTCAGCCATAAAAAAGGTATGAAGTAATGATATATGCTACGACATGAAGCTTGAAAACATTATGCTAAGAAGCCAGACACAAAAAAGTCATATATTATATAATTCTACTTATACAAAATGTCCCGAAGAGGCAAATCTACAGAAAGTAGATTAGTGGTTGCCAGCGGAGGCAGGGGTGGAGGGCGGGAGCGGGGGTGCGGGGGGGTGGGGGCAGGCAGCGGGAGGGAGGGGTAATGGAAAGTGTCCATGGATGAATGTGGATTTCTTTTTGGAGTGATGAGAAGGTTCTGTAATCAGATACTGGGGATGGTTGCACAACTCTGTCAACATACTAAAAACCACCAAATTGTACACTTTGAAAGGGTGAATTTTATGTGAATTATTTCACACAAAAAATTTTTTTTAAGGGAGGGAGGAGGTTTAATGAGATTTGGCATGAAAAGAAATTGTTGTAAAGGCCTAAGAAGGGCATGGTATTTGGTATTTATATCCAGGCAAAGACAAAGAGTGGAAGAAAAAAAGCATAGAAAAGAATACCCAATAATTACATCCTTAAGAGTTTAAACATTAAAAATAAAGGTTTTAATTACACTGCTCATATCATGAGACAAGTCATTTTCTCCTTTTGGGAAAGTATATGGCGACTTGCTCATATATATTTTTTTAAGGTACTAACAAATTACCAGCAGCTTCTTAGTTCTTTTAGGCTATGAATTGTGCAACAGTCTCAGCTGCAAATTAAGCAACTTTATGATGTTGTAGCACTTAAACTCACTTGAGCTTTGTAAGAACTTTTTATTTGCAATAAAAGCATACAGTTTGTACCCCATGCCAGGAAATCATATCCTACCCATCTATACTTGCCCCAGTGAAACTCAAAGACTTCCCTGGATTTTCTTTTCCTCATTCTTTGAATTTTAATCTGTGTGTTTTTAGTCTTTGAGTTAACTGAGAAGCCTTTTCGTTCTGTGAACTAAGCACATTCCTTCAAAACCACAGGCATCCACTTCTCATTGGATTTATGACAATCACAACATTGGCATGCAGGTAAAAAAAAGAATTCAATTTGCTTTTCCCATCACACCTCCGGTTACCTCAGGGAACCCCACTTTAATAGGAAAGAAGTAAGGACAATTTCTGCCATCCTAACCATGTCCGAGTGTTCCACAATGTTCCTCAGTGGTCTGTCCTTTCCTCTGCACACTTCTAGAGCTCTAGCTATTGAATCATTAGAGTTTTGCCTTTCAGAAAAAGGGGGCGTTTCAAGGAAAAGGGATTCTAACAGACAGCAGCCCAGAGGAACTTCCCTTCTTCAGAATAGCCTCTTTAGGAAATTCCTTTCTAAATCTAATAAGTTTATGGATTAAACTACTTTCGAGGATGGAATGGCCTGAGAGCATTCTAAACTGAGATTAGGACTTTATCCTTTGTTCGACACACAACATGGATCACTCAAAGCACTTAATAAATATTTAACAGAATTGAGTCAGTAACATTCTAAAAGAGTTAGAAAAGGCTTTAAAATTTGCTTTGTTTTTTTCTATCAACACAATGACAAACATAAGTGGATGGATCATAGCTCAATGTAAGAGAATAAAGAGTGAGGTAAAACACCTCATACGGTTTGTAAGAAAGGGCAAACACCCTACTTGTGTTGCTCTTTTTAGCTGGTTGTTGGGCAGACGGCTTTGCAAGAGAAAATGTGATAACCATAGAGAGGAAAATGAAAATCGTAGTCTTTCCAACTAAAAAGGGTGAATTCAGTCTCAAGAACAATAAAAGAGCATGGCCTCCCACACTGATGGCTATATAATTAGTAATATTTCCTGTGATAATTTACGCTATAATTATTTAAAAATTCATCCTACAAGAAGTTGCTTGAGTTTAAAACAACAACCTTAGTACAACAACCTAAGAGTACACCGAAGCAGCTATCTGTATTCCTGATGCTCCTTTGTACTTTAAGCCCCTTAAGAACAGAAAATTATTCTTCCTAGATTTTCCCATATGTTAAGTAGGATCTTACGGATTTGTGGCTATCAGGCAGAATTAAGTCACTTGAGTTCCTGGGCAGAGAGGAGTGGAGCTATATAAACATGGGGAAAAGAGCCATTATTATTCAGTGATCAAACCATTAAATACATATTTTTTTGCCATAAAGTGTATCATTGTTTTCTTACCTCCACAGTATACTGTTTTTGCAAAGCTGAGAAATAATGGGCTTATTCTGCTTTTATAATTAAAACATCACTTTCAAAGTTTGTAAAGCTCACTGAACTTACCACAGTAATGGTGGAGTTGGGCTTATTTTGTTTTTAAGGGAAGTGTTTCAGTTTGAATGCAACAGTCATGGTGGTTTTAAAAGTAAATATACTAAAATTAGAAGCAATGTAGTATGATACCCTTTTCACCAAAATATTTCCTACCATTTGTGAAATAAAGGAAAAGAGATGAGAATAACCTATGATTATGTAAACTGTGGAAGGGTAAGTTAAGGAGGGACTTAATCAAATATATATTTTAAAAATACAGAGAAGAGTACTCTAGAAACCAATATTGCACTGTATGTTAACTAATAAAATTTAAATAAAATTTAAAAAAAGGAAAAATACAGAGAAGAGTGAGTACATTATAGTAGGAAGACTTTAATAACAGCAGCTGACAGAACTTCCTGACTATAAGGGTGGTGAAAAACTAAAAGTACTATGTGTTTTCCTACGGAAATTTAAAAACACAAATAATTCTCCTTAAATGTAATATTATATAGAAAAGAGAACTGGTTTAGTTAATGTCTTGAGAGTCTCATTTTTTTTTCCATTAGTATGAAGGTAAAAAAAGACAGAAAAAAGGGACTTTGGGCCAAGCCCATAGGTACAACTCTCAGCCTGTCTGAGTTCTTTAGGGACTGAGTAGTTTTGAATAGCTTGAGTTTTCTGGAGAGCTATGTGTATATCATCCCAAGAATTTAAAAAAAATTTTTTTTAAGATTTTATTTATTTATTTGACAGAGAGAGGGACAGCCAGAGAGAGAGAGAACACAAGCAGGGGGAGTGGGAGAGGAAGAAGCGGGCTCCCAGCAAAGCAGGGAGCCAGATGCAGGGCTCGATCCCAGGACCCTGGGATCACGCCCTGAGCCAAAGGCAGACGCTTAACAACTGAGACGCCCGGGTGCCCCAAGAATTAAAATTTTGAATGAAAATATTACTAAAATTATATTTAAATTCCATGATCTTTATTCTTCCCTTCAGACTTCAAAGGCTTTTTAAAAATACTATGTGAGTCATTGAAACTTATAGAAATTAAAAAGGAAAAGAAACGGCTATAATCTTACCACCCAGAAACCACCAGGAGGTACACAGAAAGTAATTCAAGGCTGTAAAACAATGAGATCCTCAAATCTACATGAGTATTTTCTAAAGCCTGTTACTATGCTATCTGTATGTTACTATGCTAAATTCAAACCCTTTTTGTCTAGCTCCAAAGACTAACCTCTTAACCTTCTCCAAGGCTTGTACCCTAAAAGGCTGCACATTGTTGTAAATTTTAAGAGCTCCCTCACATGCATCCTTGCCACACTATGATTTTTCAGATTTTCCTTAGCATCAGATTCTCATTTTTCAGTTTTCAAAGGTATATTTTCTTTTTATCATATCCCCACCATCTTTCCAATTTGCTTTTTTAAATTTGCTTATGCTTGGAAACATCAATAACAAAACAATCTCACTGAAATCTTGTGAAACACAAGAAAAGACTTCCAATGGGTGAAGTCAATATAGACTTTGTGATATATATATTGGGTCACTCTGCACTCATAGCTCTGTTCTGAGAAAAGAAATATTACCATTCTGGCTTTGAGACATGAAGGATATGATATTTAAGTCTAAACACGCATACTTATAATCCAAAAATGACTTAATAAAAATTTAGATAGTTATAGACGGAAAGGCATATTACCCAGTCAAGAAACCTGCTCATACAGCAGAGTGGAGCAGTGACTACATCTCAGAAAATATGTTCAAAAAACAAGCTACAAAAAAATCAAATATGCCATCAAACAAAGCTGGCAGAGGAGTCCCTAAGGATAAGGAATGTTTAAACAAGAAAAGAAAGGCTCATTCAATGCCTTGTACTAAAAACTGAGCCTCGGGTTCAAAAAGAAGTTTGGAGACTGCTCCCAACTCATTCTGGCCCAAAAAGGTGAAGAAGGCAAACATCAGAAAGAATAATGGAGTACAGCAAGGAGGCCAGGGGAGTTTGACACAAATAAAGACTAACAGCCGCTTTCTTGTTTTGATTAGGGGAAGACCAGTGGATACAGAAGAAAGGCTGCCTCGAGTGCCCACAGTGCTATTATTTCAATCTTGGCTGGGGTCAGCCCTGCTTATCTTTCACCAAATGTGGATAAATAAAAAGCTTCATAGAGCTGTTTTTATCATATAAGCTTGGCAGGCATGTTGCTTTTAAACCTGATGACATGCTATGTGTGTGTATGATTTCAGGTAACACATATTCTTTTTGTTTGTAAGGTTAACATAACAGCTTCCTTAGTCGAGTCCTCATGATCATTAAAATTTACTTGATTAGAGTTTAACTAATATGTAATATTAGTTATTTTGCAACTATGGAGTATATACCTATGGGAAAGGGTGGCCCAATTGCTTGCAGTGGCAATTAAATGGGTGGCAATTAAACTTGTGCTTTCCTTCCCTGCTAGGCTCTCATGTAAGAGAGAAGAAACAAGATGTCACTCTGACCCAAAAATCTCTAATTCTTAGGATGGAAGGTATTGACAGAACCTACAGTGCAGCTTAAGAGTCTGATGGTTCTAAAGGCATTCCTGAGTTGCTCCATGGGGATTAGGCTCTCAGAATAAGACCATGGATGCATATTTAAGACTGAAACCCCATTTCCACCCTTCCGTGATTTTTCTCCTTAAGTCTGCCACTCAAGTCTCCTTGTCCCCCTAAGTCTCCCTGTGTCCTTGTACTCTATTAGGCTGACTCGACACATCAACATCTGAGTTTTTCAAGCCAATCGCTTACAGTTACTTACTAAAAAACAAAAAAAAATCAAGTTTGCAAAGAAGGGATACTTACATGTAGTAAACATGGCCTCCCTTTGCCCTCTTTATACTTTATTCAAATAAAATGATAAAAAGTGACTAATTTAGGGGCGCCTGGGTGGTACAGTGGTTAAGCGTCTGCCTTTGGCTCAGGGCGTGGTCCCAGCGTTCTGGAATCGAGCCCCACGTCAGGCTCCTCCGCTATGAGCCTGCTTCTTCCTCTCCCACTCCCCCTGCTTGTGTTCCCTCTCTCGCTGGCTGTCTCTATCTCTGTCGAATAAATAAATAAAATCTTTAAAAAAAAAAAAAGTGACTAATTTATATTCAGATAATTAAGAAGTGATTATATTACTCCTGCATCCATTACGCATAAATGCATAATGACAATGCTTCTTAGATGCTTTGGGTACTAGGGGAAGAAAGTAGTCCTTGATAAAATGCAACATATGATCACACAAATTTGAGTGCTATGTAAGCAACCAGCCATTACAACTCAAACTTAAGCAACATGCGTAAGTACTTATTACCTTCACTAGCAAGGAAAAATGCATGAACTGCCTAAACAATGCAGCATTTTAAAAAATTCATATTTACTTCCAGCTATTCTGTGGCTATTAACATTGTGGGTAATTTTAAAGGTCAAAAACAATGAACTGTCTAAAAATATTCTGAATAGCAATGGTATTACATTGTGAATTTTATTTCAAATTTTGGTCAATAAAGAAGAAAATAATCAAGTTAAGCAATCAAGAGAAGTACCAAAAAAAGACATTCATATACACAGAAGATATGAACAGTAGAGATTCACTTCCAGTTGATTCAATTCTACTTACACATTTAAAATATAAAATACATCTTAATTTGTCAAGAAACCGACCACATTTAGCACCAGGAAAGGAACTTCACTTTAGCTTTTGATCATGACTTCAATAACTTGTCATAGGAAAAGAAATTTCACAGAAAGTATATGTATTTATCACTGTCAATTAATAAAATAATTAATTTTGAAAAGTAACCACTGCATATCATCGATTCACGAGTGATTCAAAGGGAATAAATCCTTAAAACTGGAACTACTTGATATTGCGCACAACTCTCCTACAGTGGTTTGTTTTCATCTCCTCCAATGCTTGTTCCAATTGCTGAACCAAATGCAGCAGAGTGGCTGGGTCTGTCTGCAGAACTTTGGTGCTGTGATCTCCGTTCTGATTAAGGTGTAGCTTTATAGTCACTGATGGTTTAATCTGTTGCCTGAGGCTTCTGCTTGCAAGCTTCATTTTAAATGGAATAAGAGCATAGTAACTATTTAATAATCACGCTGAACATACAGTATTTATAATTACTTTATATCATATACAAAAATAAAGTTTTACATGAATCATACACTTCAAAATGAAAAATAAAGTTAAAAAGCTTTGGAAAGAAAAAAGAAGAGAATATATACACAACCTTGCCATACAGGATTTCTTAAACATGATATAAAAGACATAAACCATAAAGAAAAAAACCGATAAACTGAAATACATTAAAAGTATTACATTTTCTACTAAAGGATGCCTAAAGAAGGTGGAAAAACAAACCACAAGCTGAGAGAAGATATTTTGTAACATATATAACCAAAAAAAAAAAAAAATTAGTATCCAGATTGTATGAAAAACTGTTCTGATTAAAAAACAACAAAACAAAAACAAAAAAACCCCAAAAGACCATGAGAAAAATGTGCATTAGACCTAAGTAAGCACTTCACAAAAGAAGTAACACAAATAGATAAACCCAGGAAAACATGTTCAACTTTATTAGAAATCAGGAAAATGGCCAATAAAACCATAGAGTTCTGTTTTACACATATCAGACTGGCAAGAATTAAAAACCTATCCGAATGAAGGCACTATAAGCAACAGTCATGGGAACTCTCTTCCACTGTTGGTGACAGTGAAGAGAATCACTTTGGAAAACAATATACAATACCATCAATTCCACTCCTATGTATATATCTTGAATTCTTACATGTATACGTTATATTCATAATAGTAATTGTTTTTGTTTCTAAGAGTCAAAAATTAGAAACTTCTCAAATCTTCTTTAATAATAGAATGGATACATCGAGAATACTCATACAATAAAATACTAAATGGCAATGAAAAGAAACAAACTATAGCAACATAAATTGTTATGGATAAACCAAAAAAATGTTAATCAAAAAGCAAGTTGCAGAAGAATACATAAAAACTAAAGTTTAACGAAAAAATGTGTGAAAAAAAGAACTTTAAGAAAGGATTAACAGAAAATTCAGGATGATGGTTACCTCCAGAGGAGTGGGAGGGGTTGTAACTGGGGGAGGTCACACGTGGTTTTGTTGTATTTCTTAAGGGTGGCAGTGGGTACTTATCTTATTATTATTCTTTAAACTGAATATCTATAATCTTTTGTAAGATATATTCTGATAAAAAAAAAAAGTACTATTGACATATTTTTAAAAGAAAAAAAAATCCAAATACTAGAAACAATGGCTAACTTGGAAGTGATAGCATTTTGTTCTCTAAAGACCGTTCTTCCTTAAAACGAACCAGGACTTCCTTAAAGGAATAGCTGATTTGAGTCTGGAACAACAACTGTACAAGATGACTCTGAAACATCTTGTTATACAAGAAAGCAAGACTGTTACCTAAAACTATTGGAATCATGGCAAAAGGACAAGAAGCCAAACTGAAGAGACTTCCAGTGAGTAAAGAATCTAAACCTGAGATTTCAGGATTAATTTCATACCACAACACAGAATATTCTGACTAATAATAACTTCTTGCAATTAATTCTAGGTGATCAGTCTTCCAGAAGAACCTAATAAGATACTGATCCAAGGCTGAAATTTAATGTGGAAAAATAATTCGGAAACAACAGATCAATCACCCTTGAGTGAGCCAGTGCCCAAACATAATATAGGTACTTGTGTAAGTTAAAGTATCTCTTTAGATCATTTCTGTAGTACAGAAAATTATAGGTATGAAAGATAGGTAAACTATTAAGTATGACGACTGAAAAGACTACTTATTAATTCACTTATGCATTGTTTATACTTCTTTTTTCTCTATATCTGCATTGACAGATAGGGACCAAATGTATCTAGGTGTGTAATTAAGCCATCAACTTTTTGTTTAGAGACCTAAGGTCACTCAGTCTATCCTCAAATTTTTAGACAACATAATATCTAAATTAATATCCTTTACAAATAAGTATCCATACCATTCTTTAAAATTTCTAAATAAAGATTACATAACATCCCTAACAAACACCTAGTAAGATATAATCAGACTTAATTTTTTCTGGGAAAGAAATTTCAATGACAATACATGATAAAGAACAGTAGGCCACAAAGTTCTTGATATGGACTTATTTTTTAATACAGAGGAAATTTTGTCCTTCTTGTAAAAATAACAACAGCAATTTAAATGGATCAGTCCTAAAGGTAAATCTTCCCACACCAATCTCAGATGCATTCAATTTATTGATGCTATTAAATGCATTAATTGTGTTGGCAATTTATGAAGAGAAACTAAACTATGATGATTAATGAATTTCTCATAAGCAACTGCACAATTAGATGGTAATTGTCCATTCACTACCAGTGTTCATGAGACAAATCAGCTACTCAAAGATGAAAGGTCCTATATCCTGTTAGTTTCCCAGCCGTTTAGCTGATCTTCAACTGACAAGTCTTCCTCCCATGAGCAGAAGAATCTACTGCAGTTAAAATCCTTGTAATAATTTCAACTAGTGAGCTCAGAAAATCAATTCGTTCTTTAAGTAGGTTTTTAGCCTTAAAGGCATTTCACCACATGAAGGACTATTCATTCAGTATACCCTCAACTCTAAACTGTATTAGTCCTTGCAATAACACAGCTATACAAACCCATTTCACTGGAAAAATGAGTTCTCCCAAGTTTTAGAAAATTCAATTGCTTAAGTTTCTAATTTCTAAAAATGTCTTCACAATGGAAAAACTCAAATCACAAAGCCAAAAAAATAACTTCTAAGAACCCAAAAGTCAGAAAGAGGTAAAGATGTACAAGATTAATTACTGCTGAATCTCATGAACATGACCATCCCCACACCTCCTGGTTATTATGAGAGGACTGAAACATAAAAGCTTAGTAAAAGTATCTCCTCCTCCCCGGGAACCCCACAGGATTTGCTTCTTATGGTGTCTCTAAGACCATAAACTGTGTCTGGTTCTTTGTGAATTCACACCACCTAGCACATGATAACTGGACAAGAAATATTTGATAAATAACTTAAGAAGCTACTTACCCTCCCCCATCCCTTTTTTAATATTCAGCACTGAATGCCTGTTTTGTACCAGGCACTGTGCTGGGGACAGAGTAGTGAACAAGACACAGTACCTGCCCTCATGGAGCCTATAATCTGGTTTATAACATATCTGTGTTTATACCTATTCAAGCACTCATCACATTAGCTTATACTTGCCAAACCATTTAACTGAATTTCTGTAATCTGTTTGGACCATCTTACCACCATTCAAATCAAGAAAAATCCACTATAACAATGGTTTACAAACTGCAAGCTAGAATTTCGCAGATAACAAGGTTTAGAAAAATCCTGATGCCAAGTCCAAACCCCATAACAATAAATCAGAATCTCTGGCGGTAGAACACAGACATGAAAATATTTTAAAACTACCCAGGCCATTTCAATATGCAGTCAAGTTGGGGACTAGTGCGCTATACCACATATTCAATGCTCGTTCCCGTACCCATGTGGGCCTTTACAACTTAGCTGTCTCCTCTTCCAAGAATATTAACACGGGTTTTCTCTATTCATTCATCCTTCTGAAATTTCACCTCCTTTTGTTGATGCTTTTCTGGACTGTGCAAGCAAACACTAAACTACCTAAGCTATAGGTTTTTGAAATAATAGTACTCAATTGTACCTCCATTTATACAATTATATTTTCCCCCTCCAGAAATTTACAACTATCTTCAATTACTAGTTATTTTGAGAACATCTAATATCCCTAACTAGGTGATAACATCTTTTCCATCTGAGAAAATGTCTTACACTTCTTTTGTGTCTCAAAGCATTTAGCACAGCTCTCATCAACAACTGGATGACATTCCATAAACATCTATTAACTTATCTGTCACTGCTTGATAAAGGGCTACATGCAAGAGTCTGAGAACTCCCTTTCGGTTATCTGTGTGGCTTTGCAAACAACTGAATCTTTCAAACAGAATGTGTAAAAGAAGCCAGACACAAAAGAATATTTACTGAATCATTCCATATATGGAAAGTTAACAGGCAAAAGTAATCCACGTATTTGAAGGCAGGACGCTGTTTATCTTTGGAAAGGAAAGAAGGGGAAGTAATTGGTAGGAGGCAAAGAGAATGCTTCTGGGGTGCTTCTGGGCAAGTGTTGGTTTCATGGGTGTTTTCATCATGTGATAATCCACTGAGCTTTACAATGACCTGTGCACTTTAATATATGTGTGTTTTGTTTAAACGTAAAAGTTTCATAAAATCAAATATGACTTTAAAAATCTGCATGACCATATCTTTTCCAAAATAACCTATTTCTTACAAACTTTGCAAATTAAACTAATCTTAACACATTAAGCATGTAAGAAAATGAACTATTTGTGAAATGGTTTCAAAATTAACATTTAAAAAAAATTAGTCTTAAACCAAAGGTTAAGGTGGTAAAGAATACAATAAGCTTAAGTACATGGAACTAAAATTAATCTTATATTCTATGTCAGGTGGGAGGAGAAAAAAAAAGCCATACCTGTACATCTAGTCTCCATTCAAGGCTGTGGTAACTTGGAAGGTCTGGTGCCAATTCACTCAGAATAGTTCTGATCTCTTTTCTGTTGTCCAGATAAAGCTGAAGCAATAATTTGTTCAGTTCTTCAGAGAATCCCAGAACAAAAACAGAGTCTTGGAAATCCAGTTCAGAAATCTGAAAGTGATTCAGGTTTAACAGAACATTAAATTTGTCTAGTAAATGCTAAAATATTTGATATACACAAAAGAATATGATATCCCCTAATTCTTTTCTGCCTGGTAAAAGAAACAACATCCTTTATACTTAAAGGTAACTCTTGCCCAAATTCTAAAATCTGAGTCTCTGATACAGAAAAATACTTTTATTAAAACATAAAAAGAATTGATAAAATGGCCAGTTTCTCTCCTATTCTCCATCAAGCTGGATATTGCTAATATGCAAAAAAAATAAAATAAAATAAAAAAGTCATTTAATTCTCCCTCCTCCTAGGATACATACTATTGTATATGGTTTAATAACATGAAGAATTAGAAGTAATTCTAATTTATACTAGCAAGAGGCATTCATACCAGCAGATCACATTATTGTCATACCGTTTAGGCATGGCTTCACTAAGTCAATTATAAACCATTAAGAACATTACTGAAATAAGCAGGTGCCTGCCAGGGCTATGATGTAGAGTATACTGGACCTTTTTAAGGTCAAAGAAATACGAAACAGTCCACAGAAGCCCTTACCATAAGCTTTGAGCTTTCAGTGAGGAGGTATGTTAATCCTTCCACACCATGCTGGACAGTGTCACTGCTCACACTGAGTTTTCCTGGGAAAATGGAAAAATAAGTCAATAAATTATTGTCTGATACTTATCCTTAATTCAAATTCATATTCAGGCATAAACATTATCCATTATTCCATATTTTCAGGCACTGTAATGAAAAATAATGAGTTGGTAACAGCCTCCTGTTCATTCTCCACTGCCAGACAGATGCCTTCTGTATTTTGCGCCATGCAACCTTCTTCACAAAATGTAGACCCATGGAGACTAATATCAGCCCTACAGTCCTTCTCTTGAATGTCCAGCTATTTCAAGTCTGGCAGAAGAGGAACTCCAAGGACTGACAATCTCTGAAACCACCCCCCGTCCAGCAGGGAAAAAAAAATACTGCAGCAAAAGCGGATCTCTGAACTAAGTATAACCAAATACTTGCAGGATATTAACGCCTCACTCAGCTATTCCACACACTTGGGTGCACTTAAGCATCATAGTATCTCTGGCAGATGGTATTATGTGCTTTTTACGCACGACAAAACCGACTCAGTGGAAGCTTTAAAAATCTCAAAGCTACTCAGGGGACGGGCAGGATTTGAGCCCAGAAGAGCCTTTCTGCTTTTATTCTACCACAATGAGAGTAAGACCCTCGGGGCTGCAAAAACCCCTTCCTCTCCAGGGTGCCAAAGAATGGCCCGCACTTCCCCCGCGCAGCAACTCGCCCCATCTTACTGGCGGCGCCTTCGTAGATCTTGGGGTTCGAGCCTCGCCTCAGGAACTCCACCGCAATCCGCCCAAACTCCGCGACCACTGCAACGGAAGCCAGGAGACCATGAACGCCGGGCGCACCCCTTGACTCCCAGGCCACAGAACACCACCCTCCGCTGCCGCGCCCCCTGACCCGTGCTGTCCACTTGCGGCAAAAAGGCCAGGTGCTCCTTATGCTCCTCCGACAGGTCGAGCAGCATCTTCACTAGGCGGAGGATTTCACTCGGTAGCGTTGACCCCGCCCTTGCCACTTCCGGGGCCAGAGTCCAAGCGCAAAGAGGCTCCGGCTCCTCAACATCCCCAGCTTTTGGGTTCCGCTCTATCCCGGTCCTACACGGAAACGCCGGCGGGTGGTGTAGTCTGGGGTCAGAAGATTCCTCCGTTCGCAATTCGTTTTGAAAAGATGTAGCCTGGTGGTGCACGGTACTATGCTCTGTGGAAGATGAAAAGATGTTTAAAATTCGACAGGCCCCCTTCTGGAGCTTACATTAATAATATCAATAGCTAGCATTTATTAAGCACTGTGTCAGGAAATGTTCTTACATTTATTTACTTAGAGTTCAAAAAATTCCATGAGGTAGGTACCATTATTGTTCCCATTAGAGATAAGGAAACAGGTCAGGCAACTGAAACTAACTTTTATAGAGCTACTAGTTTACAGGGAGCTTTTGTATATCTTATCTGATTGACCTTATTTAATTCGCTCAATAGCTATGACCTCGTTTTTACAGATGAAGAGTCAGAGCTCCAAAGATTACATAATAAACCAGAGTCAGAGCTGGAAAGAGAGGGTCAGATCCCTTGACGACCTGCTCCAAAGCCCATCATTCTACTCAGCAGGCTGAAAACTGAAGGTTTGTAACAAGTTCTGTGAATGATTATGAGTTGGGATAAAGATGGTGATGACGACGACAATGACTGATGCTTGCAGGGTTCAGAACGATATCTTTATTTTAATGTGTTGAGAGTAGGGTGAAAATTTGGCTCCTTTCCCAGCTTTCTCTTCTCACCTGCTGTGGTTCAAATATCAGAGTACAGAATTGCTAATTGATAGGAATATGACTCTCCAAATCTCAACCTCTTGGTTGCGGGAGTTGGTGGGGGAGAAGGGAAGAGGGTGGGAGAGAGACATCATACCTATTGTTATATCTAAGGATTGAGATAACCCTTTCTATGCTCTGATTTTCTTGGGCAGAAATGAAAATTGGAAGTTTTTCAGCTCTGTTCACTGTGTGTACCTTGTTCTTCACATTGAAATTGTTTGTTTCCTCCACTGGTGAACAGAAAGGCATGTCTTTAAACTTGTTAGTTAGGTCATGAAACAGCATTTGCAGAGAGAGCACAATTTTTTCTTTAACTCTAAGTTGCAGATCAGGAACAATGGCATCGTTTCCTGAGGAAGCTTTTATTCATACATTATTGAAATGTCCATAATTTAAGAATAATTTTCAGAAAAGGTAAAACCATGATTCTTTTTTAAAAAAGATTTTATTTATTTATTTGACAGAGAGAGACAGTGAGAGAGGGAACACAAGCAGGGGGAGTGGGAGAGGGAGAAGCAGGCTTCCTGTTGAGCAGAGAGCCCGCTACAGGGCTCCATCCAAGGACCCTGGGATGGTGACCTGCCAAAGGCAAATGCTTAATGACTGAGGCACCCAGGGGCCCCAAAACCATGATTCTTTTACAAATATATAATGAATACATGTCAAAGATTGTGTTGGACCCATGGGTTAATGAGGGGATCAGTAAGATTACAGTAAGAACCAGTTTTAACTGGCACAAAGGAGATAATTCAAAAACCATACATCCATAGGGAATAAGGAATGATGAAATGAATCTACAAATAGATATAATACTATGCCAATATGGAATAGTCTTTCTTTCCTGTGATCTCAGGGACTGAAAATGGGAGCTGGGGAGGGAGGTAGGGAATAGGAGAAACAAAGTGGGTGGTCAAAGACGGTGGTCAAGAAGCCAAGTTATAGCTGGGGGAAAACAGCCTGGGAGTTAAACTCTCTGGGATAATTTGCAGGGCAACTTTTTGTTACCTAATGTCATAGTTGTTTAGAGGAAATTACCTGAATGAAAAATCAAAAGTCTAGATTCCAGATCTGGCTCTCATACCTACTCATACCTGTAAGGCTCCAACAAGTTCTTTTTATATGTTATAAACTTGGCCTCTTTGTTTGTAAATGGGTTTTTTTTTTTTTAAGATTTTATTTATTTGACAGAGAGAGAGAGAACATGAGCACAAGCAGGGGGAGTGGCAGGCAGAGGGAGAGGGATAAGCAGGCTCCCCGCAGAGCAGGGGGAGCCCCATGTGGGACTCTATCCCAGGACCCCAGGATCATGACCTGAGCCAAAGGCAGTCACTTAACCAACTGAGCCACCCAGGTGCCTGTAAATGGGTGTTTTGATGATGATTGCCTTTCTGTGCCATGCAGGGCTGTTATCATACCTAGATGAACTAATAAATTCACATTAAGAAATTGATTTTAGGGGCACTTGGGTGGCTCAGTTAGTTAAGCATCTGTCTTCAGCTCGGGTCATGACCCTGGGTCCTGGGATCCATACCCACATCATGCTCCCTGCTCTGTGGGGAGTCTGCTTCTCCCTTTCCCTCTGCCCCCACCTTGTGCTCTCTCTCACGCTATCTCAAATAAATAGATAAAATTAAAAAAAAAAGAAATTGATTTTAATGATCAAATGAAATAAATTAGTCTTAAGCACTTGAAAGATTGGTAAACTAAAGCATTTATGTATTTTATAGAAGATTTTATGTGTCCAAATCATTGAGAATTCCATGTGCGTAGTCATCCTAAAATCCATTCATTTAATGCAACAAATATTTATAGAGCAATTACTCAAAGGTTCAAGCATATGCTATGCCTTGGCAATTTGCAGATGAATAAAACAATGTCCTTTCCTCTAGGAGATGACAATAAAGTGAGGGAGGCAATCAAGTGAAGTCAATACAGTATGACGAGTGATAATACTTGAGGATTGAACAAAATGATATGGAACCACAGAGAAGGTAGCAGTTGACTCTGATTCCAGTAAGATTCAGGTTTAGAGTAAATGTCCCAGGGTATGCCTGTGCGTGCTAATACTAATGCTTTACAATTGTATAACATTGTAAATATAGAAGGTCGGAAAGTCACTTCATGCTATTTTACTTCTGGAGCTAAAGTGAAGAAAGAATAGATACTCAGTATTTTTTCTGTTGATTCTGGCAAGGAACAAGGCTTCATATCAATTGTCCTCTCACATTCTCTCCTTATCTTTCTATCTCCCTCCACCTCCTCCACTTTCCTTTTCCTTTAGATTTCCCCATACTCCTTTTTCCTTCTTACGCATCCCAGCCCCAGAATCTTTGCACCAGCATTTCCTTGGCTGTGTTTCAATGTTACATAAAATATTATCATTCCCTGCAAGGAACTGCAGTTCAATTCAGCGTGAGGGGGATAAAAGCGTGGTGTTGCCATCACCCACATGAATTGCCCTCTCATGAATTTGAGGCAAGCACAAAATGCATGAATTAGATCCTTAGATTTTTAAAGAATTGTTTTGGTTTATTTGTTTATTTAATTATTTGAAAGAGGGAGAGAGTGCGAGTGAGCATGAGCAAGGGGGAGGGGCAGAGGAGAAGCAGTCCATGCTGAGCAGAGAGCCAGACAGATAGACCAACGGATAGCTGGGTCTCAGGACCTTAGATCATGCATGACCTGAGCCTAGGGCAGACGCTAAACCAGTTGAGACACCCAGGCACCCCTAAAAAATTATTTTAGTTCATTTTTTTCAGTTGGATTATAAAATACAAACAGAACCTGGGAAAGATAAAAAATACTTTTTGTTGAATTTCCTCAAATTGAGCACACCTAGTAACCCAGATCGAGAAATAGAATGTTACCAGTACCCCAGAACCTCTGCAGTGCCCTCTTCCAGTTACTCTCCCTCCTTATTGTCTCTACAGTGAACTAATATCTATACACGTGCTGCTTTACAACATCTCTTTGACATCATCTTTGTATTTGCTTTTACATTAACCTTCTATGTGTTCCAATCCCATAGTATCTAATGAGAAATTTAAAAGTATTTTTAAAAATGAGCTTTAGGTTTTAGGTGCTTTTGACTATTGTAACAAAGCCTGTCTTAGAAATCTTCCTAGCAAATACTATCAGAAAATATAAAATATTTAAGAAAAATTAATAAAAGGTTTGTAAGACCCCTCCCCTAAAAACTAAAAAACATTGATGAGAGAAATAAAGGAAGATTTAAATAAATGGTGACATATACCATGGACAGAGAAATATATCATGGGTTGTAAGATTCAACATTATTAAGATATTATTTGTGCTTTTTTATAGAGAATGACAAGTTTATTTAAAAATCTATATGAAAATGCAAACGACTGAGAATAACTGAAACAAACTTGGAAAAGGAAGAATAAAGCCAGAGTAGACATACTATCTGATTTCAAAACCCACTGTAAAGCTATAGTAATTAAGACAGTGTGGTATTAGTATAATCACAAGTAAATAGATCAATGGAACAAAATAGAGAGTCTGGAAATAGATCCATACATATGTTGTAAATTAGATTTTTGAAAAAGATACCAATGTAATTCAATGAGAGAAAAGAAAGTTTTTTCAACAACTGGTATTAGAACAATTTGATAAACCTTAGGGAAAAAAATGAATCCTGACCCTCACCTGGTATCACATACAAAAATAATTCAAGATGGATTACAGACCTAACGTAAAAACTAAAACATGAAACTTCTAGAAGAAAACATATGAGTTATCTTCAAGACTTTGGAACAGGCAGAGAGTTCCCAAAGAGGAAACAGAACCGTAAAAGAAAAAAAAAAACAAAATGATAAATTGTACTTCATCAGAGTTAAAAACTTTCATTCATCAAAAGGCACCATTAATAAAATGGAAAAGTGAACCACAGACTGGGAAAAAATATTTGCAATACATATATCTGACAGAAAATTTGTATTGTGAATATATAAAAATCTCCAATAAACCAATAATTAAAAGATAAATAACCCAACATTTTACATGGGCAAAACTCTTGAGTTGATACTTCACAAAAAAAAAAAAAAAAATACACAAATGACCAAGCACATGAAAAAGCATTCAGTATCATTAATCATCAAGGAAATGCAAATTAATACCACAATGAGATGTCATTTCAAACCCACTAGAAAAACAAAATCAAAAACACTGATGACACCAAATTTTGACAAGTATGTGGAGCAACCAGAACCTTTGTACATTGTTAATGGGAGTATAAAATCATAAAGCCACTGTTTTGAATTTCTTGTAATGTTAAATGTACATTTACCCTCTTATCCAACAATTCCACTCCTAAGTATTTGCCCAAGAGAGATGAAAGCATACCCAGGAAAAGACCTTTAGAATAATGTTCATAGCAGTTTATTCACAATAATTAAATTGGAGGCAACCCAAATATATGTACAGTTGCACAGATAAATTATGGTGTGTCCATACGATGGAATATGCTAGGTAATAAAAAAAAGTCAAAGAAAGATCTGAATGAAGGAAGTACAGATATTGGAGTTATTAGATCTGGACTCCAAAATAACTATGAATAGTATATCCGAAACATTAGATGACAGATGAGAAATTTAATCAGAGACGTAGAAACTGTAAAAGAAGAAAAAAGAAAAGAAAAAAGAAATTAATAAATAAGAAAGCAAATATACAATAGAAAGAATTAAAAGTAATAGTTCACTGTAGAAAACAGAAATCAGAGTAGTGGATGCCTCTAGGGGATTGGGATGGACTTAGTTATAAGAGTATGAAGGGATTTTCTGGCGTAATGGAAATATTTACATCTTGATTGGGGTGTTGGTTACACTGATGTATATATTTGTCAAAGCCATTAAATCTTACATTAAAGATTTGTGCACTTCACTGTATGTATCAATTTTTAAAAGTTAATAAAGAGTGATATTTTAGCAGAAGTTCAAAAGATGTCCGAGACTAGTATTTGACCTAAATGGTATTTGTAACTCTCCTAGGGACTTTCCCTATAGAGAGTTTTAAAATTAATTTTTTTTACTATGTACTACATTCATATGGTTTAAAAAACAAAAAGCATTAAAAATAAACCCAGGAAAACACAAACAGAGAAAGAAATAGTAAAAATTCTCACCCTCCCCCGGTCCTGTTTCCCGTCCTTCCAGTTTTCCTATCCTGTAAGCGACTACTCCTCTCAGTTTCTTAAGAATTCTTCAATAAACTATGTAAAAACACGTGCCTGAAATGTTCACTTACAGTGATGGAGTTCAAGAAAAAGTGATGTTAAACATTAAGTATCCTGTTAACAGTTGTGTAGCGTTAGAACTGTTATTGGAAATTACAGCATTAGTTACTTGAAATGTTAACATTAGAGCTAAAGGTTCTGTTTGACCAGGTCTTTGTCCAAACTGGGGTTGTCATGACTTTTCAAAGCACAATTTCTGGAGCATTTTCCCATGCTGTTAGGCCTCCTTGTGTAGTCAGGTTAGAAATGCTCTTTTTGGCTAGAACACTTGCTATTCCTAACTGCTGAAGCCATCGTTTCTCTTTTAAGGCACTGAAAGAAAACAAGACAAATAATGTGTGAGGAAGTCCAGTCTTGTCCCTATTTATTGCTGAAATGATAGAAATCTCTAGGTTGATTGTGTAGCTGTTGCTAGCTTATTTTGTCACACAAGATAGGTTGTAAAAATCTAAAAGAGAAATCTTTCTCAAACCAGTTCCTTGTGAAGCAGTGGAAGTGATATTTCACCAAGGCAATACTAGAAATTTAGCACCCACACCTAGAAACAGAAAACCACTCAGCGTTATACAGAATTCTCTAGATTGAAAGTTTTTCTGTCTGTTCCCCCAGGCATCCTTACATGTCATATATTCCCTGATGTGTTTCCCTTCTCCTCCTTTTCCCCCACCACAAAACACATTTTTTTTCATTGATAAGATATTAAATAGCCATTTACCAAAATGCAATGAAACTTAATGTTTTATGGTAGCTATTCTCTGGCTATGTACTAATAAACACTTGCAGATTTGAATATGATTACTCCTACTTTGTAGGGTATAAATGTGATTTACTACAAAGGGGTCCTCTGAGATTCTATCCTTTGTCTTCCTCTCTCTCTGCACCCTCATCCTGGGAGGCCTTATTTACTAATTGCTTCAACTCACATATCCGTGACTCCTAAATCCTCATTCTTCCAATTTCCACATCTTTTATTTTCTTCCTAAACCTGCCCCCCTTCAGTATCTCTGCTCTAACACAGCGACTTTGCTATCTCTTCACCATCTCTACATCCGGAAACAAACCTCAATTCCTCCTTCTCTCTCTACTTCACATCTAATTAGTGATCTAGTTTTGCAGATCATTCCTCAGAAATATCTGTCATATCTGGCTTTTCCCCTCTTCCCTAGTCCAGGTCTGTATCATTCCTTGCTTCTCTTATTACAGCCTCCTAAATCTATTGTAGGCCTTCCATAGCTTCAGTAAGACTTCTTCCCAGTGACTCTTCCATACATCTCCACCAGATTTGTCTTCAAAAATAAACACAAACTGATGTGACTTGCCTGATTTAAAAAAAAAAAAAAAAAAAAAAAAAAAAGAACTTCTGTGATCTTCCTACCTACTTCCTAATAAGCAGACTCTCCACTTGGGCACACAAGTTGCTTCTCAGTGTAGGTGCAATTTATCTTGCCAGTTTCATCTTCAGCCAGTTTCTCCCTGTCCCCTAAAATGCCTTTAGCAGATCCACTTACTTCTTTGAAAACTAAATTTCTCTCTGACTCCTTCACAAAGCAGTGCCCTTGACCATGTTGCCACCTCTACCTGGCTCCTTTTGTCTGACAAAGTCCTTTAAATTTAAAGGGCTTTCATTAAATCTATGAGAAGCAATCCTGCATAAAAGTACCTTAGTGTTTCAAATATTTGAACTGTGTCCAAGTTGGTCTAATTCATCATTAATGTTCTGGATTAACTCCTTGCTTTACCTTTGCATGTTTGCATTCTGCCTAGCACTTCACTGTGACATAATAAGCACTTTAGAATGTTTTTATTTTATTTTTATTTTTTATTTTTTTTAAAGATTTTATTTATTTATTCGACTGAGATAGAGACAGCCAGCGAGAGAGGGAACACAAGCAGGGGGAGTGGGAGAGGAAGAAGCAGGCTCACAGCAGAGGAGCCTGATGTGGGGCTCGATCCCATAACGCCGGGATCACGCCCTGAGCCGAAGGCAGACGCTTAACCGCTGTGCCACCCAGGCGCCCCTAGAATGTTTTTAAAGTGCATCTTTTGATTTCTAATGTGCATCTGTTGATAAAACTAATCAGTGTTTCCTTTCTAATGTTTACGGCCTGACTTTAAGATGGCTATATAATTTTTTCAACTACTCATTTTCCAGTCTTTTTCTAGAATTTTAGAATATCTCTTTTTATATATTCTAGTCAGAGATATCTCATAAATTACAAATATTGAAGTTGTTAAGCAGTTTCTTCATCTTCTGTCAACCTCATTGTGCAGTCCCCGAATTTTGCGTTTTAGAGCTCAAATTACTCTGACCACTAGGTGGCAACAGCTTAGCTGAAATAAAGTGGAGCTGAACTAAAGACCAATAGGGAAAGGCAATGAAAACAATTTAGCCTTGTTTTGTTCTTTCCTTAAAATCTATATTTCTACTGTAATATTAGCACCCAATAATACCTCATAAGTAATGGATGGGACCTGAGATCTGATCAGAGTTGTGTTTTCAGTGAAATCTGATGACCAATATGCAAAATTTTATCTTATGAAATAAACATGCCTGAAAAGTCCACTCCTGATACACTTGTTTTTGTCTTTAAATGTGACAGTGTCTTTAAATGTGACTTTTTAAACTGACCAAAAATATTAATATCAACTCTGTCACACTGTCCACTATATATCCTCCCCAACCAGTATGTCTTACCCCGTAAGTCAACTGAAGTCTTTGTGGTTATTCCTTCTCTCCTTCCACTTGCATCACCATCCAGTCTTCCCTGACACTTTTGATGCCTCCCTCCCACATTTCAAGTTTCCTCCCCCCTTTAATTATAATTAACAATTTCTTATTAGTTTAAAAAAAAAAGAACAAGCAAGGGACCTTGTTATTTGATACAACTCTTTGCACTGTCTCTTTTCTTTCTGAAAGCTTGAGGAGTCGGGTACTACATAGACTGGATTGGCCAGTCAGATGGGTTCATTTGGTCCTAGATGCAAGGCTCAGATGAGGTCCTTGAAGCTGGATACTGATGCATTGGAACAGTCTGTGTTACATTATATGGCATGGTGGGGCCTTATAGACCATTCCCTGCCCTTGACGTGCCCTATTAAAGGTTTGCCCTTGCGTGTTTAAAGAGAAAAACATTACCTGGCCACGGCTAAGCAGTAGATGGCGTTCTCCCTTCGAGTCTTACCACTGTGCTCCGAGAAACACGCAAAGGAGGATTTGAGTAAAAAGTGAGCTTTGGGCGTTGCCTAGTAAAAAGATGGGTGTGGATAGCCCATTCTGGAAACTGGGGGGAGGGGGATTTGGGGGAGATCGGTATTTTTGATGAGCTTTTCTTTTTTACTAGCTGTGGCAGTAAATTTTTTCTGATGCTGTTGTTGATGTCTTTGTAATTCAGAGAGTGTATTTGCATCTACCAGCACGGCAATTTCAAGGTTTGTTGTCTTCTGTCCCACTGTGAAATTGCCAAAGGATTGATGGGTTTCCTGCGTGCAGTTTCTTCCCTGAGAGATGGTAGCTTGCCCACAGTGCTTTGTGAGTCCTTGAACCTAGCCTTATACCAGCTCTTGGAGGTCATTTTTGGTGTGGTGAAACCATCCACCATCACAGTGTCTCCAGCTTTTGCCCCAAAGACCCTTGCTCCGCAAAGCTGGCTTTTATTAAGGTTGTGACTCTGAGCTCTGAGGATCCATTGTTTTATTTTAATATAAATCCTCATGGGGACTGAAATTTTCAGAAAAGAAACTGTGGACCACATTTTACTCAATAAATATAATACACAGTCTTTATGCTTGTGTTTAAAGGCGACGGTCAGGGGAATTCGTCCCGCTGCAGTTTTACATTCCAGGCACAGCACGCTGCAGTTGACAAAGGCCTTCAGAATCAACAGTTGGCCGGCTTCTGCAGCTGCATGAATGGGGCATTTAGAGACGTCTGCATGAAGGGCTTCATGGCACCATGCTGACAGGGGTGAACACCGACAGCCCCTTCTGGCCGCACACCCTGCTTCAGGGCCCACTCAGTGAGTTCAATGTACCCATAAAAGGCAGCGATATACAGGGCTACCTTTTTCTGATACCTGCATGAATGAAATCAGTAGGAGTGGGTATTTAGTAAGTCAGCAAACTGATAAATGTAGTTACACTAAATACCCACAAAATATACTAGCTAAAATGTTTATTTCTTCCTCTTACATAAAATGTTTTCAGAAAACACATATAGTAATATATAGATTAAACTGCACAGGTCCTGGGGTGCCTGGGTGGCTCAGTTGTTTAAGCATCTGCCTTTGGCTCAGGTCATGATCTCAGAGTCCTGGGATCGAGCCCCCTGCTCAGCGGAAGTCTGCTTCTCCCTCTCCCTCTGACTCTGCCCCTCCCCTCCACTCGTGTTCTCTCTCTCTCTCTCAAATAAATAAATAAAGTCTTAAAAAAAATAAACTGCACAGATCCTGCTTATCCACATTATCCTACTATGCACAGGTAAATGGTTCAAAGTGGTTATCTTAGGGTGGTTTTCTTTCCTATGAAACTCAGATGCTCAGGAAAAATATCAAGAGAAAGAGGGAGAGAGAGGGAGAAGGGGTGGGTTGGGGAGAGAGAGAGAGAATCTTAAGCCCAGCACAGAGCCTGACACAGGACCTGATCTCAAAACCCTGAGATCATGACCTGAGCCGAAATCAAGAGTCGGATCCCGAACTGACTGAGCCACCCAGGCATCTCTCAAGCTTTATATTAACTGGGAAAATTTTGGAAGAAATCCAGCACGTTTTACAAATTTGAAAGTTTTGTATGTTTGTTTTTCTGTCTTTTCTAACAACAGTCCTTATTTTCTGGCTTCTCAAAGTCTCTAGTGCTATTTTCATCTAAACCACTAGGTTGCGCCCCCACCAGTGTCGTAGTCTCCTACTTGGAGCTCCTCTTATTCCCTTCTAGAAGCTTCCCGCTGCAATTGAAATCCTAACTCCTCACCTCGCCTTAAAAGGCCTCTCACAATCTGGCTCCTGCCCCACTTCCCACACCCCCCCTTCCCTGTCACTGCTCTAGAGCCACACTGGCCTTCCTACTGTCCCTTAAGGCATAAGTTGAATGACTGGTGCAGGCCGTTCGGAGAAATAAGGATTAGGGAGGCAAACCTAGACAGGGTCCCACTAGGTATATAGTGATATATAGACCGGATATATTTGGGCAGGGCTATCTGACCCCTCACAGAGTTGGAGGCAAGCTCGCCTGCTATCATCCAAAATCTACTGCATATAACTGACTCTCCTCTCTCTGATTACATGCTCACCACACCATCTTTTGATGTGTATGTGGCTTCCTGTGTAAGGAAGATGACCTGCCCAGAACATGTGGGTCTCTAGGACCCACAGTTAGATTATAACCGCGGTGGTTAGATTATAACTAATTAGAGCAATTACATTAATACACTGGCATTTTGGTTCACACATCAGTTTTTTCAAAATTCATTAATGCAAATCAGCATCTCTGAATGTGATCAGTTTTCTTGATTTGGGGAGAATAACTCCTCTTGGATGGACTAACTGGCCTTTGCTTTCATCCTTAGCACCCATGTTATGGGAGCTAGAGGCACTCTTGTGACTGAGACTAACTGATTCTCTTTCCTAAATGTATCTTTTCACAGTTTGTTTTCTTAGCCCCGCCTCTACTGTCATAAGCCTAGTTCAGGCCACTGTTACCTCTTCACTGTCACCCTGTCCCCTGCCTGCTTCTATTCCTCACACTCAACCAGGGCCAACGTTCTAAAACTCAGATCTCATCCTGGCTTTTCTCTACCTTCAGTACCTTCCCAACACTTAAAATATAAAGTCCAAATTCCTTTACATTCCTATGGGTACCTGTAAGAGCTGGCCTCTTCTTATCCTTCTAGCCTCTGGCCACTAGCTCCCTCTCACTCTATGGTCTACCATGTAGAACTTGTTTCAGTTCCTTGAATCTATTCTCTTGTCCCCCCTGGGGCTTTGTACATGTGGTTCTATCTGTTTTGGAATATCTTTTTTTTCTTTTCCCTACTGTTCACCTAAGTACCAACCCTTTAGATCTCATCAATTGCCTTTTTCAGGATGCTTCCCCTGAATCCCTAAGTCTAGTTAGTTGCCCATACTATACATTCCCATATCATCTTGCACTATGTCCGTGTCCTAACACTTTCACACTGAATGGTAACAGCAACGACACCCAACATTTATGTCCTGCTTACCATGTGCCAGCCCCCCCTTCTAAATTCCTATGATTACTTGGTCATGCAATCTCTAAAACAGTTCTAGGAGATAGATGCAATTATTGTTCTCTTTTTAGCAAAGAGAAAACTGAGACACAGGGTGATTATATAACTTGCCCAAGTTTACACAACTAAATACTTAGGGGTGGGGCTTTGAACCTAGGTAGAAGGGCACTGGAGTTTGTGCCCCTAACCATTTTGCAGTTCGGCCTCTGCAGGAATTGGTTACTTGTTTTCTGTTTCTCTGCAGGACTGCAAGATTGCTGAAGGCAGGGGCAGTATCTTGTTTATTGCTGTATTCCTAGGATCTTGCATAGTACGTGCTCAATAGGTATTTGCTGATTGCATGGCAGAATAAAAAGAGCTTTTTAGTTTGTTCGTGTGTATTTTCTGAGCTGTTAGATATATTTTCCCTCTTTTTCCCCTCCTCCCTTTGTGCCTCTGTCCATTCTGTGTGTTTGTGTGTGTGTGTGTGTGTGTGTGTGTGTGTGTGTGTGTTTAAGCATGATGAGAAATACAGATAGTGTGGGCAGGAGCTTTCAGGCTGGGAACTGATCACCAGAGCCGATAAGGCCTGGAGCACAGTGAGCACGTGGGCCCAGCTGCGTCAGCTGGGCTGTGTGCACGTGTGCATGTTGGGGACAGGGCCCAAACCAGGCATGTGGGCACACCCCTGCTGCTCACCCTCCTTAGATTTTATCTAAAGGTTAAGTTGACTGGAATGGTTAAGCATCTGAGCATTAGAGTTAAATTGTTGGGATTCCATATCCAGTTGTGACCTGGCTAGCCGTGTCACATTGGGCAGATTTCTTAATATCAGTTTCCTCATTTTGTAAAACATGATAAAAGAGTATCTACCTTGTAAAATTGTCATAAGATTAGGTAACACATGTAACAGAGTGTTATGTTAAAAAGTACTCAATAAATATGCACTATTAAAAGTAACGATGCAACACAGCAATTTCTTTGGACTTATAGCATGAAAAAAGGAAATTGTCACTATCCCCAAAATAGAAATTACTTTAAAATATTGAATGTTATGTAAAATCACAAAAGCTGGTTTTCTAATCTGTCACTTCTTAGAGCCCTTAGAGCTCTCGGTGAGTGTGTGGCCTTCTGTAAGGCATGATTAAATCCCCAGGAGGGAGCACTGTCCGAAAATACCACTGAATTAAAACCTAAAGAGTAATGCAGCTTACACGTATGAGACGCTGCTGACCGCAGAGATACCCTAAAATGACCACCTGCTTCTCTGAGCCTCCTGCCCACTGCCCCAGCCACACGTGTATGGCAAAAGTATGTACAAAAGGCTTGTAATAGGGATGCCTGGGTGGCTCAGTTGGTTAAGCATCTGCCTTCAGCTCAGGTCATGATCCCAGGGTCCTGGGATCAAGTCCTAGATCGGGCTCCTTGCTCAGCAGGGAGCCTGCTTCTCCTTCTGCCCCTCCCCCTGCTCGTGCTCTCTCTCTCTGTCTCTGACAAATAAATAAATAAAATCTTTTTTTTTTTTTAAAGGCTTGTAATAAAAGCAGTTTGAAAAATTACTTGGGAGCTTAGGAAGAGGGAGCCAGAATTTTCAGCCAATCAGTTAGCAGTTAGTGCTTTTTAGAATAATTGAATATGAAGGTGACAAGGTACTTACTCTGATAGGTTTTAAAAGTGCTGTGAATAGTCTGATTTCCAGACCAAACTGAAGTCACTCATTTAAATAGTTAGCATTTCTTGAGGAAAGTCTACCTGAATTGCAATCCGTCACCAAAGGCTGTCAGCCTTGGTGACATGCCCACTATCTTATCCCAGCAAATATCTCAATAATAACATCTGGTTGAGACATGCTCAGTGGAACTGACATGGTGCAGCAACCTGGCTACAGACTGAATTGCAGACTCAACGCCTTATGGAAGTTTGGTAAAAATTACTTAATTTAGCATTTGCTTTATCTCTGTACTTGAGTACTGGTCCTTCATTTGATAAACAGCATTGGACTTTTAAGTTTTTGTCCCAGAAGACAACCCATCAGAAATTCCTTCCATCCATCCCAGATGTCCAAACGAAGTGTCGTGCCTGTGGATCAAGAGAGGCCGTTAATGGTTCCAGTCCATCACTGTGGTTTGGCAGTCCATAAAACTTCTAAGGATAGCTTTTTCCAAGCAGAGGCATAAGCTAGACGCAAACTGAAAAGTCACCTTGGAATAAGTAGATAGGGAAGCTATTTTCAGCTTAGGCCTGCATCGACTTGAAAAGCCATTTAGTTTCTGTGCACTTCCATTTTCTCATCTGCATGGTGATTGCATATAACGCTGAAATATTTGCTGCAGTTATCTTAAAACAGTCCTGTGGACAATGATTCCATGCTGATAGATACATCACCATGTAAACTAAAACCATTACGTTGAAAGAGGAAACTAAAGAAACTGTGGCAGGAGTAATGGGCTTTTGGGGCCTTTAGCTCACAAGCGGACTGTAGGTGGAGTTGAATGATCCTATCATGTTTTGTTTTGTTTTTTTAAAGATGTTATTTATTTATTTGACAGAGAGAGAGAGAGAGCACGTGCATGAACAGGGGGAGCTGCAGGCAGAGGGAGAGGGAGAAGCAGGCTCCCTGCAGGGAGCCCGATGTGGGACTCGATCCCAGGACCCCAGGATCATGACCTGAGCCGAAGCAGACACTTAACCAATTGAGCCACCCAGGCGCCCCTGATCCTTTCGTTTTATCCATTGCAAAATAGCCATTCTGTGTAATTACACAAAAGTAATATGTTCATTGCTACTGGAGAACGTATCAGTTACCCTCTCCTGGTCTGCTCTCTGTGGCACCACATTCCCTTTGTTCTTCAGGGTGGTGTTTTCAGAAGTCTTCTTTACACAACCTTCTCTTCTTTCTTTACACATTCCCTCAGGATAAAGCCCGATCTCCTTCCTATCTAGCCTGCCCTCACCTCTCACCTCCCTCCCGCCTGCCTCACTCACTCCATTCTAGCCACTCTGACCTTTCACCTGTCTTTCAGATACACCAACTTCACTCCCATCTCAAGACTTAAGGACATAATTTCTTTTGCTTCAAAGGGTCTTCATCCAGATTTTCACAGAACAGTGTCCTTCTTATTCAGTTTTCAATTCAACCATCATGTCCTTACAGAGGACCCTCTCGGCCACCACTGCCTCCCTCCACTCCATTACCCTTTATCCTATGACTTTACTTTAACTTCTTCATAGCTCCTGTCATCAGTACTTCAAATCATTTTTCTTGTTTGGAGATTTTTTTTTTTCATGTCCCCACTAAAAAGAAAGCTCCTTCAAGACTTGCCGCACACCCCGGTACTTGGTGAGTGCTCCTTAAATACTTGTTGGCTGCCCAACAGGCAATCTCGGTGACCCTGCTGGCTTCACTGAGCAGCCACATGGCACTCATTCCCAAGTGCAAACCTCCACGCCAGGCCTCTGCTCCAGCTCCAGATTCCCCCTGCTGGGGACATCACCATCTAAGGGACTGCACTATGACCCCATTGTTCTGAAAGACAACTCATCATCTTTCATCTCAGTTTGTGGCACCACTATCTTCCTTGTTATCTCAGCTAGACATTTAGGAGTTGGTCCTCGTCCTTCCCTTTCTCGTGCCCTACATCTGTACAATAGCTAAGGCCTGTAAAGTTTATCTTGTGAAGGTTTAAGAACCATTTCCTTGCCTCCATCTTACCAGTTCCACCCTATTTCAGGCCCCCATGATCTTTCACCTAAATCAACTTCTGGAAGCTCCCACCAGCTTCCCCATCTCTTTATTTCGGTCTCCGCTCAAATGTCACCATCTAAAATAGCCTCCCCCCACATTACTACGTAACTCTCTGTTACCATATCCTGTTTTCTTTTTACTTTAGAGTTCTTATTTCTATTTAAAATTCACTATTTTTCTGTTTCCTTAATGATGCTTATGTTTCCCACTGAACGGCAAGCTTCAAGAGGGTAGGAAATCGTATTACCCTTGCTCACAGCATTATGCCCACTTTCCTCAATGGTGCTGGCTCATGGTGGGTAATCAATAAATATTTGTTGAATGAAATTCTACCCTATTCCCCAAATCCATTTTGGCCATGTACTGCCCTCCTAACCCTTAGCAGCCCAACAGGCTGTCCTGCACTTCCACGTGCACACCAGGCTATCTCTGGCCTTGGGGCTTCTGCTTTTGCTGCTCTTTTGGTGTCTGAATTCTTGTGATCTTCCACACACCCTCCTACCAATAGTTTGTGATGCAACATAAACTGGTATCACCTCCTCCGGGAAGCTCTTCTTAAGTATGTTACTGTCTCACCTCTGCAATAGTTAGAAGGATCCCTCAACTGGTTACCATAATGTATGTTGAAACTCTTTATCACTGAAAATACATTACTGGGGGTGCCTGGGTGGCTCAGTCCCTTAAGCATCTGCCTTCGGCTGAGGTCATGATCCCCGGGTCCTGGGATAGAGCCCAGCATCTGGCTCCCTGCTCAGTGGGAAGCCTGCTTCTCCCTCTCCCTCTGCTGGCTGCTCCCCTGCTTGTGTTCTCTCTCTCTCTCTCTCTGTGTCAAATAACCAAATAAAATCTTTAAAAAAAGAAAATACATTTCGGCTTTGGAATTTTTAGTTTGTAAACGCTGATGGAGAACTCTCTGAGCCCAAGCATCATGTCTCATCCAGTCTGTGGGCTCTGTCCTAGTTATGCTTTTGGGTTGCAAGGAGACCCTCAGGAATATGGGGTTTATTATACTGAGACAATGGCCAGATTAGCTATACATCAGGAACAAAGGCACCTCTCAAGGTGGGCCACTCCCCATCTTGCCCATGGGCTCCAGGATCTCTCTCCCTCTCAAGCCCTCTGTATCTCTTTGTGTCTTCTCACTTTCTCTGCTGACAGGCTGCCTTGCTGCTCCCTTACAGTTTCCGTCCTACCGTAACTGAGGTCGGCATGCAACATCGCTTTGCCACGACCCAACCTTTCTTCATGGCACCATGCATTTTCTGCCCATACTGGTAACCAGTTTTGTCTCTCTGTATTTCCCAGTTTGAATTCACAAGACTAATAATAATTAATAATAATAATATATTGAATATCAATAGCTACTATTCACTGAATGCTTATTACATGCTCTACGTTATTCTAAGTACTTTACATGAATAAGCTAATTTAAAATTTACGACGATCCTAAGTGTGGTTTGTATTATTGTCTCCGTTTGACAGTTGGGGAAACTAAGGCACTATGAGATTAAGTTACTTGCCCGGGTTTTACATACCCAGTAAGTAGTGAAATCAAGAGTTGTACCTAGGCAATCTGGCTCTTGTGCCTACATTCCTGTCCTCTATGTAATCTTTGTCTCCAAGCAAGAATTTAATTGGCTGATGTCATTGGACAATCTGTAGATTGGCTGGCTGCCTCTGAATCAATATGATGGCATTGGCAGTAGGACCTGGGGGTATATGCATGACTTTGCTTATCCATACATATCCTCAGGCTCAGACACATAGTGGGTTCATAATAAATACTTGCTGGTATTTATCATCCTTGACACCATAGATTTAGTTTCTCTAAAGCTTCTTGCTGTACTTAATTTTCTTATTTAAAGGTTTGATTTCTGGGTAACATTGGAAACAAGGGACTTTAAACACTGTTCAAATTGCATTTATTTCATCTT
Source organism: Ursus maritimus (assembly GCF_017311325.1). Classification (NCBI taxonomy): domain Eukaryota; kingdom Metazoa; phylum Chordata; class Mammalia; order Carnivora; family Ursidae; genus Ursus; species Ursus maritimus. The sequence goes on along the minus strand of NW_024424453.1, from coordinate 14,697,513 downwards.
CTGACTTAAATGATTTGCTATGTTTGTAGTTTACTATAAAAATAAATTAGTATTGAAAACCTTGCTTGGCATTGTACCCCAGCCTCTTTGGTCATCCACAGCTGAGGCCACACAGCGTCCGTTTTGAAGAACCAGCCAAGCGTTAGGCCCTGAGAATAATCTTAATTCCAGTAAGAGGGAATATGTTAAGATTCCAGGCTCAGGTGGGAAGTTGGTGTTCCTGTTCATCCTGCTCAGATATTGTCTCAGTTCTAGTAACTTGCTCTATTCCTCCTGAACAAGCCCTCACTTTGTGCCCCAGGGCGTGAGTGCCTGTATCCTACCCTACCTTTTGGGTTTCAGAACTGAGGTCCATCTGTTCTCTGAGCCTGGAACTGAAGTTCCTACTCTGAACCCCCATTTCTGGGGTTAGATTTCTGTTACATGTTGTCAGAGCCTCTGATGTCAACAACCAGCTTGTCTAGTTTTTCACCTCTTATGTCATTCATTTATTTATTTATCTGCTACCTTGATGCTATGCTGTGATTCACCCACCAGGTCCCTGCTGTATCTCCCTGAGGTCAGCCTCTGCCTTCCTGCATCTAGTTGCAGACTGATCTGCCTGCCTATCCCAGGGCTCCCACCAGCAGGACTTATTTGAGACTAACTTCCCTCTTCCTGGCCCATCTGCCCTTCCCTAAGTGGTTATCCAGCCTCGGGATCTCAGCTCTTCCTAGCTCAACCTGTCTACTGTTGATGAACTCTGTTTCTGAAAACTACAGAGAAGCCTATACGATTTAAATCCTCATCAGCAGTAGGGCACCTCCATCGAGCCCTGTATTTTATTCTGCTTAAATTTCCTATCTAGGAGCAATTGTAACAGGTGTTGTAACTATCAATTTCAGTTCCTTGCAATGAAGCAGTCTAAGTTCTCAAAGAACAAAGGTAATGATGGCTGGTTTTTCTCTTAATGTTCAACTTTTGAATATCCAGAGAACTTCTAAGCAAGTTAACCAGCACCATTTATTGGATAATCTTTCCGTCCCAATTGTTTTGTAATGCCTTTTTTGGTCACATGTAAAATTCCTTCGTAAGCTTAGGAATTCTGTTGGAAAATAGAAATTTACTTGAAAAATGCTACATTGCTCCAGGAAATACAACTTAACTATATCTATATTAACTATATCTATAACCGAGATGAAAGTAAAACTAATGAGACGTAAGCTTCAGGGCCTCTCACTACATGAATTTTTGAATTCTCTATTCTTAATTTTGTTTTTTTTAAAGAAGTCCCCAAGATTGTATATATTTACAAAACCTGGATCTGCTCACTCTCTACTTGCAAACCCATCACCGTGCCAAGCCACGCAGGAAAGTGGGTATGAGCAACAGAGTCCATTCTAGGGACTTGTCTCCAACCTCTCCCCATGTGGTCCCTGTATCCCTGGGGGAGAGGGGGATACTACTTTGAGGTCAATATCTGCCTATTTGATTTGAGATTTTTTCTTCCTGAATATGGAAATCATTTCTCTGGTATGGGTTTCCCCTAATGGGAAACAAAACAAAACATTGATCAGAACTTAAAGAGTACCAATAAAAGTAGATATCGATAAAAACATTCTAGGTTGGCAGTATAAATTGTTGGAAAGAACCCAATTCTGAGTGTGTGATTACCATTTCTTGGCAGTATGACCTTGAGCAAGTCATTTAACTTCTATGAGTCTGTTTTCTCACTTGTAAAAGGAGTTAAAATAGCATGGTAAATCTCCAAGGGGCCTAAGCGCTGGTAGAGGGGCCTTGGAGCTAGCTGAGATGTCAGGGTCTGAACTGCAAGGACTGGAACAGTCTCTCAGATGTGATTGCTCATTCTGGCCATGAATACGTGCCATGAGGCATTTACCATTGGCATATACCAATGGCAGCATTCTGTAAAGGAAAGGCATTTATTCATTCACTCATTTGTTAGGTACAAAGGCTTGTTCCAGAAAGGATTCATGTCAGTTTTTAAGCATATAGAAAATATAGACAGAGTAACTAGCAGACAGTCATGTAGATAAGCAAGAGGAAAGCAAAAGTCAGGATGGAGATTTAAGAACTAGAAATGAGGGGGTGCCTGGGTGGCTCAGTCGTTAAGCATCTGCCTTCAGCTCAGGGCGTGATCCCAGAGTTCTGGGATCGAGCCCCGCATCGAGCTCCCTGCTCGCTGGGAGCCTGCTTCTTCCTCTCCTACTCCCCCGTCCCCGCCCCGCTTGTGTAACGTCTCTAGCTGGCTGTCTCTCTCTCTGTCAAATAAATAAATAAAATCCTTAAAAAAAAAAAAGACCTAGAAATGAGGCTAAAATGAACATTTGTCCCATATACGGTGATACAAGAAAAGGGGTGTGTGTGTGTTGGACCTATATGATGTGCCACTAAGCCTCAAGTCATAAAATCACATATATTAAGGAATGTTATTTTTTTTTAAATTCTTGAAAAGTTAATCATTAAATATTCTACCACCAAAAAATCCCTTTATCCTCTTATTACTGATCTTAATCCCTGCAATCTTTCTGTCTCCACCCACGTTATTAAAACTGCTCTATCTGGGTTCACCAATGAACTTTAAGCCAAATCAAAAGATTTTTCTCAGATATTGTCTTTGGTCTTTTACCAGCGTCCTAAAAACAGTCTCTTCTTTGTCATCTGTGACAATGCAAAGTTCCACTTTTCCTCCCACCTCTCACAGCTTTGCCTGTCTCATTTTCCGACTCCTGTCTACTTGCCCTAACTTCAACATGCCCTCACTATTGGCCCTTGGCCCTTGGCATGTTTCTCTCTGTATATACTCTCTAAGGAAAGCACGTCTCACAGGGCTTAGTCCCTGACTCCATGGCAGGGTGCCTACAGCAACATCTGCTAACGGAACCCACCACTAAGCTTTTGCTCCATGTTTGTCGTGGAAGAGAATCAGAAGACGTCAGTTGGACTTACAGCTTTGCCACTAATTAGCAGAGTAACTTTTAGGGAAAAAACTTACTCTCTGCGTTTCTTTATATCTAAAGTTTAGGACCCAAAGCATAAACTCCTTTCCCAATTTCACCACCGCAGTCCTAGTGTCAGAGCCTTGGTCTTCCCTCTTCTTAAATGTGATTCACCTTGACATCCTTTCCCTACTTTCTGGGTTTCTCAGATTCGTCTCTCTTGTCCATTGCTAGTGGAATTAGTTAATACTGGGATTCTCAAAAGTGCCTGTTGGCATATCACCTTGCTTCTCCCCTCAGTCTTTTTTATATTTCATGCTGCTTGCTACCAGATTAAACTTCTGTTAAAACGCTTCTGTTCCAGAATGTACATGGCTCTGGTTGCAAACATATGAAGCCTGTGCTCTGTCGCCTCCCCTAAGACCCTTCTCAATCTGACCTCAGTTGTGTTTCTGATTGGTCTCAGTGAGGCGCCTCCACTTTTCGGAAATTTCCTGATATTTGTCTTCACTGGATTAAGCCCATATTCATGAACCTGTGGCTTGTGTTTTTCTCTGGTTTAGAAGCCCAGAATGTCTTCCCTTTCAGATGATCCATATTTCTCACATCTTTGTGTGAGCACGCCCACATTCTCCAGAATGCCCTTCAGCCTACGTTGAGCTGACTTACTGCTGTAACTAAGTATATTTGCATGTCTTATTTCTACCACTTTATTATGAATGCTCCGAGTGAAGAGGCAGTTCTGTGTGTTTTTATATGAGCTGATATGTCCAGTGACTAACTGAGCTACATAAGTCCTTGATTTTCAACATGAACTTGACTGCTTCTCAGAGACCTTCTGATTTTCCACTGCCTTTGGAAAGGGGTCAAGGTTCAACTCCTGATCGCATCAGGGATGACTCATTGACTGGGAAGAGGAGAACTGGAAGATAGGCTGATCAAGAACTTCTTTACCCTCTAGTTAAAAAACGTGGGCTGGGGTGCCTGGGTGGCTCAGTAGGTTAAGCATCTGCCTTCTGCTCAGGTCATGATCTCAGGGTCCTGGGATGGAGCCCTGTGTCAGGATCCCTGCTCAGCAGAGGGGGTGGGGTCTCTTCTCCCTCTCCCTCCCCACACTCACTCTCTTTCTCTCTCTCTCTCTCAAATGAAAAAAAAATGAATAAAATCTTTAAAAAAAAAAAGGTGGGCTGGCTGCTTGAGGAATGCTATGGATACTTTCGCTGAAGATATGAAGCCAACCAAAGACTTTTCCTCTCTTCTCTTTGAGGCTCTTCTTTCCTTGCCTCTCCTCCTATGCCCTGTGTTCTCATGGTGGCCAAAGAATTCTACTCTGGTCATGCTTGAGCCCCTAACCTGACATTTGAAAACCCTCATTCCCAGAGGGTTATTTTAGGAGGCCTGTGTGTTGTCCTTCACACACCCTTAACCATCTGGAACATTTTTGCTTTCTTTAAATCTGTAAAAATTTGGGTTTGGTCCAAGCCATTTCTAAAGTCTCTTCTAGCCCTAGTTCTAAACTGTTACATCATGGTCTGAGCAGCATAGGCCTAAAGAGCAGTCACCCTAATTTTTTTTATGTATCCTTTTGTGTTTCATTAAATAACTAGATCATAAATTACTTGGAGACAAATGTCTCTTATGTGTCCTTACTCATGTAAGCCCCACCATGTTCTGGGCAGGGCTGATCCCCTGGCAAGCATGCAAAGCAGTATGTGCTTTACTGTGAGGGACTCTGGGGACAAATCCTAGAACATCACTTCCTTTGATCGAAAACAGGGATGATAAATGATGTCAAAGTTTTGAAAGCCTCAATTAAAAATATCATGAAAGAATAAGCAAATATAATAGTCAGGAGAAGTAACAATAAATGCAAATTTAGCAGTTGTAAAAAGCAAAACTGCTTAATTCAACAATGTTTACAAAGCCCTACTATAAATTGGGAGAACTCAAATCCCATTGCAACAAATGTGACAGCACAACATTACCTGAAGTTCTGCTGATTGTCAGCAAAGATTCATTCACTTCAAGCAAGATTTTCTATAAGGTCTGAACCATTTTCCAATAGGGTTAAAATAATCTGACAGTCCTTTGAATTTGTTTTAATGGTATATGGCTATTGCAGACACAACCTGGAAGTATAATATTTAGAGAAAGGTTGTAATCTGTCCATCAGGGATGAATGCCAGCTCACTAATCTATCCATCAGGGATACTGCACAGTATCTGCTTCACACTATTTAAAATATTAATATAACCAACAGTATTTTAAAATGAGATTGCATAAAGCAAGCTCAGGACAGTGTTTATCATACGCTACCACTGTGTTAAAAGGAAGAAAAAGAATGTGTACTTGAACTTGCTTCTATGTATTCTTGAAATATATTTTGAAAGAGAAAAATATAAACTGGTCTGAGTCTTGCTTCTCTAGCCTGAGGATATTTATAAGTTATCCTGCTTTGAGTAAAGAGAACAAGACATGGCAGGTCTGTGGGACATTTCTAATTTTTTAGTCTACAGACCCAGATACCAGAGAGGGGTGTTGATAATTTCCATCCCCACTGAGGTTACAGAAGTTTTAGTTTGGAAAGAACTCCTCCATTTGTTGCCAGTCTGGTATCAAAGAACCAGAGTGCTGAGCAGTAGCTGGTATTGAATATTGTGGGAGTACCGATGTCTGTTTGGTAGTCCCTGAGGGTGTTGCAGTCATGCATCTCCAGTCCCTCTGGGGTCCAGAGACAGAAGACACAGGGAAGCCACATCTCAGAGCTATTAGTGTTCTCAGATCAGACACTTTTTTACCAAGAAGGGAAGTGTTCTCCATCACTGGCATTGTCTCTTGGGTCACAGCATTAAACACATAGAGAGTTGGCTTGTCTTCTTCCTAAGGGAAAAGAAAAGGAGGAAACTCAGGAATAAGCACCGTCTGGGGGTTGGAACGAGGGAAAAATATTTTGGAGGGTGGCTCTGAGTGCCTCTAACTTCCATGACATGGGTGCTAAGGATGAAAGCAAAGGCCAGTTAAGTTCCCTGATTTCTGGTCTGACTCCTGTTCTTCTGTCCTGAGACTGTTAAGGAGTCCTCCTGCTTTGAGTGAAATGAAGGAGACTTGGCAGGGTTTTGCGACCCTTCTTCTTAGTCTACAGACCCAGAAACACAAGAACAGTGTTGATAATTATATCCAAGCTGCACTTACGGAGGCGTTAGTTGAGAAACAACTCTACCATCATGTTGTGCTTTGATTTGGAAGTGCTATGGTTTCTAAACCTTCAGTCAATTTTTAAAATCCTTTCTGAGAGGTTATTTCTGGGGAATGGAACTGAGTTCAAGGTGGGGGGATGTTTTGCTTATCATTTTATGTTTTTCATTGTGTGGTTTGACTTAAAAATGTGTATTTACTTTTACTGTTTAAAAAGGGAAGTTCTAAATATAAGTGACAAAAAGTTTCCTTTTTTTTTTTCTTTTGCAATCTAAATAGGAAAGCAAGTGGAACTGATAGCTCTCAAGTCGAGTTAAGATGGAAAGTTTGGGAAAAATATAAATCCTCCTGTTAACAACAGGCGAATCAAGCCAAACCCAAACTAATAACACAGCAAATCCAGCATAATGGGAAGGGGGCAGAGAGGAGAGGACTATTAACATTTCCAGTTTTTGAACCAAAAAAATGAAACTGGCGTTACTTCCTCTTTATTGGTTTCAGGACAATCATGTTTGTCCTCGGTGGCCCCTTGTGGGCTTGACAGATAGGAGTGCACGGTGCTGCCACTGGAACATGGGAGTCTTAGAGAGGAGTCTTAAGCAAAACTGACAAGTGGGCATTAGGGCTCCAGGTTTGTCAAGGGGACTCCAGCCAGTTATTTCTCTCTTGTTCAGCCCTGTTCAGTCCTCCCCCTTTCTCCTATCAAAGTTTGTCTCCAGATTCCCCAGGAGCCCCTCCCTGCTTCAGGCTTATAATACATTACATTCATTCCCCTCCTCCCAGATCACACATTGCCATAGCGTAATCAACATGCGGATCTCTTTGAAAGAGCCTTTAAAGAGCAATGAATGTTACTGCTGAACGTTTAGGCTACAGTGCTTTGATCTGGGGCCCATTTCAGTGACTCAAATCACCAAAAGCAGGTTCCGGCCCTCTGCTTCCTGAGTCTAAAGTGCTTAGGACAGTTTTTCTCAACAGCTTCTCGTAAACACGCTCAATAAAAATTGAAAGGACATAGAATTCACCCTTTCCCTTTCAACATGCTTATTGCTCTCCTATGGCTCCATTAAATATCCATGTGATATTTATAGGCAGGAAGAAATTTCTATGAAAACTATAAAAAGGTGGAAAGAGAGACAAATTATATTTTAGGCAATAGGTTTTCCTTATTTCTTTTATGGTTACTCTGATTTCTTGTTAGCCCTCGGTATGGATACTAATTTATACTTAAAATTAAATGTGTAATGTGCAAACAAAGTAGCAAAGGCCCAAGTCACTCTTCATAGCGAACTAGCAACTACATGATATTAGAAAAGTAAGTTAAAAAGGAGCTTCTCAGAATATGAATAAACATAAGCATCTATAACCTAGGTATACATAAAGCTCTGAAACAAGTAATAAGGGAGAATTGCAAAATATATGGGAATGTTTAGATGAAAATCGGAAGTTCAAATAAGAAAATATATTAGTTACTAATGAAGCTAGGTTCTTAAATTACAAGAAATTAGCACCTACAGTTTGTTCTGGGGTTTTTTTGTTTTTGTTTGTTTGTTTGTTTGTTGCCCCCGGGAACTTCCCAGGCCCATTTAATTCATGGTGTATCTGGAACATAGTTCTCTTTCTACTATTTTAACTCTATTTACCCACCATTTTATAGACCTTATTTTTGTGAGAAAACTCATTTTAAGTACTAATGAGGCACACCAGTTGGAGACACTTCTTCATGTTGGTTATTTGGAAACAGAGCAGAGGGATGTGGATTAACAGCAACTTGTCACCTCACCTTATGTACAAAAGAAAAGATATCTGTCTATCTATATGCTATCCCTCCTCAAATATTCCAAATAAGGAACACTGGTAGTTACACTCAAGGAAGTCAGATGTTATCAAATAAACAATACCATCACAAGTCATTGTTGAACAGATGTAAAATTAGATGTTCCCCTTTACAACTAAACCAAGATATCATGGTAGGAGGTACATGTCGTACTTTTCTCTTTCTTTCTTTCTTTCTTTCTTTCTTTCTTTCTTTCTTTCTTTTTTTGCTTGTGAATGAATTGTATTGTTTGAGCACAGTTTATTTCTGAGGGTTTTTTAAAAAAATTATTAACATATAATGTATTATTTGTTTCAGGGGTATAGGTCTGTGATTCATCAGTCTTACACAACACACAGAGCTCACCATAACACATACCCTCCCCAATATCCATCACCCAGTTACCCCATCCCTCCATCTTCCTCCCCTCCAAAAACCTTCAATTTGTTTCCTGAGATTAAGAGTCTCTTATGGTTTGTCTCCCTCTCTGGTTTTGTCTTGTTTCATTTTTTCCTCTCTTCCCTTATGATCCTCTGCTTTGTTTCTTTTTTTTTTTTTTAAGATTTTATTTATTTATTTGACAGAGATAGAGACAGCCAGCGAGAGAGGGAACACGAGCAGGGGGAGTGGGAGAGGAAGAAGCAGGCTCATAGCAGAGGAGCCTGATGTGGGGCTCGATCCCAGAACGCTGGGATCACGCCCTGAGCCGAAGGCAGATGCCCAACCACTGTGCCACCCAGGCGCCCCTCTCTGCTTTGTTTCTTAAATTCCATGTAGCAGTGATATTGTATGATAATTATCTTTCTCTGATTGACTTATTTCGCTGAGCACCATACCCTCTAGTTCCATCCACATCGTTGCAAATGGCAAGATTTCATTTTTTTGCTGGCTGAGTAATATTCCATTGTGTATATGTTACCACATCTTCTTTATCCATTCATCTGTTGATGGACATCTGGGCTCTTTCCATAGTCTGGCTATTGTGGACATTACTGCTATAAACATTGGGGTGCAGGTGCCCCTTAGGATCACCACATTTGTATCTTTGGGGTAAATACCCAGTAGTGCAATTGCTGGGTCATAGGGTAGTTCTATTTTCAACTTTTTAAGGAAACTCCATACTGTTTTCCAGAGTGGCTGCCCCACCAACATTGCATTCCCACCAGCAGTGTAAGAGGGTTCCCCTTTCTCCACATCCTCGCCAACATCTGTCATTTCCTGACTTGTTAATTTTAGCCATTCTGACTGGTGTGCGGTGGTATCTCATTGTGGTTTTGATTTGTATTTCCCTGATGCCGATGTTGAGCACTTTGTCATGTGTCTGTTGGCCATTCAGATGTCTTCTTTGCTGAAATGTCTGTTCATCTCTTCTGCCCATTTCTTGATTGTATTATTTGTTCTTTGGGTGTGGAGTTTGAGAAGTTCTTTATAGAGATGGATACTAGCCCTTTATCTGATATGTCATTTGCAAATATCTTCTCCCATTCTTTTGGTTGTCTTTGGTTTTGTTGACTGTTTCCTTTGCTGTGCAAAAGCTTTTTATCTTGATGAAATCCCAATAGTTCATTTTTGCCTTTGTTTCCCTTACCTTTGGCGATGTGTCTAGAAAGAAGTTGCTGCGACAGAGGTGGAAGAGGTTGCTGCCTGTGTTCTCCTCAAGGATTTTGATGGTTTCCTGTCTCACATTTAGGTCATTCATCCATTTTGAGTCTATTTTTATGTATGGTGTAAGGAAATGGTCCAGTTTCATTCTTCTGTATTTGGCTCTCCGGTTTTCCCAGCACCATTTGTTGAAGAGACTGTCTTTTTTCCATTGGATATTCTTTCCTGCTTTGTCAAAGATTAGTTGACCACAGAGTTGAGGGTCCATTTCTGGGCTCTCTGTTCTGTTCCATTGATCTATTTGTCTGTTTTTGTGCCAGTACCAAACTGTCTTGATGATTACAGCTTTGTAATAGAGCTTGAAGTCTGGAATTGTGATGCCACCAGCTTTGTTTTTCTTTTTCAACATTCCTTTGGCTATTTGGGATCTTTTCTGGTTCCATACAAATTTTGGGATTATTTTTTCCAGTTTCTTGAAGAAAGTTGATGGTATTTTAATAGGGATTCATTGAATGCATAGATTGATCCAGGTAGCATAGACATTTTAACAATATTTGTTCTTCCAATACATGGGCATGGAATATTTTTCCATTTCTTAGTGTTTTTCTCAATTTCTTTCATGAATATTCTGTAGTTTTCTGAGTACAGATTCTTTGCCTCTTTGGTTAGGTTTATTTCTGGGTATCTTACGTTTTTAGGTGCAATTATAAATGGGATCAACCCCTTAATTTCTCTTTCTTCTGTCTCACTGGTGTATGTAAATGCAACTGATTTCTGTGCATTGATTTTATATCCTGCCACTTTACTGATTTCCTGTATGAGTTCTAGCAGATTTGGGGTGGAGTCTTTTGGGTTTTCCACATAAAGTATCATATCATCTGCAAAGAGTGAGAGTTTGACTTCCTCTTTGCTGATTCGAATGCCTTTTATTTCTTTTTGTTGTCTGATTGCTGAGGCTAGGACTTCTAGTACTATGTTGAACAACAGTGGTGATAGTGGACATCCCTGCCATGTTTCTGACCTTAGGGGAAAAGCTCTCAGTTTTTCCCCATTGAGAATGATATTTGCTGTGGGTTTTTCATAGATGGCTTTTATGATTTTGAGGTATGTACCCTCTATCCCTATGCTGTGAAGAGTTTTAATCAAGAAAGGATGCTGTACTTTGTCAAATGCTTTTTCTGCATCTATTGAGAGGATCATATGGTTCTTTTATTAATGTAGTATATCACATTGATTCATTTGCAGATGTTGAACCAAACTTGCAGCCCAGAAATAAATCCCATTTGGTCCTGATTAATAATCCTTTTAATGTACTGTTGGATCCTATTGGCTAGTATTTTGGTGAGAATTTTTGCATCCATGTTCATCAGGGATACTGGTCTGTAATTTTCCTTTTTGGTGGGGTCTTTGTCTGGTTTTGGGATCAAGGTAACGCTGGCCTCATAAAAAGAGTTGGGAAGTTTTCCTTCTGATTTTATTTTTTGGAACCGTTTCAGAAGAATAGGTATTAATTCTTATTTAAATGTTTGGTAGAATTCCCCTGGGAAGCCATCTGGCCCTGAGCTCTTGTTTGTTGGGAGATTTTTGATTACTGCTTTGATTTCCTTGCTGGTTATGGGTCTGTTCAGGTTTTCTATTTCTTTCTGGTTCAGTTGTGGTAGTTTATATGTCTCTAGGAACGCATCCATTTCTTCCAGATTGTCTAGTTTTTGTGTATATATTGCTCATAATATGTTCTTATAATTGTTTGTATTTCTTCGGTGTCGGTTGTGTTCTCTCCTCTTTCATTCATGGTTTTATTTGTTTGGGTTCTTTCTCTTTTCTTTTTGATAAATCTGGCCAGGGGTTTATCAATCTCATTAATTCTTTCGAAGACCCAACTCCTAGTTTCGTTGATCTGTTCTACTGTTCTTTTGGTTTCTATTTCACTGATTTCTGCTCTGATCTTTATTATTTCTCTTCTCCTGCTGGGTTTAGGCTTTTGCTGTTCTTTCTCCAGCTCCTTTAGGTGTAGGGTTAGGTTATGTATTTGAGACCTTTCTTGTTTCTTGAGAAAGACTTGTATTGCTATATACTTCCCTCTTAGGACCGCCTTTGCTGCATTCCAAAGATTTTGAACAGTTATATTTTCATTTTCATTTGTTTCCATGAATTTTTAAAATTCTTCTTTAATTTCCTGGTTGACCCATTCATTCTTTAGTTGGATGCTCTTTAACCTCCATGTATTTGAGTTCTTTCTAACTTTCCTCTTGTGATTGAGTTCAAGTTTCGAAGAATTGTGGTCTGAAAATATGCAGGGAATGATCCCAATCTTTTGGTACCAGTTGAGACCTGATTTGTGAACCAGGATGTGATCTATTCTGGAGAATGTTCCATGTGCACTAGAATGTTCCATGTATTCTATTCTTTGGATTGGAATGTTCTGAGTATATCTGTGAAGTCCATCTGGTCCAGTGTGTCATTCAAAGCTCTTATTTCCTTGTTGATCTTTTGCTTAGATGATCTGTCCATTGCAGTGAGAGGGGCGTTAACGTCCCCTACTATTATTGTATTACTATTGATGTGTTTCTTTGATTTTGTTGTTAATTGGCTTATATAATTGGCTGTTCCCATGTTAGGGGCATAAATATTTACCATTGTTAGGTCTTCTTATTGGATAGACCCTTTAATTATGATATAGTGTCCTTCCTCATCTCTTATTACTGTCTTTGATTTAAAGTCTAATTTGTCTGATATAAGGATTGCCACCCCAGCTTTCTTTTGATGTTCATTAGCATGATAAATTGTTTTCTGCCCCCTCACTTTAAATCTGGAGGCGTCTTTGGGTCTAAAATGAGTCTCTTGCAGATAGCATATCAATGGGTCTTGCTTTTTTATCCAATCTGATACCCTGTGTCTTTTGATTGGGGCATTTAGCCCATTTACATTCAGGGTAACTATTGAAAGTTATGAATTTAGTGTCATTGTATTGCCTGTAAGGTGACTGTTACTGTATGTTGTCTCTGTTCCTTTCTGGTCTATGTTACTTTTGGGCTCTCTCTTTGCTTAGAGGACCCCTTTCAATATTTCTTGGAGGGCTATTTTGGTGATCACAAATTCTTTTAGTGTCTGTTTGTCCTGGAAGCTTTTTATCACTCCTTCTATTTTCAATGACAGCCTAGCTGGATAAAGTATTCTTGGCTGCATATTTTTCTCATTTAGTACCCTTCATGTCTTCTCAATAAAAACAAATACGTAAGTCTATTTCATGGTAAGAATTCCACTTTTGTCTTAAAAACCATGTGCAAACTCACTGTAAATACATATGTGTGAACTAACAATAAAATAGGAGGGGTGCCTGGGTGCCTCAATTGGTTAAGCATCTGCCTTCAGCTCAGGTCATGATCCCATGATTGAGCCCCACATGGGACTCCCTGCTCAGTGGGGAGTCTGCTTCTCCCCCTACCCTTCCCACCTGCTTGTGATCTCTCTCTCTCTTGCTCTCTCTCTCTCAAAAAAATACAGAAAGTCTTTTAAAAATTAAAAAAAAAATAATAAAATAGGAAAAGTTAAAGAGAAACAGATGGAAAGAAAACAGAAGTTAATGCAAGTTTTGAACACTGCTGTACAATTTTCACAAGTTCTGTTTTTTTATATTTTGCTGTTTGGGAGTTGCAGCACTAAATAAGCAGAAACTTGTCCCAATTATTCCGGAGTAGATGAAAAGAGGAAATAATATTTGCTTTTGTTAAACTGAATGAATTCAAGTTGAGATGTCTTCATAAACTTCTTGACCTCATCAACTTCTTTTGTATTAAGTCATTCTGGAGAGGTTACACTTAGATTCTAGGATATTGAATTCAGACACCTTTCTTTACACACTATTCTTTATGGTTTATCTTAGAAAAGATAGCCATGTTTTTAGAAACATGTTTTCATTTGTAAATTATACATTGTTTTTAAGTTAAAATTTTTTTTAAATTTAAGTTATCTCTACACCCCACATGGGGCTTGAACTCAGGACCCCCAGGATCAAGAGTCACTTGCTCCTCCGACTGAGCCAGCCAAGCATCCCTTATTTGTAAATTATACATTTTTCTTTTTTTCCTTTCTTTTTTGAGAGAGACAGCATACATGAGTGGTAGGAGGAGGTGCAGTAGGAAAAGGAGAGAGAGAATCCCAAGCATGCTCCATACCTAGCACTGAGCCCAATTCGGGGCTTGATCTCACAACCCTGAGATCATGACCTGAGCTGAAATCAAGAGTCAGATGCCCAACCAACTGAGCCACTGAGGCGCCACTAAATTATACATTTGTAAGAAACATATTTATACATTTTTTGGTGTGTGTATAAAATATATTTAAAATCTAAAGTCACATATTATGTATCTCCTGGACTTTGGTAGTTATGCATTAACGGTGCCTTTCAAAAGCTAAAGGTATATTATTTTGAATCAATTTTAGACCTTCTAATATTGTTTAAGTGTCTACAACTTGTCTGATAGACACCTACTTAATACTACCACAGGGGAACCTGGGTGTTTCAATTGATTAAGATTCTGCCTTTGGTTCTGGCCATGAATCCAGGGTCCTGGGATCGAACCCCACGTTGGGCTCCATGCTCAGCGGGGAGCCCACTTTTCCCTCTCCCTCTGCCCCCCTACCCAGCTGCTGGTGCTCTCACTCTGCTGTCTCTCACTCTGTTGTCTCTCTCTCAAATAAATAAATAAATAAATCTTAAAAAAATACTACCCCTAACTCAATCTCTCACAATAAAACAACATTCCAAAGATGCCAGAGAGGATTAACTAAAATTTAACCCCAGTCCTTGGTTGGTGGAAATATGGTGAAAGAAGGAGGCAGGGAACCCAGAAAGAGTGTTAGAGAGACTGAGCCCACCTCATACTTTATTTTATTTTATTATTATATTTTTTTAAGAGAGAGAGAGAGATGAGAGAAAGATAGCAGAGGGGCAGAGGAAGAGGGATGGAAAGAATCCCAAGCAGACTCCACACCTAGCACAGAGCCCCATACAGGGCTCAATCTCATGACCCTGAGATCATGAGCCGAAATTAAGAGTCAGACATTTAACTGACTGAGCCGCTCAGGCGTCCTCCACCTCACACTTTGGAAGGCATAACCTGTTAAAGAGTTGCTTGTTAGCTCCCTTTGCAGCACAGCCTGGACATGTGACCAGAGTGTTCCCAGTCAGGCCTACCCACCAGCCCTACTTTGAATTAGGAGTCAGTAAGGCAGAGAAGCAGCAGACACAGGGCATCGTCACTGGCAGTGGAAGATCTGAAGCATTGCTGGTCTGGGGGCAGGGCTGGTGGCAGTGTCCAATGCCAGCTGTAAGGGCTCAGAGATGGCTGCAGTGGTGGCCTTCCTGGACTAGTTCTGGGGCATGCTTAAGACATTGTTTCTGGCTGCAGACTCTCTGAATCTGATTCTCTAGTCTTCCTGTCAAGACTGTGAACTACTTTCAATACGTTTATTTTCTGCTTCAATTGTCCAGGGTTTGTTTCTGCTGCTGGAAAGGAAAAAGGGCAAGGACGCAGGAACACCTCGCCTTGAGGGTACAGAGGGAGGAGAAATGCCACGATAAGGGAGGGAATCCAAATGCTGAAATGTATCTCAATACCTTGCTATGACATTTCTGATAACAATCATACCTGTTGTTAATTTTCAAACTTTACCTCTCAAGGCCTTTGTCAACATATTTATTCATCACATTTTTATGGAGAGCCTACTATATGCCAGGTCGTATTTTAGGCACTGGGTGCCAACAGTGAACAAAAGTCAAGCAATAGTTTCCACAATAACACCGGTTAGAATGAAGGAGGCAAATGAGATAGTACTTCTGCATGCCCGGCAATGACCTAGGCCTTTCCACTGCATCATGTCATGGTTTATAGGAAACAGCGTCTGCAGCGGCAGCAATGAATGGGCAGGATTGACTCCTGGGTTAATAGAACTTGGATATATATCCTATAGAAGATATTTCTTATGGTTTCTATAGAACTTTTTCCCCTGAGAAGGAAAAATTAATACAATATTCTTTCCCCACTATTCTCATATTGCTCCCCCATTCACTTTTCCAAGTGTGTCTACATTACTATTAAAGGAGAAGGTATAATACACATGGAAACTGGAAAATATATTGACTATTTAAAAAATGTATTTAGGAGCAGATCACCTCTTAATTTTCTTACGTCTTTCCCTCTTTTCACACAAGCAAAACCTTGTAATTCACACAAAATATAAGCACGCTAAAGAAACCAAGTATTTTGGATTTATTTCACATCACATAATGTATACTTCTATTTTTTTTAAGATTTTATTTATTTATTTGAGAGAGAGAGAGAGAGAGAGGAACATGTATGCGCGTGAGCTGGGGGGTTAAAGGGTGAGAGAGAGAAGCAGACTCCACACTGAGCAGGGAGCTTGATGCGGAGCTCCATCCCAGGACCCTGGGATCATGACTTGAGCTGAAGGCAGACGCTTAACAAACTGAGCCCCCCGGGCGTTCCTCTACTTGTGTTTTTTTTTTTTTTTTAAAGAAAATTGCTTACTTGGCAAATTTTTAAACTTTGCAGAAGCATTTGGTTTACATCTTGATATATCTAAGTTGTACCAAAATAAATGAAGAGACTAGCTTTCCAAGATTCTCAGAAGGTAGAACTACTTGCATTAAATAGCATAGTTAAATAGGAAAGGTACTACTTAAATTTGTATATATCTAATTATTCAATAAAGCAACAACATGACTTAGAATGCAGCTTTTTGTTACCTAAAATAGATTAGACAGCTTAGAACTGGTTGGACTGCATTCTCTGAGGCATGGGATATTTTCATGAAGTATTTTTGTTCTTGTAAGCCCGTTTGGGCTTTTATTATCCATAGATACACAGTAAATAGTGTGGACTTTTTAAATAGGCCTCTTCTATCGTCTAATCTAAACAGTAATTAAGTCAGGATGAAACCCAATATTTATGGTCTTTGCAGGTAATTCTCTTCCTTCAGATTCAAGGTACTATTTTTCTTCCCGAAACCACTGGAGAAGGTGAAGATTAGGATCAGTAAAATTTCCATAGATCTTGAGAGTTTTTATTTAAACCCTACACGTTGGCCAGTCCTGTGATGCATAATTATATTCTGCCTCTCTTGAGTAAACCCATTTTACCTCTATACTCTATTTTTTTCCATTAGGAGTTTAAACTCCAGGGAATGGTTAGAGTTCAGTGCAAAGACAGCTTGCACCACTGTGATATATGAGGCTTTATTGGCAGAATTTATGAAATATTTTTATAAGTAAAACTGTGAAATAGGTTGTCTCTGGGGAGGAAAACTGGGGGCCAGAGGTGGGAGAAGACTTTTTACTGCATATGCTTTTTATATCTTTCGTATCTATGTGAATGTACAACCTAGTTAAAAATAAATAAAAGTTAGAATTTTTTAATTAAGGAAAATAAAGCCAGTGCTGAGTTAAATAATAGTATCCTATTCATGCTCTCAACACACATTATCTACATCCCTGAATAGCTGTGGTTCAATCCCATCCCTCCAGCAGCTCAAATATTAGTAGTAAACTTATGCCACTCTCTCCAAGTAAGCAAACAACAAAGTCTCGAACATCATTATTGGCATTGGAAAATTCCAGGATATTTTAGAAGATTTATCCTATATAGTACCAAAAACATAGTATATAAATATATTTAAAGACATAAAGAAAGACATTTAAGAAACGAGATGAAAAAAAAAAAAAGAAATGAGATGGAATTTAGTGTGCCTAAAAGAGTATTATACTATAATTTTCTTAGTGTCAGAAGGAGAAAAGAAGAAATCAGAGTTGTTTTTATTTACCTTTTTGATAATTAAACATTCTTCAAGAATATAACAATAATACACAAATAAATGCTCATAAACCATTACAAACACATGTACAAATATGTTATTTTTGTTTATTTATGTAGGATCACACAATGCTAATTTTTCTGTGTCCTGTTTTTATTAGTTAGTAATAAATATTTTAGATTTTCTTGAAACATAGACTTCCCACTTAGTCAATCAATGAAATATATTAAAAAACAAAAAAGTTAGCTTTGGTTATCATAAAAAAATTTTAAGTGCTAAATATGAGAAAATTAGTGCCCCATTTAGCAGAGAATGTGTACCTAGTTGCTTGATTCCTTGACGCTCATGTTTTCATATAGGATAAAGAATTAGTATTGAATAACATTTCTTCCCTAGAGATCAGCTCTTAAACTCTTTAGGCCACTTGTCTCGAAGAAATTGTTAGAAATTAAGGATCCTCCACCCAGAATATCTCTAGGCACATAATTTTGCATATTTTGTAATTTTAGGGTTTTGTAAAGCTCTTAAAGCCCATCCATGGACCCCCAATTAAGCGCCACTAATTAAGGACACTATAAATGGAAAAGGCTATAGGTGTACGTATGTACACCTAATTCATGAATGGCTACTTTGGCTGGATTTGGATGTAGAAATTGCCCTTTCATTCTTATTGTTACTGTTTCTTCCCTCTCCTCACTCCCCTGCCCTAATCCATTGTGGATCCAAGGAAGTGATCAAATTTTCCTTCTAAATCAATATTTCAGATCCACCCCTTGCCCTCATTCCAATATTGGTTTGTGGGATGTTCTAGGATGACTGGGGCAGCAACAAGGGGGATAGAGGAGGGAAGGCAGATAAAGAGTAAACAAGGGGAACACCATCCAGTCTCTACACCTTATTTCCCTGTACAACAGAAATCGTGCATAAGACCAGTTAAATAAATAGAAGAGAGGAGAAGGCAAGAAGAGAAAACTTCTTCCTAAGTTATGAAATGACTTTTGTTGAGTTATCCACAACTTTATTCAAAATGAGGTAGGTATCTGGGACAATTGTTATTCTGATCATCATACCTTAACAAAGCATTTGAGAGTTGAACCAAAAGATATTCCAACATCAGCAAGACTCCAGCTGTCCTTTAGGGCTGCTCCAGCATACATCAGCTCCAGATACCACCTGCCCTGTTCATCTTCAGAGAGAGGAATGTGGAAATGATTCTTAAAAATCAATAGCATATTATGAAAACAGTGTATCTCAACATTACTAGACCAGTAATATAATCTCTTCTCTTTTACATTTTTTTTTCCACTGAGTATTGTAAGATTGTTTTGGTCAGATGAAAAGTACAAGACAGGAGTTCTTAACTTAGAGCCTATACACCTCTCCAGAAGTTTATGGATAGAGTTTAGATGGGAAAAAACTATATTTTGTTTTTATTAACTCTAAATGAAACTGAGATTTTCTTTCAATTATGTATGTAGGCAACAAACTAAAGAAGCGGTTGTTGGCTATACCTATGACTTTGTCACCAATAGAAATCACAGATACTTTCATATCACATTATAGTTGTTGCAGAAATCTCAAAATATTATACTGATCACTACTTTGAAATTACAATAGTTATTAGATACATTGCTAAATTCAAAAATGTGTTAATAAAGAAGCCCACATGTTACTATATGACAAATTTGTTTTTTAATGTTTGAAAATTGTATTTCAATATAGCTGGTTTCCTTTTCTTTGTATGTATTTTACTGTATGCATTTGAAGACATTCTGAGGAGTCCATAGGTTTCACCAGACTGCCAAAGGGATTCATGATATAGAAAGGTTAAGAGCCTCTGTGTTAGAAGATCTGGATTTCAGTAATCACAGTAATCACAGTATCACAAATATCATGTAACTGTGATTCAGTAAATGTGCCTTAGCAAATGGGAATGATCATCTCCAAGTTAAATACCATCTGATGGTCAAGACCTAAATATTTGCCTTAATTTCCCATTGTGGAGGGAATATTTCTAAAAATGTATAAGAAAGCTACTGAATCCAAAGAATTTCTTTTTCTGGTTCTGTAACCATACGTAAGATGATCAACCTTTCTGAGCTTCAGTTTCCCTGGATGCAAAAGAGGCTGTAGCTCAGAAGTTGTTGAAAGTCCTCTCCACCTCCAAAATCCTTTGTATTCTTATAGTTTTTTCTCACCAAATGTGCCATCTGACAACTGGCATGCTCTACTTATATAGTTTAGGGTTAATGTCCTATTTTTGTCCTTTGATGAAGAATTGCAGTAATACTCCGGCTAGTGCACAACCCACACATTTCATAAAGAGAAGTCAAACTTTTTTTCTTTTTCCTGAGAATTTACTGACTCAGTTTGTTTCCTGTCTAACACCTCCATAGTTACTATCTTCTTATCAAACTGTTGTGTAAGCAAATAATGATGTTTTCAAATAGTTTTAGTTCCCTGTTTGCTGAAATGTACCTAATAGTATCTCTACCCCATGTACAGTTTAAAGCCACTGCATGGTTGAAATTAGTGTACATCTTAGTGGCTTAGATACAAAGTACATACCTTTATCATCAGCTTGACAGCCTCCACAGTTCCATCTGCTGAAACATCAAATGGTTCAAAAGATCCCTCAAACTGGGGATGTACTGTATGGTGACTAACATAATATAATAAAAAATCATTAATAAAAATCCCTCAAAGGCTATGAAAATTCTCATTCTCTCAACAAACAAAACAAAACAAAGCAAGCAAACAAACAAACAAACAAACAAAAAACCCAACCCTGCAACTTTTTTCAAAGAATTGGCTAGCTGGAAAAATTCCAATTCACAATTATGGACAAAAAAGATGGCCAGAGGCAGCTGTTACTATCTAGCTTGAAAGTTGAGCTGAGAGAATGGGAAGAGACAAGTCCTGCTGTATGAGTACTGGGCAACACAGATAGCAGCTGTGTTGGAGGAAATGTTTCCCCGCCAATGGCAGGCAACAGCCACCTTGTTCCTGTAGCACAGAAGCCAGCAAACTCGACAATGGTTGGGGCAAGTGTGAACAAGCTCCAAACATGTATTGCAGAAATGCCACACATAAATTAGACTTTTGTGATGTGACCACCATCCGGGGACTCTTGAATCCAAATTCACTCCATGCAGCTGATCAAAGGACCCTTCAAAATAGATATGTGATTGGAATGTACTGGCACACAGTGAAGCAAAACAGATTTGATTTTATTGAATGTGATAATCCTGAAAGTTCTCCGTAAATAACTCTGAGCTGAAGCATTCTGGTTTCCATAACAACTTTGTGTACTTGTTCCCTGGCGGTATTTCTAATCCTGCCATGGGCTACAGAACAATGTCCACTTGCACCAGGGAGATGAATGTGTGGCCAAATGTCTGTGGTTTTCCCTTTCCAGCTCTGGGTAATAGAATCTGACCAATAACAACGTATAGTTGGCATGTCTGTTAGTCCTTACCTTTATGTTATTTACAACAATTTACCATTATTATCTTCTTCAACTTCCCTTAGCATTGGTGGAAAATATTTCAAACTCCACTCAATAAATGAGGAAAGATATTAAGCACCATTACTCAAGTTAATAGAGTAAGCATTGTACTGGAACTTAATTCTAAGACTCTCCCCATATGATATACTTGGTTTAGTGCCGTAATGTCTGAGTATTCGCTTGCGTATGTAAATCTTGTCTTCTTCCTCAAATTCCTCCTGATCTATGACAGAATCCTCATTTTGCATTTCTTTTTTTTTTTTAATTTTATTTATTTATGTGACAGAGAGACAGCCAGCGAGAGAGGGAGCACAGCAGGGGAGTGGGAGAGGAAGAAGCAGGCTCCCAGCAGAGGAGCCCGAAACACCGGGATCACGCCCTGAGCCGAAGGCAGACGCTTAACAACTGCGCTACCCAGGCGCCCCTCTTTTTATTCTTAACAGCACTTAGCACAATGTGAGTCACATGGTAGGTGCTCAGTAAATGTTAACCTGTTGGTTGATTCTGTTCCGATTTCCAACTTGAGTTCCAACCACAAGAAATTTGAAAAGACGGAAAACATAAAAAGGGCAGAGGATTTCCTTGTAGATCTAACTCTTTTTGTATTATATTTTCAAGCGTTGCAACATCATGATATCTCCCTATGTTGTCAACGTTTTGATAGAAAGTTTATTAACATAAGGTGTAGTCGATGCTGTTTTGGTGTCTCCCCACAAGCTGCTGTGATTGTTGACTAGTGAAAGCTTATAGCTACAGCTCCTTCTCCAAGGAATTTCCCTCAGTTGATGGGACCTGCCTTGACAAAAAAGCTGGGCATCCCCCTCAGTAAGTGATGGCCGAGGGACTACAAAAGGCCTGACTTCTCATCTGAAGGAGTGAAAACTCTGCAAAGGATTCTTGTAGATCAGGCCATGGCTGGACTTTACCTGAGACTACATTCTTTTCCACTTTTTCTTCTTCCCAACTCTGCTGAACTCTCTCCTTGACTAGTTTTTCTTGTGCACTCCCTCAGTAATTGATATGCATCTCAATCCCTGTCTCAGGCTCTGCTTCCAGAGAAACCAACCTACGGCAGAGGATCTTAAAGAAGCTCATATGCTTTGAGAAATCACAACCAACTGCTTTGTAGCTTCCTGAAATACATGTTTATTTATACATGTGTATTTTTGTATGCTGTAGTAGACTTGCCTTTAGAGTGAATGGCCAGCTCAAAATTATGTCATTAAGGACTTGTTCCTTACCTCTGTCTCCAGCAGTGATGTTTGTAGTGTGACCCTTTTCTCATCATCACAGTTATTTGGACCAGAATGGAACTGTCAGAATCCTTTCTTTTTGGACTGAAGGAGAATGTGACTGTGGTTTGATCTATAACATGCAGCTTAGTGACTGTCAGTGAATCATCTTCTTCCTCCAACGTGACTGAGTGGCAGAGAAAGCTAAGAAAGAATGAAACAGACATATGAAGAGGAGCATAGGACATAGAAAGAGGATACTCCCATGGTTTCTGTTGCCCTTGAATCGTGAGACACCTTCTTTCTATATAATACATTCCCCCCGTTTTGCTTAAACATGCTTTAGTTGGTTTCTGTTACTTAAAATCAAAAGAGTTCTAATTCATGTTTATCCTTTAAGATTCAGCATCCTTTGGAAAAAGATAAGGATATTCATTATCAGCACAATAGTTATTTAATGTCTTTACCAAGATATTAGCCAAAATGTTTCAGTAAGAGACATAAACCATGTACCAATATGTAAAAATCTCCAAGATATATCATTAGGTGAAAAAGGTGTGGAACAGAATGTTACGTATACTACCATTGGAGGAGGAAGGAGGGAAATCATATCTATAGATATGATATATGATACAGATAGTTTGCGTAGACCTCAAAATCCCTGGAAATATACTCAGGAAACTAGAATCATTGTAGAGAGGACTTGAGCAGCTAGGGGTCAAAACTTTTCACTGTGTTTCTTTCTTTCTGTCTTTCTTTCTTTCTTTCTTTCTTTCTTGACTTCATTTTTTAGAGAACTTTTAGATTTACAGCAAAATTAAGCAGAAAGTACATAGAGTTCTGCTATACCTTTATATCTCCTGCCCCCACACATTACAGCTTCCCCCATCAAAATCCCAAACTGAATGGTACA
Source organism: Ursus maritimus (assembly GCF_017311325.1). NCBI lineage: Eukaryota > Metazoa > Chordata > Mammalia > Carnivora > Ursidae > Ursus > Ursus maritimus. The sequence goes on along the minus strand of NW_024424453.1, from coordinate 14,674,475 downwards.
TTCATTACAACTGGTGAATCTATGCTGACACATCATCATTGCCCAAAGTCCATACTTGACATTTGGGTACACTCTTGGTGTTGTACATTTTGTGGGTTTTTAACAAACTCATAATGACATGTATCCACTGGTATAGTATCATCTGGAATAGTTTCATTGCCCTAAAATCCTCTGTGCTCTGCCATTTATTCCTTTTCCTTATGCTATGGTAACCTCTGGTAACCACTGATCTTTTTACTGTCTCCATGGGTTTGTCTTTTCCAGACTGTCTTATGGTCAGAATCACACAATATACATCCTTTTCAGATATGCTTCTTTCACTCAGTAATATGCATTTACGTTTCTTCCATGTCTTTTCATGACTTGATAGCTCATTTCTTTTTAGCATGAAATAATATTCCATTGTTGGATGTACCACAGTTTATTTATCCATTCACTTACTGAAGGATGTCTTGGTTGCTTCCAAGTTTTGACAATTATGAATGAAGCTGCTATAAACATCCATGTGTAGGTTTTTGTGTGGATGTAAGTTTTCAGTTCACTTGGATAAATACCCTGGAGTACAATTGCTGGATGGTATGGTAAGAGTATGGTTAGTTTTGTAAGAAACTGCCAAACTATCTTTTGGAGTGGCTGACAAAATTGCATTCCTACCAGCAATGAATGAGAGTTCCTATTGCTCCACATCCTCACCAGCATTTGTTGCTGTGTTTGCATTATCTTTTTATTCTTTTCAAATTTTGAACCATGTGAAAGCATTAACTACTCAGAAAATTAAATTAGATGAAATACAATAAAGTGAAAAAAAAAAAGCCTAACTCAGTCCTTTCAAGAGGGCTTCCTGATCTCTCCAGGAAAGTTGACCTCTCCCTCTATTCCATCACTGCATCATACATTTTTAAACTATTGGAACTTTTATACTGCATTCCATTTATTATGTCAGTGTTACCCTCTCCCATTAGACTGTGGCTGTTTCATGGAGGGGCAGTATCTTAATCACCTTTGTATCCCCAGTGGTCAGTGCCTTGCAGTGTGAATAAACAAGCTAGATTATTGTAGATTGATATCATTAAAAGTTTCCTTGTAATAATGAAATGATAAGTAGACTTGAAGCTCTCATAGCAATCTAGGGACAGCTTGAACTGATGAAGAATAAACTTGAAAATTTTCTTAGTTGCAGTCTAGAAATAACTTGCTTTAGCATCTAGAATCTCTTTTTGAGTTTTTTTCCTAGGAGTTTTAAATTAATTTAGTTAGCCTACTGGGTGCCTCCTACCTGCAGTGGAATATGATAGGTCTTTGTAAAATTTGGTGATGAATGTGATCTTAAGGGATTTGCCATGGATATGGAAAATGGTAGCTGTCCAGCATACCTGGACCAGGAACTGTATTATAGGATGAAGTGTGATAAGAGATGTACAAACAAAATAGATGGTATGGAAGTGAAAAGACACTGGATCTGACATAAAGATATACCGTTCATTCATTTTAGTCATTCAGTACATATACACTGAGCCTTTACTATGTATCAGGCACTGTGTTTGGAGTGGAGGAAAGGTTAAGGGTAGGTAAAGAATAGTGGGGAGGGACAAAGACAATAATTCATAAGCAATAAATAGCTAAGCTTTGTTTAAAGAGAATGGTCAGATAGTAGGGATAAGCATGGAAAAATTAAAGACAAATCTAGCAAAATAGGAAAGGAAGTGCTTGTTAGGAATAATGGTATGACAGAATTAGGTTCAATACAGGGAAAACAAGTAAATAAGAAGATGACACATACCAAGGGAGAAAGAGCAAGAAAAAAATTTTACAAGATCTGTACTGGGGTAAAGAAGGAAACAACTATGTCACAATCAGTCACTGATATTTTCGTCCTCTGATCTCGCATATATTTCATAGATGGAAATCTATGATTTTTGATTCTTATTTCTGCATTTAGAGTCATAGCATTCTCCCTACTACAGTTTAACCCCTTACTTTAGGTTCCTTTTAAAAACTGTGAAATAGTCACATGTTTACATTGATTTTAAAATATTTTCTGATTTATGATATATTGATACATGTCAGACGTGTTATATGATATATACAAAACAAGAAGAAATAGAACTTTATGTCACATGGTAAATAGTATTGTATGGGAATACTGAATGATTGATGATCCTTTACAATACTAATTACCTTAGGAGTATACGCTTTGGTATGAAAAATGCTCAATGCTGATGTGTTGAGAGAGAATTGATGGCATCTGTTTTTTTATTGAAGGTTAGTTGAAATACAATATTATATTAGTTTCAGGTGTAAAATATAGTGATTTGACAATTCTATACATTACTCAGTGATCACTGCCATGTATAGTCACCATAAACGTTTTCACGGCATTATTGAGTATTTTCCTTATGCTATACTTTTCATCTTTGTGACTTATTTCTTTTATAATTGGATGTTTGTACCTCTTAATCCCCTTCACCATTTTGCCCATCCTCCCACCCACCTCTCCTCTGGCAACCACAGGTTTGTTCTCTGTATTTGAGCCTGTTTGATTTGTTTGTTCATTTGATTTTTTGTTTTTGTTTTTGTTTTTTGGATTCCACATATAAGTGAAATCATGTGGTATTTCTTTTTCTTTGTCTGACTTCACTTACCATAATACCCTCTAGGTCCATCCATGTTGTTGCAAATGGCAAGATTTCATTCTTTTCTATGGCCGAGTAATATTTCGTTGTATGTAAGTATGTATGTGTGCATGTATGCATATATATGTATTTATATGCTGCATCATATATATACCACATCATAAATACCATATATTCTTTATCCATTCATCTATTGATGGACACTTGGGTTGTTTCCATACTTGACTATTGTAAATAACCCTGCAGTAAATACAGAAGTGAATATATCTGGGGCACCTGGGTGGCTCAGCCGGTAAGCATCTGCCTTCGGCTCAGGACATGATCCCAGGGTCCTGGGATCGTGTCCTGCACCAGGTTCCCTGCTCGGTGGGAAGCCTGCTTCTCCCTCTCACACTCCCTTTGCTTGTGTTCCCTCTCTTGCTGTCTCTCTCTGTCAAATAAATAAATAAAATCATTAAAAAAAAGTGAATATATCCCTTCAATTTGTGTTTTCATTTTCTTTGGGGAAATAGCCAGTAGTGGAATTACTGGATCATATGGTAATTCTGTTTTTAATTTTTTGAAGAACCTCCATACTGTTTTCCATAGTGGTTGCACCAATCTACATACCCCGCAAACAGTGCATAAGGATCCCTTTTCTCCACATCCTTGCTAACACTTGTTATTGCTTGTCTTTTTGATACTGGTCATTCTGATGAGGTGGTGTCTCATTGTAGCATCTATTTTTAATCTACAATTCTGCTTTTATTTTTGTAACTTTAAAATTTGTCATTGAGTTCTGTTGTTTTCATCTAAGAAGGCATAAATACGCATTTGAATCACCTGATGAGCCTCTTGATATGTGGATTCTAACAGAGTAGTTCTAAAATGGGGTCTAAGATTTCAGTTCTAACAAACTCCCTGGTCCATACTCTAAACAGCAAGGAACTAAAAGCTCTTTGGAGATCTTTAAAAAAGTAATTGTAAAAAGAAGGAGAGTTTGAGTCAACTGCTTCCCGATTTAATAGAAAGAAAATCAAAGGAAAATCATACTTTAAACTTCCATGAAAAATAGTCCTACAAAATAGTGATTTCAATCTTGCAATCCCTAATTTTCTTGAAAATGATCAAATATATAAACAAAACAATCTATAGAGATATGATAGATATCTTTAAGCATTTTTCATTTGTAGAGTGATAAAAGTAAAATGAGTTACCTTCAGTTTAAAATTCATGAATTTTTAAGTTAGATTTATTAAAAAATAATCTTTCAGCAAATGAAAAGATGCAAGCTTATTTTGACCACAAAGCTTGCTTCATATTTCTCAACCTACCGAAGGTTTCAGAACTAGTAATCTCTATTTTGTTTTGCTTTTTTTAAAAAATATTTTATTTATTTATTTGAGAGAGAGAGATTGAGAGAATGAGTGGGAGGAGTGACAGAAGGAGAAGCAGACTCCGGAGCAGGGAGACTGACATGGGACTTGGGTCTTGGTCCCAGGGCTCTGGGATCATGACCTGAGCCCAAGGCAGAGGCTTAACTGACTGAGCCACCCAGGCACGCTAGTAGTCTCTGCTTTGAATATGAATTAGGTGTAATGATTTACTGTGTTGTCTCCCACTTCTAAATAGTTCTTGGTAATTAGAAAAGCCTTTCATAGAAAGCATTTGTCTGTAGTGCCAGGTTAGACCTTTTTGCAGTAGGCCAGTTTCTTGAGAATCAAAACAAGTTTGAAAAAAGGAAGTTGAATTCTTAATTCTTGATATACTTCCTGTCTTCATATTATTCCTGATTCATTTAAGGTACATTTTAGTTAGTTTTTTTTTAATGTAATTTATTGTTATTTTAATTTTAACTGGAAAAGAAATCATGCAGGTTTGGACAATCCTAAAACTCCTAGATATATTGAGTTAAACATAATATGTCTTTGTAAGTGCATAGCAGAGTTTGCAAGAAAGTAAGGGATACCCTCTTGGGTCAACCAAAGAGGCAACTAAAAATCAGATTTTACAGTTTCTTGAACTTGCTATTTAGCAAAGAAACACATGAAAAGAAACAATAGACTAAAGAAGATGGACTTAACCTGTAAAAGGAACAGATGATTTAGAAGTTTGGTCTGAGGATCACCAGCATCAGCAGGGCACTTGGCTGGAACTTTAGAATCTCAGGCTCCACCAGAGACCTGCTGAATCAGAATGTGCGTTTCAACAAACTCCCAGGTGTTTCTATGTATAATAATGTTTGAGATGCACTAGTTTAAATGGTATCATAGTTGAGAGATACTAGGAAGATTTCTCCTGACTGCCGGTTTTCCACTCATTCATTTTAGTATCTAAAATTTCATTTTCTGCGCACCTAGGTGGCTCGGTCAGTTAAGTGTCTGCCTTTGGCTCAGGTCATGATCTGGGGTCCTGGGATCGAGCATTGGGTACCCTGCTCAGTGGGGAGTCTGCTTCTCCCTCTCCCCCTACCCCTCTCCCTGCTCTTGGTCTCACTCTTGGTCTCGCTCTTGCTCTCTCTCTCTCAAATGAATAAAAAAAAATCTTTAAAATTTCATTTTCGTTTAAGGCATTGTGGTTTCGGAAGCTAACCTATAAAATATATACTTTTAACAAGACTAATGCTCTTGTATTCATTTATTTAGAAATTTTCTAAACGACAGTTGGAAAAAGCTTTGGAGATGTAAGACAGCTGAATTTCATGTGTTGGAGAATGAGGGCTAGGCTCGGATAAGGGGTGTTGTTGAGGCAGGACAGCCATACAGAGACAGAATGTGATAAAACTGAGGAATGAGGGGCGCCTGGGTGGCTCAGTCGTTAAGCGTCTGCCTTCAGCTCAGGGCGTGATCCCAGTGTTCTGGGATCGAGCACTGGCATCAGGCTTCTCCTCTGGGAGCCTGCTTCTTCCTCTCCCACTCCCCCTGCTTGTGTTCCCTCTCTTGCTGGCTGTCTCTCTCTCTGTCAAATAAATAAATTAAAATCTTTAAAAACAAAACAAAACAAAACTGAGGAATGAGAGGTTTTACTTGCCCAAGTTCACCCAGGAGAGTTATTTGGGTCCAGCCTGGAGCCCTCCCTCTCATGTTATGTTGGCCACTTATTGTTTATCATTTCAGTTCGGAACTCAGGCTCTGATATGGATGGACTTGCATTCAAATCCCAGTTCCAGAACCCAAGAGGTCTATTCCATTTCTCACTAGCTGCACGAGTGTGGATGAGCTATTTAATTTCTTTGAACCATAGTTTCCTGGTCTGTAAGAATAAACACATTAGTAGGTACTAAAGTTGTCATGAGGATTAATCAAATGTGTAAAAAACTTAGTACAGGGTTGCTACTGCTGTTGTTATTATTAGTGAGGGAGCGGGAGACGAGGAAAAGTCTGGGAATACTTTGAGAGCACAGATCACCTGGGGATCAAGAGCTAGATATAGGAGATAGCAATATTGAAAGGAATGATAGGCAAGCCTTGAGAATAAGCAATACCAGCTTTCTTTTGATTTTTAACTGCTTTGTATATCTTCTCCTTCCTTTTACGATCAACCTTTTGGTGCCCTTTAAGTTTTAGTTATTATGTCTTGTTTAAAAGAATATAGCTGATAATCTATCTTTTAACTGACAAGTTTATCCCATTTACCTCTTTTAGAGGGTGACTGATATATTTCTTGTGGCCTCTGTACTGTATTTGTATTTGCCATATACAATACCTACAATATGCCCCTTTCCCACCTCAACTTTCCTGCCAGTCTATGGAGTAATTATGTTTGCTTTATTCCACTTTTTACATCTACTGGTTTGAAAATTATACTCAATTTCTTGGCTCTCCATATGTTCTTGCATCTCACCCCTTCTTTCTGCATTCAATTTTTGACTTCTTGAAGACATCCTTTAGAAGTTCTTTCAAAAAAAATCTCTTACTTTGCCCTTGCATTTAAATGATAGGTTGGGATGCCTGAGTGGCTCAGTTGGCTAAGTGTCTGCTTTCAGCTCAGGTTCTGATCCCAGGGTCCTGGGATTGAGCCCCATGTTGAGCTCCCAGCTCAGTAGGGAGTCTATTTGTCCCTCTGCACACCCCCTCCATTTTGTCACATAAATTTTTGTTTGCTTATTTTGTAATAACTTTGTTAGCAAATAGAGGAAGATTGCTTCTCAGTGTCCCAAATAAGAAAGGAAAAATTCAAGTTGTATGTCATTCATCTTATTTTTTTTTTTAAGATTTTATTTATTTGTCAGAGAGAGAGCACAAGCTCACAAGCAGGGGGAGCAACAGGCAGAGGGAGAAGCAGGCTTCCCGCTGAGCAAGCACCCCAATGCAGGACCCAACGCAGGACCCTGGGATCATAACCCGATCCAAAAGCAGGTGCTTAACTAACTGAGCCACACAAGTGTCCCTGCCATTCATCTTAGATAAAGAAAGGGAGGCAACTCATCCCAAGGGAAACAATGAGCAGATCATTTTCAAGGCATTTAACCTGAAACAGATTTTTTTTTTTTGGTCTGATCTTTTTTGATTCCCTTGAAAACAAACAAACTTTGTTGAAAAACCTTTCTGACTGGGGCGCCTGGGTGGCACAGCGGTTAAGCGTCTGCCTTCGGCTCAGGGCGTGATCCCGGCGTTGTCGGATCGAGCCCCATGTCAGGCTCTTCCGCCATGAGCCTGCTTCTTCCTCTCCCGCTCCCCCTGCTTGTGTTTCCTCTCTCGCTGGCTGTCTCTATCTCTGTTGAATAAATAAATAAAATCTTTAAAAAAAAAAAAAGAAAAACCTTTCTGACTGATACTTGTCCTTTTGTGTTCTGAGCTTTTCACTTACTATCTTACAAGATGAACTTATTCATTAGTTTGGAGCTTGGTAAAGAATTGGGAGTCTTTTCTAATCTTTGGACCAAAACTCCCTACAACAGTTTTTAGTTCTTCTTGGTACTTTTTCAAATGTGCCTACTCCTACATATATGAATTCCTATGGATTTTTTATGGATTCTATTCCTTCTGTTATCACAGTAATAATTTTCTTTACTTTTCAAAATGAAAAGATTCTAAAATTACCATTTTTTTCTGATTCTAAATATAATAATGTTTAGAGTCATTTTAACATCTCTAGTTAATCTCAACACTTAAAACACTGCTTTCTTGTCACTATTTAGGGAGAACGACTTCTAAGCCATTTTAGGTAGTTAGTTATTTGGTATTCTGTCTGTATTTTGGAGGTAGGAAATGCTACAGTTTCACATGCTGTTTATACTTTCAGGAGGAGGTAAAGTAAAACCTGTCGGACACAAAGTCCTAAAAGTTTATTTTCTTTTATTTGTTTTTATAAGGAGATAATTAGCGACTATTAGTATCATGTGCCATGTTAACCGTTCATGTTCTTGAAAACCACTATTAAGATATCTATCAATCTTACTGTCTAACATACTTAAAAAAAAATAATTGGTGTATTTTCCCAGTCTATTTTCTTCCGGTTTGTCTTCATTCATCACAGTGGGGAGAATAACTGCTTCTGCAGGGTGTAGCACAATTCTTTTGTAGAAATGCAGTACAAATAGCACATTACCTTGTTCATAACTGAGAGAACTATACCTATTGTGATCTGAATAGAAGAATAAAGTGAGATTAAAATGTTCTGTACTAGGGATACCTGGGTAGCTCAGTCCCTTGAGACTCCGACTCTTGATTTCAGCTCATATTTGATCTCAGGGTTCTGGGATGGAGCCCTGAGTGGGGCTCCGAGCTCAGTGGGGAGTCTGCTTGAGGAGTCTCTCTCCCTCTGCCTCTCCCCCCAACTCGTGCTTGCATGTGCTCACTCTATCTCTAAAATAAATAAATCTTAAAAAAATGTTCTGTGCTCAAGGTACTTTTATTTAAGGAATAAACAAAGCTGTCCCCCTCTTTTTTAAACATGTAGAATATGCACCTAATTATTGCTTTTTTGATGGCATTCAAAAAATCTGATTTAACATAAAACCAATTTGAGATAATTTAATGAAATGCTTATAAAGATATTGTAACTATGTTTACATTAATTACACCAGCCTTTATGTAATATTTCCAAATCTGATTTTGTTTGCTCCTCCCTCCCCTTCCCTCTTAATTCTGATTTTTATTTATGACTTTCTTAAAGGTAGGTCTGTGTATTAAGTATTGAATGTCTTCACAACTGATGAAAATCTAAGAATATATAGTATGTGTAGTCATAAGATACATAAGAGAGCAAAGTCCTTCTGATGGCTTTTATTGAATTTTATTTTACTGTAATTTTTAATTTTTTCGTGTTTAAGTTTTGAGTACGTAATATTCACAATACTCAAAATTCAAAGGGCACAAAAGCATACACAATATGTTAAGTTTTCCTCCCATTCCTGTGTCCCAGCCACTCAGGTATCCCCAGAGCAATTAGTGTTACAAGTTACATCAGAGTTGTTCTACAGGTGTTTTTAAGTGATAACCCCCTCTAGTACCTCCGTTGTTTAAAAGATAAGGTCGAACAAAGTGAAACCTGTAATGGACTTTTAAAGGCACCTTATTTTGAAGCAGAAGCAGGACGGAATCTAGGTTTCCTGGCATTCTAATTCAGGACTTTTTGCAATCTTCACACTAAGCCACCTTGCCTCTTTAAAGTAGCTAGTTGGCAACTGGCTAATCAGTGCCGTTGTTCTAATCCAGGCAATTTAAGTTTCAAAGTAGTTTGGTTTAAGATCGGAATATCCGGTACGCAGAAGGTTAATCAGAAGGGCAGTAGGGGGCGGGATTTTTTGGCTCTCCAAAAGGAGGCTGGGGTTTTAAAAAGGCTGACCTAGGGCTTAATCACACGGTTGACTTTTGCTGAGTCCCGGGGATGGCGCGTGTCAGGCCCAGAACGCTGACGTCAGCACAGCTCCGAGCCGGGCGTCCGGGTACTCGCTTTCGGCCTTCGGGCTGCTGCTGGCATCTCTAACAACGCGACCCGGGCACTATCTAAGGCGTTGGTGGGTCTCGGTCCCATCTCTCCGGACCTCAGCCTGGAAATCGTCCAGAGGGGATGAGGTTTCGTCCTCGCCCCTTCAGCGGGTCGGGTGAGTGTGGTGCAGGGAAGAGACTTGTCGGTGCCAGAGCCAACCCCGCCCAGGGGCAGCCGGCCAGCTGGGTCTCGGGCGGCTTCGTCCCAAAGCCAGAGCGGACCAAGCCGGCCGGCCCTGGGCGCTCGGTACGGTCCCCTCCAGACGCCACGGCCTCCACTCCTGGAAGCATAAGGTGGGGGGTAGGTTTCCATAGCCAGTCCCCTCAGGCAGCCTGCCCCCTCACCGACAAAAAGCGGATTCTTCAGCTGCGCTGCAGAAGCCCGCCCTACCCTCCTCTTCCCTTCGCGGGAAGACAGATCACGCGGCCAAGAACGCGACTCCACGAACTGGGCTTTTTTCCCTGCCAGCTGGAGCAGGCAGAGAGGCGCTGTGTGGGAGTGGGAAGGGGCCTTAGCAAACAGCTCTGTGGCCCAATGACTTTTCTTTGTCTTCGGGTGCCGGCCAATGAGCCGTGTGGGGCGGGACTTCCGTCTAGCCTTGGTGTTGTCGTCCGCGCTCGGATTCCGGCTGTGGGGGTCGGTGCGGATATTCAGTCATGAAGTCAGGATAGGAACTTCTCCCGCAGCGACGCGGTGGGCGAGCCTATTTGTGTTGCGGGGTCGGGCTTCCAGGTAAGAGCCTACCTGGCCTCGCCGTTGCCGGGCAGGGGATTGTCCCCCTCGCGGCCTGGCCGGGAGAACACACCCCCTCGCCGGCCCTCTGTGGCGGCCCCTCTGCTGAGGTCTTTGCTGCTCCTCCCCAGGCTGGGTGCGGAGGAAGTAAGGCTTTTTGCAAAAGATTACAAAAAGCAAAAACCCCTCTGTCCTCAGAGGGCCGATTCCCGCTCTCCTCCACCCCACCCCCACCCTTTGAGTTTGTACGTATCTAAAGTTGTATTATCTGTTTTGCTTCTCACATTCCCATCCTGCGGTGGCAGGACCCTGGAAAGATGCTCGTTCGGAAGGCGTCTCTTGGTCAAGTACCTGCAGTGAAGTCTCTGAATGAAATCACTTGACTTAAGTTGCAGGGACTGTGTAACCTTTGAAAAAAGGAGGGCAGTCACCTCCTTTCTTTGTAATCTCCTTCCATCCCCCACTGGATGCTTAGGTTGAAGGTGGGACGTGACTCTAGTAGGGACAGATTTCATGTCCATGTCCTCTTAAAGCCGGCAGCTCTGCCAGGACACTTACGGAGTTGACCCGCACTGATAAGAGAACTCAGTCCCAGTGAGGGAGTGGGCAGACACAGAAGCCAAGCGATCCCAGAAGCACTCAGGCAACTTTAGTGGCTGCCACTGAGTATTTTCTGCTAGTTTTTGGTGAATTCCTCTATTTTGTCGTAATCTGGCAGTAGTAAATTTCCAAAATTATTGTTCCATCTTCTGTTTCAGCACCGTGGGCAGCTGCTCAGGTCGTTTTTGTTGCCCCAAACTTGCCTGAATGTTAAATGTTCCTCCGTGATGCAGCAGGAACAGTGAAAACGAACGCATTCCTTTCAACAATGATCTGTTGTTCTCCAAGGAGAACATCTGCAGTTTTTGATACAATATAAATAAGTAAGATGGGTGTGCCTCCAAAGGGTTGTAGTGGAGAAACAGATCAATTCAAGATTTAAGGATGGGCTTGCAAGGGTTTTATCTACTTAAGGACCGCTTTTAATGGGTTGAGGAGATTAGTTCTCCTCAAAACTGGACTTGTAGTAGTTAACAAAACTGGACTTGTAGTAGTTAAAAGGAATTTTAAACAGAAGGTAAAAAGTGTAGTGCAGTGCTGTAGTTTGGAGCCCATAAGATTTATTAATGGATTTTGGAATCAATTTAGTGCATTGACATTAACGTTAGAAAGAAAAAAATATCAGAGGACATCCTATGGAGTAAGACTAAATATTATTTTATGAAGGTTTTGCTTCAGTTTTTAAAAAATATGTGTGTATGAAGAGGAAGATGTAAATGTATACCATATTGTGGATTATGGCAAAACAGTGACTCCCAGATTTCGTTGGGTTCGGCCTTCAGCTCTGCCACTTACTAGTTCTGTGCATTACCTGTGAGTAAGGGGAGATCTGTAGGAATGATTTGAAATAAAATGTTTTTTACATAGTTAAGCCTCAAAGTTTTGGGGTTTTTTGTTGTTTTGTTTTTGAAATGATTGGGTAGAAGCCTGGTTATTTCTGTGTCAGAAATGACATCTGTTTTATTAACATATTTTTACCAGCATGCTGTCTCCATGCGTAATAGTAAATGATGTGGACACAATCTTGGTTTGTGAGGTTTAATACTGAAGGGTTTGAGGTAAGTTCTCATCTATCCTGTTTAAAGCTTATTTCTCTCAAGCATTTTGGGAGGGGCCTAAACTGTTACTAGCATTCAACACCCTTCTTTTGACATATTTATCAGAAGTTTTTCAGGCACTAATTTTAACAAAGTTAAGGCAGGACTAAGGGTATGATAAGTTTATATCTCTGCGTTAAAGCATTTTATGTTTTATAATTCTTGCCATAAAGATGTATAAAATGAAGTGGCTTGGTCAGATATGGTATACTTACTTCATGTTGCTGTGACCTAAGAATGGTTAGTGTTTAAATAAAAAGTGTAGTTTTGGACATTTTAAGACCTGGGAGTTAATAATGTTTATCAGAAGACAAATGAGTTTGAGTCAAAAGAGTATTTTGTACTATTTGACATATTACTACCATATGGCATTGCATATGGTAGTTTCATATGACCTGAAAAAGGGAAGAAAGTTAGTAAGCATTGTTAGTTTTCTCAAAAGAGGAAACAGAACTAACAGACAAGTGAATTTCTTTTAATAAAGCATGGTTTAATAATTGTTTAAAAATTCCTGTAGTCTGCAAATATTTATTGAGTATGTATCGAAAGTATATTAAGCTTTACAAAGCTTTTACCCAAAAGTTGATTTGGAAACAATGAGAACATATAATTGGTATTGTCAGTTTACATATTATAACATATAAATAAAAACAACAGTAGTAATAGCTAACACTGATTTTTTTTTTTTTACACTATGGGCCAAATATAATTCTAAGCACTTTACATTATGTCCTATAATTCTGTTACTGTTGTGGTAAGTAATACAGTTATCCCCTTTCTCTAGAAGTAGAAACGAAGACCTTACAAATCCATGAGAGTTCATGCAGATTTTTAGTGGAGTAACTGGAATTTGAACCTAGGCATCCTGACTATAAAGCTTGTCCATCTTGTGCCATGTTTTATTTAAAAAAAAAAACAAACCAGAATGCTGGGGCACCTGAGTTGGCTCAGTTAGTTAAGCATCTGACTCTTGATTTTAGCTCAGGTCATGATCTCAGGGCTGTGAAATCGAGCTCCATTTTGGGCTGCACACTGGGCGTGGAGCCTGCTTAAGATTCTCTTAAGCAAAATAAAAAAAAAAACCAAAATAAATAAAAACAAGAACATAACAAAAAAAAATAAAATTAAAAAATACAGAATGCTATGGGGTTATTTTGGATTCTTACTTGTTTAGATGATCTTAGCTAAGCTCTGTTAGCCCTCTGTTTCCTCAATTCCTTCCTTAGAAATACAGTATTAAGCCATTATGCTTTTGTGGGGATTAAGATAATTTGTAAAGGACTAGACAGAATGTGTTCAATAAATGATACATGCCTCAGCCTTTTTCCTTTTATGTTGAGGATGTGATCATTTGAAAGGTTATTAGCAGTTGGAGGAGGATGGAAGAAAAAAATAGTTCCTCATAAGGATGCTACCCAAGCAGAGAGTAGAAGTAGGAAAGCAGAGAACATTTGCCAAGATTGTATGTTTAAGGAACAGGCTGAAGATAGATTGATACAGAGTACGGAGATGCCATGATAAGAATTTTGTATATGATTCTAAGTTGAGAAGAAGCCCTCTTTATGGATATGAATCTGGAATAGAAGTGCAGTGAAGGAGTTTAAGCCTGGAGGTAAGAATATCGTGGAGTTTAATTACAGTACAGTTGAGGCAAGAAGTGATGATGGTGGAATTGCAAGGAAGGGTATAGATTTGGAAAATGTTGACATCAGCATTGGGAACTGATCTGAGTATGGGTCTAAGACAAACTTTGAGGGAGGATAGTGATGTTATTTATGAAAATAAGGAGATTATGATGAAGAACAGGTTCTGGTGGGAGGGAATTTAGGACGAGAATTTATGATAGGGATTTTAGTGTCAATGCTGAGCTGTTCAGATATTTGGAAATGTACAGTGGGAGCTGGGAGTTGTGTGTACTCCATAAAGAGGGAAAAGCCCGTTGTGAGGAGGTGGTCTAAGGCAATCACTCTCCCGTGGGTCAGTTTCATAGGAGAGATACAACTCCTGAAGTCCTCAGAAATGCAGATTTCTCACTTGATAGAGACGTACCCACTATTTTTTCCTGTAACATATTTTGTGTCCTGGGAGGATGGGAGGGATGATAGTAGAGAGGAAAAACTTTGGAAACCTAGCAGTGCTCACATTTATTATTTGAAAAGAGAAGCAGTAAATTGGAGGCTCCGGATTTTCATGGTAGGAACTTGGAAGATACTGTTATTTTTATATAGTGCCAGGCATAGGCATTTGTACACAGATGTTGAACGTTGAATTGTTGTAATAGCTCCAGATTTGTTATTTTTGTCCTCTTTGTTATCCTGAATTGATAGCAAAACCTTTAAAATCAGAGAGCCTGTGTGCTTGTTATGGGGGCAGCAAGGAAGAGGGAACCCAGAGAGATTGTATTTACAGCCAGGATTGTGGGAGAAGAATCTCAAAGGATCAGAGGAGAAGGCTGCATGATGTGGTAGGAAGAATAGAAATTCTGTGACTGAATCCCTCTGCCAGCCATTCTCTGGCTTCAGTTCCCCATTCTGTAAAATGATGATAATACCAATTCTGACCTATTACCAGAAAGAAGGAACACATCTGGAGACCCTCTATACTTGAAAAAGTATAAGTGATAGAAGGACTTGTAGGTTTCTTTTCTTGGCAGATTTACTAGGGTTTGGTGCAGTTGGATAGGGCATGATGTTAAACAGTATAGTTTATCCATCTCTGAACTAATTTTAGTTCTCTTTAATGCAAGGTCTGAGTAAATGGCCAATGAAATAAAAAATTGGATGTTAGGCACACACACTAGGGTAAGGAAAGTTTTACACATCTTGCACAACATTATTGGAAACTGCTATCATCCTACTACTTGGATCCTAATACTTATTTATGCACTCAACAAATGTTGAAATAACCTTTTATGAGAGGCCCTGTTTAGGCACTCAGAGTACATCAGTGAACCAGAGACACAAATCTTTGTCCTCATGGACCTTATCTTCTAGTGGGACAAATAAGGTCTATTTTAATAATGGAAAGTAATTAGATCTTATACTATGTATTTTTAAAATCATAATTCTTTTTAAAGGATTTTATTTATTGTAGAGCATGCTAGGGGATAGGAGTAGAGGAAGAGGGACAAGCTCCCTCTGTGCTGAGTGCAGGGCCCAACGCCATGACCCCAAGATCATGACCTGAGCCGAAATCAAGAGTGGGACACTTAACCACCTGAGCTACTCAGGTGCCCCCAAATCATAATTTTAAATAGATAAGAGTACTATACCATGTTGTAACTAATATTGTGGAGCACTTTGAAGGAAGGGACTATGTTACTCTTATTCATGTGTGTCTCCCCATTTCCCCCTCTTCCCAGTGGAATGGCTTGGATATATTTAATACGCAGCAAATGTAGGTATTTGTTAAATGTTTGATAGGGAGACAGAATTGTGTTAAGGCAGGGGCCAGATCTTAAAAGAATCAGTTAAATGTAGCAAGTATTAAAGACCCAAGTACTAAGTAGATTGATGATTGGGAAAAAGAGAGGGGTGCTGTGAATTGCATTGCCTGGCTTGCCTATGAGGTTGAAATGGAAATAAGATTATATTGAAGCTGTAAGCATCAACATTAAGGGAATCTGGGTGTACCAAACTTGTCCACTAATTAGTTGGGTGACTTTACATAACTGTACCTCTCAGTTCATTTCCTCATTTATAAAATGATGTTGGAATTTTCTAGTTAAAGAAAAATGTGCTTTTAAGACTTAGAAAATATTTATTGCAGTAATGTTTCATTTTACTAATGAAGATAAAATAGAGCTGATCCTGCGCTTCCATTGTATAGTAATCAGACTGAATTTATACTTAATGAACTAGATATTTAAAAAAAAGGTCTACAAAATTAATGTTGTCTATTAATGTTACTTACTCCTATGACTGCCTTATAATTTTAAAAAATAAAGCAAAGTATAGCCTAATACATAGTTTCCCTTTTTGCCATTGTATAGGAAAAACAAGCCATAGTATTTTAGACTCTAATAATGGGTCTTAATAGTTATTCATACTTTCATACTTGATTTTTATAACAGCCTTTGATTTTGTGCCAGGTGCTAAGTATATAAATCAGAAAAGGTATATCCTTAACTTCAAGGAGTTTAAGGATAATGGGAGTGATGAACAATTAGTTTTGTTAAATTGTGGAGGCATAGAGAAAGAAGGCACTTACATAATGAGGGTCTGTGAGAAGAAAAGTTTGTATGGTTAGAGAAGAAAGACTGAGGAGTAACGAATGGCAAGGGACAAAGCTGGAGTCGTAGAGGCAGTTTATGAAGAACTTTCTCTGCTAAGCTACAGTTTAGTTTTGAACTTTATCCTACAGGTTGCTTAATCTGTTAACAAATTTTATGCAGGAAGTAACCTGATCAGGTGTTTGCATATCTACCTTCACATTCCTCTTAAGAGAATGATACACAAGGAAGATACGTTATTTCAATGATCTAGTCCTACTTGAGGAAATCAGTCTTTTAACTCTTTTTAGTCTTCAATAAAGTCTGAGGACCAGTGTTAATTTTGTGGTCTTAGGGTATCAGTAACTATGAAGTATTTGGGTATTAGAACATTTAAATGTTCATAGCCACATTAATATAAATTGAAAAAGCAACTGAAATTTTGGGATATTCTGCTTATTGAAGTAAGAGAACTTTTGGTCAGTTATAAGAATTTGATTCTTAAAGACTAGAAATTTGTTGAAGTTTGATTGAATGTGACTGTAGTTCAGGCTCAGTTTCTAATGACCGAGATATCCTGTTAAACTTTAAAGAGGGAATGGATTTCCAGGGAGAAATAACACCTTGTGATGTATGAATATTTCTAAATCAAGTCATGAGAGAGAGTAGGAATTGAATTTTTACTTTGCTTAGATATAAAACACCTCATAGGGACATCTTGGTGGCTCTTTGGGTTAAGCATCTGCCTTTGGTTCAGGTCATGATCCCAGGGTCCTGATATTGAGTCTCACATCAGGCTCCTTGCTCAGCAGGGAGCCTCCTTCTCTCCCCCTGCTTGTGTGCTCTCTCTCTCTCCCTGACAAATAAATAAAATTTAAAAAAAAATGAAACACCTCATAAAATGTTGAAGAACACTTTATTGATCTAGTTACCGTGCTTGTAATTTACATGTTCGACTTTCAAAAAAGAACTGTACTTGTAATTTACACATTTGTCTAACATTTATTGTAAACATTATTGGCTCAAAATTTTTTGAGGTGAAATTCATATAACCTGAAATTAACCATTTTAAAGTGAACAATTGAGTGGCAGTTCATGCATTCACAGTGTTGTGCAACTACCACTTCTGTCTAGTTCCAAAACTGCCCTAAACCCCTGGCAGCCACCAGTATGCTTTCCATTTCTCTGAATTTACTGGATAACTCCTGTTCATTATAGAAATCTCATAGAGATGAAATCATACCATGTGTGACCTTTGTGTCTGGCATACTGTTTTCAAGGTTCTGCCCTGATGTTGCAGCAACCTTGTCATAATTGTCAGTACTTCTTTCCTTTTTACAGATAAGTAATTGTTATTATATGTATACACTATACTTTATCCGTTCATCTGTTGATGGACATTTGAGTTCTCTCTACCCTTTGGCTATTGTGAATATTGTTGCTGTGAACATTCATATATAACGATTTGTTTTGAGTACCCGTTTTAATTTCTTTTGGGTATATACCAGGAGTAGAATTGTTGGGTCATATGGTAATCCTACGTTTAGCTTTATGAGGACTCACCAAACTGTTTTCCAATAGTGGCTGAACTATTCTATAAACCCACTGCCAACGTATGAGAGTTCCAGTTTTTTTCCTTGCCACCAACATTTGTTCTTTTCCTTTTAAAAATTAATGTTATTGCCATCCTTGCGGGTATGAAGTGGTATCTCACTATGGTTTTGATTTGCATTTCCCTAATGACTGATGAGATTGAGCATCTTTTCATGTGGTTGTTGGCCCTTTGGATATATCTTCTTCGGAGAAATGTCTATTCAAGTTCTTTGTCCATTTTTTAATTGGGTTGTCTTTGTATTATCGAGTTGTAAATGCTCCTATGTATTCCAGATACTAGATCCTTAAAAGATTTATGATTTAAAAGTATTTTCTCCTATTCCATGAGTTGTCTTTTTACTTCTTGATAATGTCCTTTGATGCATAAAAGTTTTTAATTTTGATGAAGCCCAATTTATTTTTGTTGCTCTTGCTTTTGATGTCCTAAGATTCCATTGCCGAACCTGAGGTCATGAAAACTTGCTTATAAGAGTTCTATCATTTTAGCTCCTATATTTAGGTCTTTGAACCATTTTGAGTTAATTCTTATATATATTTTGAGCTTGGGGTACAACTTTATTGTTTGTATGTGAATTTCCAGTTGTTCAATACCACTTGAAGGGACTGTTATTTTCCCATTGAGTGGTCATGGCACCTTTGTCAAAAATCAAGTGAGCATAGATGTATGGGTTTATTTCTGGATCTTAATTCTATTCTTTTGGTCTATATGTCTATCCTTAGGTCCATTCCACACTGTTTTGGTTATTGTAGCTTTACAGTAAAGATTTTTTAAATCAGGAAGTGTGAGTCGTTTAGCTTTGTTCTCTTTTTACCAAAATTGTTTTGACTATTTGGAACTTCTTGCAATACCATATGAATTTGAGGATTGACTTCCATTTCTGCATAAAAGGCTATTGGAATTTTGTCAGGGAATGTATTGAATCTGTGGATTGCTTTCAGCAGTATTGCCATCTTAACAATATTCAATCTTCCTAATACATAGTATATTTTTCCATTTATTTAAGTTGTTGATTTTGTTCAGCAATGTGTTACAGTTTTCAGTGTACAGGTCTTTCACCTCCTTGATTAAATTTACTCCTGGGCATTTTATTCTTTTGGGTACCTTTCTAAATGGAATGGTTTCTTAATTTCATTTTTGGATCGTTCATTGCTGCTGTGTAGAAACACAACTGATTTTTTTGTGTAACGTTCGTTGCTTTTAATAGTCATTTACTTTCTTTTTTACCTATGTGAACTGGATCATACAGATAAGAAATTGGAAAATGGAACATTAAAGAATTTTTATTTTTCTGATGTGAGAATATCCTAAATATGAATAGTTTGGGGTGTCCTTCCAGCATCGTGGTGAATGATTTTCTAATTATACTAGTGAATTCCTGGTATCTTGTTACACATACTTGGCCATTATAATAGAAGACAGAACATTTTATTGTCTTTAAGCTTTTGGAGGGGACTTAATTCTGATGTTACAGAGAAAGCCTTAGGGATAAACCATACTTATCACTGAATCTGGTTTAGAGATCCATGAGTAATAAAAAGATTGGAATGGAAGCTGATATGAGTATATAAATTATCATTAATATACATCAGTTTACCTTTCTCAGTTTTTCTTGAAAGTTTTCAAATATTTAGCCTTAAAATTTTATTATGAATGCACATATGAGTGGTTTCAACCTCAGAAGTAATTAAAGCAATACAAACTTATACAATAATCAGATCCTCTGGAAAGGCTGGGATTTCATGACACAGACCTGTATTTGAATATTAGCTCTACTGTATAAGAGGCGTTGGGCAAGTTACTTAAAAATAAGAGCAAATACTTATAAAGTGCTTTCTATATATTAGGCATTGTTAAAGCACTTTATGTTTACTGATCTAAGTCTCAGTTTCTTTATGGAAAGATAGTAGAATCGACCTCTATCGATTGGTAGTATTGTGAGGATTAAAAACAATAATGCAGGGCGCCTGGGTGGCTCAGCCGTTAAGTGTCTGCCTTCGGCTCAGGTTATGATCCCAGGATCCTAGGATCGAGCCCCGCATCGGGCTCCCTGCTCTGCGGGAAGCCTGCTTCTCCCTCTCACACTCCCCTTGCTTGTGTTCCCTCTCTCTCTCTCTCTCTGTCTCTGT
Organism: Ursus maritimus; assembly: GCF_017311325.1. Classification (NCBI taxonomy): domain Eukaryota; kingdom Metazoa; phylum Chordata; class Mammalia; order Carnivora; family Ursidae; genus Ursus; species Ursus maritimus. The sequence goes on along the minus strand of NW_024424453.1, from coordinate 14,654,550 downwards.
CAAATAAATAAAATCTTAAAAAAGAAATTAATAATGCATATTAAGTACTTAGCCAAAAATGTAATAAGCATTCAGTAAACATTAGCTATTTGTATCTTATAACTTTACCTAACATCAACTAAGATGAGAAAAGGATAATTAGTGCAATGAAACACACACTTATTTAGAAGTGTAAATGGAACATTATTTCTAGAAGGCAGTTAGGCAATATGTATTAAGTCTTAAATGTTTCTTTGGTGTAGTGATTCCACATCTAGGAATTTATCCTAAGAAAATCAGAAATGTGTAAAGATATTTATTTTAATCATAGAATTATTTGTAATGGTACTAGTTGGATTCATCTTAATATTAACAGTTGGGGAATGGTTAGACAAAATCATGATTGAGCTATATAATGGCTCAAGAATTAACGTGTTGTGAGAAGTTTTATTACAAAGGAGAAGTGTTTGATACAACTTTCAGCTAAAAAGCATATAAGCCATGATATAACATGATAACAAATGATGCAAAATATGCATGGAAAAAAACACTGTCACTCATGGTCGGATCAGAGAAGCAGAACCATTGTGAATAAAGTTAATGGTATAGAATAAGGAATTAGGGACGCCTGGGTGGCACAGCGGTTGGGCGTCTGCCTTCGGCTCAGGGCGTGATCCTGTGGATACGGGATCGAGCCCCACATCAGGCTCCTCCGCTATGAGCCTGCTTCTTCCTCTCCCACTCTCCCTGCTTGTGTTCCCTCTCTTGCTGGCTGTCTCTATCTCTGTCGAATAAATAAATAAATAAATAAATCTTAAAAAAAAAAAAGAATAAGGAATTAGATTTTAAGAAATTCTGGCAACTGGTTATGGAGTATTTCATAAGGATGTTGCCTTTGTGCCTTGTATGTTGGGTGAGCTGGGGGTCATTATGGGTTAACTGGGTGGCAGTAAGGAAGAAGAGCTGAAAGTGAGGTTTGGAGATCAAGGATGTATTAGAATCAACTGTGAGAACTAACTGCAACACATGAGGACAAACACTAATGTTATGTGTGAATGTTAACATTACGGGTAGTCAATATTTTCTTTTCCTTTCTTTTTTTCTTTATCTTTTTTTTTTTTTTTAAAGTATGCTCCATGCCCAGCATGGAGCCCAAAGTAGAGCTTGAACCCACGACCCAAGGTTAAGACCTGAGCTGAGATCAAGATGAGAAATGGAATAATTACTGTGGTAGACAGAAGAGTGACCCCAAAGATGTCCACATCCTAATACCTGAAACCTGTGAATATATTATCTTATGTAATAAAAGGAACTTTGCAAATATGGTTAAGGACTTTGGGGTAGAAGATTATCCTGGATTATCCAGGTAGGGGGTTTAGAAGAAGGAAGCAGCAGAAGAGGAGTTTAGAATTATGTGGTGCGAAAGGTGTCATCTGCCATTGCTGGCTTTGGAGGTGGAGAAAGGGGCCTACCAGTCAGGGAATGTGGGCTGCCTCTAGAAGCTGATAAACATAACAATCAATTGTTGTGTAATTGAAAACATTTTTGTTTTAAAGTATACATGGATAATAGCCTAGAATAAAATATGAAATTTGTGTGGCTTTTAAAAATAAATGATACTTCAGAGAGGCTGTTGGTGCTCTTTCAGATTCTGTGCCTTAATAACGTGCTAATGGCCATATATTTATTTTCCTTTTTCTCCTGTTGTTAAGTGAAACACTGCCTTATTTAAATACTGTCAAAGATAACCATGTCAGTTACCAATTTATTTCTTTCTGCTCTGGACTTCCCCATCAATACCTGTTCCACACAAAGCACTGGACTCTAAGCAGTTCTCTTTTACAAAGAGCAAGATGTTAAGCTTTATCAGGTCCTGAAGGGGACAGAGTGCTAGAGGGAACTTACTAGAGAAGGGTTTTTTCTTCCTTGTTCCTGTGACCTGTGTTTTCCTTTTCTTGCTCTTGTTGCATGGTCCATCAGCAGTCCATATGGTTGAGGACATCTGGTGATTGCCTCAGCCATGTCCCCCCCAATACAGAAGCCCTTAGTGATCTCACAGCCTCAGTTCAGACCTGGTGACTATTTTGCCACAGCCTTCTGAAGTGGGTATCTTGCACCTCGGGCCTCCTGCCTTCAGTACCTTGACTACCTCTGCACATGGGCCCACCAGTCTTGGCTTATCTTTACCTCGGGAATTGTTTCCTGCAGTTTTCTTGACATGGATACTGTGCATTCCAGGCCTTGTGCCTACAGTAGTATCCTGAGTACCTCTGCACACCTGTCCACCAGCCTCAGCTTGCCTGCACTCCAAAGCATTCTTTCCTGCTTGCCTGGCAACATTGGACCAACTCTCATTTTGATAGCCTGGTGAAATTCTCTCTAGTGTGCTGCAACCATACCTTCTCCAATGAGAAACCCCAGCCTTGGGGAGGGGACCAAGGGGGAAAAAAAGGGAAAAAAAAAAAGAAGAGGGGGGAAAGGGAAAAAATATTTCCCATCATAGTTTAATAATCACGTTTCTTTTAAAAAATTAAAAACTTCTTTATTGACTTATAATTGACATACTATAAACTGTATGTATTTAATATGTAGAATCCTTCTCTCCTGCTCCTTGCCATCCCTTGTTACATCTTTATAGTTATTCCATCATCGTTTACTAATTACTTCTGTCAAACATTCTCTGTTTAATTTACTTTAGTTTCTGTCTTGTAATTGAACACAGCTGTTATAAAATTGATCCCTGGAGTGGTTCCAGGAGGTAGACCTAAAAACTTGAAGTTTTGGTATTGGTTTGGTCATGTTTTTGGTTTTGAGCACAGTGCTGAGCTCCTTGGCAATGGAAGTGGGGAGCTAGTAATCCATGGCATCACAGTTAAGCTATTGCCTGTGGTTCATAGTGATTTATTGTCAACTGATGTACATTCCTCGGAGCCCAAATGGCTGCTACTTTTGAACTTTATGGCAATAATATCTAAAAGGACTATAGTATGGGATGGACGTTTTGAATGCTTTACAGAGAGAAACTGACAAAGGATTTCTTAACTTTCAACTTAAGATATGCCCTTTTTTCACATTTTTTGATTGTTCATTTCACTTCAGAAGGCATTTCATTTTTAAATTGTGAATAGACTTATGAATGATAAGACCTTATTGCTTGCTCATTAACTTTTTTTTTGGTATGAAAGTAATGTGCACTTAGAAAACTTGAACAAGTGGAATGGATTTTGTTTAAGATTTCTGTATTTTAGGCTTTTGTTTGGTATACATTATATAAATGAAATAGACTTTTAGAAAAGTTTTAATTTTTTAATTTTAAAAACATGCAGCTAAATATAAAGAAAATATAGAGTTCCACCACTCAGAGTTTATATGTATTAACAGATTGTTTTCTTTTATCATATTTTTTTTTAATGTACATATAAAATACTTTTAGTGTTAAGGTCTTAATTTTTTTTTTTTAACCATGATTAAGGGATGGCCATATTCAGAGGCTCTGCAGAAGATAACACCAAGAGAGGTTATTTGTGCATTCATTCTACAAATATTAAACACATAATACAGCCATGTACTGTTTAGATACTTGTGATACATTTGTAAATTAAAGATTCCTGTTTTGAAGTAGTTTGTAGTCTTGCAGCAAAGATGGACACTAAACCATAAACATAACATTTAAGGAAACTGTAATGTGATAGAAAGTAATGAATATTATGAGAAGTTTAAAAAAAAATAGAGGAGACTAAGAAGTGAGGCATGGTGGGTACAGAGGCAGGTTGCAGGCATTTGCCAAGGGAGAGTGTGGTGTACACAAAAGAAGGCCAGGAATAGAGCTCTGGGTGATATTTTATTTATTTTTACTTTAAGTTGGTTCCACATCCAGCTTGGAGCCCAAAGTGGGGCTTGAATTCATGGCCCTGACATCAAGACCTGAGCCGAGATCAAGGGTCCGACACTCAACTGACTGGGCCACCCAGGCGCCCCTGGGGTGATATTATAAAGAAACAGTTATCAGAAGGAATGGCATAACTTGATCTGGTATCCCATGCTCCTCCACAATTAACATAGTAGGCCAGATTTCATGCTTACCATCCAAACTGTATGGGTCATTGGGCATGCTCAGCTTTTTGTTCAGAAATTCTGCATAAATAGGGAGGGCTAGGGGCTGAGATAATGGGTACGGAAATTGGTTCATTTATTCAGCCCGTCTCTAGTACATATAGAAATCGAGTCCCCTAAAGTAGGGAAACTGGAATGACAGCACAAATTAATATTTTCCTCTACATTGTTTTTGTTTTTCATTTTACTTGAGAAGGTTATCTGAGGATTTGATGGGAAAACAGTCCTGTCAGATACTCGGCAGAGTACCTGGCTTAAAATTAAGTTCTCTACTGATGTATCTATAGCGATGGTGGTGACTTTTGTGTGAAGCATCCTAAAAAGATATTCTGGTTCAGGAGATTGATATTTTGAAGTATACCGAGCATGATATTTTGATAACCTAGGAAACAGTTTCCTGTCATGTTTCCTTACATGGTGCTTAAGACTCTCATATCCATGAAAGCGATTTCATTGCTTTTGTCTTTTTCTTGTTTGCTGGGTGGCTTATGGCTGGCTTGGCAACCTATGGGTACTGGTGACAACAGTCGTATTTGAGAGAATTCTGAAGCGTATTTTTGTTAGCATTCCTATTTCTTTCTTTCTTTCTTTTTTTTTTTTAAACTCTAATTCACTCCCTCTACTCCATACCTCTTTGACTTGAAGTTTATGAATAATGACTTGCTGTGCCAATTGCCAGTGTCTGGCTGAGAACAGTGTTCTCCAAATTTGGCTTATTCTAAGGATTCACTAGGGGACATTGTTTAAAATTTGTATCACAGGCCCCCAGGTGATAAGTGCTGTACTGGACTAAAGCGTATTTTCCAAACATCCTTGGTGATAAGAAGCAGCTGGAGTACATGTTAATAATAGGAGTAATATACATTACCACATATCATCTCCTGTGCACTGAAGGAGAAGATGTAACTGGGGTTGAATAACGAGTCTGGATTTTAACAGTTGCATATTTGTTGACACGCTTAGTGTGAGTGTGATCTTGGTAAGCTACTGCTTGCCAGCTTTTATAACATTTCCACGTAGCCAGAAAAACAAAACAAAAAAATCTTGTTTTAAATGGCAGTCTGCTTTGTTCTCGGGTTTTTTTTTTTCTTTCAAAAAATGGTTAGAATTACAGAAACAACAGTGCATTAAACATTTCTGTATGGTTTTAAGGAATAATGATCATGCAAATTCCCATCTCACCACAGCCCAGGTTGAGATATGGAATATTGGTGGCATACTAGAAGCACCCTTTCCCTGATCACACTCCCCTGTCTTACCCTTGAAGTACCCAGTCTTATTTTTATGATAACTTCCTCATTTTTCTTTGTTTTTACTTTTTAAATGTGAATCTCTGCATAATGTCATCTGCATTGTCTTTCAAAGAACTTCATATGAGTGGAATTATGTTTGCATTCCTTGTGGCTTCTTTGGCTTAGGGTTATTGTTGTGAAAGTCATCTGTATTATATAGCTGTTGTTCATTTTCATTGGTGTAGAGAATTGCATTATACGTACATACCACAATTGATTAATTCTATTTTTAATGCCTAATGCTCAATAATGTTTAATATAAAAAAGAACTCATTTATTTCTGCATGAGACGAAGAGGGTATATGTTATGGACGAACAGGACATGAATTCTGTCACTCAACAGAATTTCCAAGAATATGGAAATATTCTTGATTCTGTTATAGTTGGTATTTTGAGGGAAATAGTAAAGTATTGTTTCTATGGTGGAAAAACGTCAATGTGACTATGTACTGAACATTGGGAATAGCTTGCATGAGGCCCTGAGGCTGGAAAGAATTGATGTTTTGCTATTCACTAAGCTTTTGAAGTTATACATTTGTTCATTTTGTTTCATTTGTTGGAATCAAATTGTAAAGCATTGTCACAGAACCTGAAAAAATTTTGCTTTGGTTGATAGTAATGGTTAAAAATCTTAGATTAGGCTTGCTTTTAGTTTTGATGGCTTCACATTAGAGAAATTAGATGGGCAACCTACAGTTTCCTTGCAAAGAACTATTAGGCATCTTATTTTTGCTTAAAAAGTTAATTAGGCCTTGTTGTTTTGTCTTTTGTAACACTTTTGTAACACTTTTTTTGCCTCTCAACCATTTCTTTAAAAGCCATGCTTTATGGGAATTTAATTTATATTAGTAGTTCCCAGTTGTTAAAACTCTTGGAAGTCATGATGCTTTTTAGGGAACACTGAAGTTATTGATGCTCTCAATTCATACAACAAGTGATTATACTATTTTGGAGGAAACATTATAGTACCATATATACACATATGTACATGACCATTAGCACATTTGTCTTTTTTATGGAATGTGATTTGGCTATTATAAATTTTACACTAAAGTAGTTAATTAGCTGTTCACTTATTTTTTTCTGTTAGCACTTGCTATAGCATATGAATATATGGATATATTCTTTTGATGCATTTTGTAATATAAAATTCATTTATGGAGAAAAGCAAATTGAAAGATTACCATTATTTTAGCAGTGGAATATTTTAGTCCATTTTTGGAATGCTTGTCATACTCGGGAAAATAGCTTGAGAAACAATAGGGTATGAGCTTATTCAGAGGCTTTCCTATGGAGGTGATTAGCTGTTTCATGAGTGTTATTTGGCATTGAACCAGTTGATGTTAGGATGTGAGTTATCTTCAGAATAAAAAGTTGTTTGGAAGGGAATTTCCTAAAAGTTGTTGGTCTTAAACACTTATTAAATGCATTCTCATTTGTAAAATGAAGGTTTAGGATGTAATTTTGTGTAGATGAATTGTATGGTATTGTCACAGATTTAAATATGAGGTTAGGATTTACTGTGATGCTTGGGGAAGTTTTAAATTTTTAAATTTTAAATTATGGAAATCCCAGACCAGCATTAGATGAGTAACTGGTGTCTTTGCTCTGTTCGGCCATACAGATGATGATAATAATAATAATAATACAGATGATGATGATGATAATAATAATAATAACAATAACAACAACAACAAGTGCCAGCCAGGGTGCTCAAGTTCTGAAAAACAAGGCTGAGAGAAAAGTAACAATCAAGGGTTTGTTCTTTGAAAAAATCAACAAAATTAATAAACCTTTATTTAGCCAGATTTAAGGAATAAAAGAAGGCTCAACTAAAATCAGACATGAAAGAGGAAACATTATTACCAATTTTACAGAAATGAAAAGGATTATGAAAGAATACTGTGAACAATTGTAAAGCAAAAAATTGGATAACCTAGTTGAAATGGAACACACAACCTACCAAGACTGAGTTATAAAGAAATAGAAAATCTGAATAGATTTTATGACTAGTAAGGAGATCAAATCAATATTTAAAACCTCCCAAGCAAGAAAAGCTCAGGACCAGATGGCTTCACTGGTGAAGTCTACCAAGTATTTTTAAAAACAATTATACCAATCCTTCTTAAACTCTTCTAAAAAGTTGAAGAGGAGGGAATACTTCTTAGCTCATTGTGTAAGACCAGAATTATTCTGATACCAAAGCCAGACTAAGATACTACAAGAAAACTACAGACTAGTATTTCTTATGAATATTGATGGAAAAATCCTCAATCCTAGCAAACCAAATTCAACAACACCATGACCAAGTTCTGTCAAGTAGTAGGCACAATTAGATATGATCAGAGATCGTGGTGATGGCTCTACCTCTAAGAAATTTGCTTGGTAGTTCTCAAGGATTTCTAGCGTATTATCTACTATATACTTCCTTTGAAGAAATGCAGCCTTATTCTGATCATAGGAATACTTAGAATGAATATAGAGTCATGTTCTATTTTTGGTAATTATCAAGAGAGAGGGAGAGAAGGAAAGAGTAAGAGAGGGAAAGATAGGGAAAGGGAGAGAGAGGGCGGGATGGAGGAAAAGAGATAGGTATTTGTAACTAGCAAGAGTTTTTTTACCAAAAAAACCCAAGTTCAGCTACTTGTTGCTTGAAAAGCCAATACTCAAGAGACAAGTTTTTTTGGTTTTGTTTTTTGTTTTTGTTTTTTTTTTTTAGAGATTTTATTTATTTATTTGACATAGAGACAGCCAGCGAGAGAGGGAACACAAGCAGGGGGAGTGGGAGAGAAAGAAGCAGGCTCCCAGCGGAGGAGCCCGCTGTGGGCCTCGATCCCAGGACTCTGGGATCATGCCCTGAGCTGAAGGCAGATGCTTAATGACTGAGCCACCCAGGCACCCTCAAGAGACAAGTTTTGACTGGAAAGAAATATGATTGTGATGAGCACTGGGTGTTGTATGTAAGTGATGAATCACTAATTCTATACTGAAACTTACATTACACTGTATGTTAACAAGATAGAATTTAAATTTTTTGAAACATATGGGATAGGAATAAGCTGACTCCACACTGAGCAAACCCCTGACGTGGGGCTTGATCTTACGACCCTGAGATCATGATTTGAGCCGAAATCCAGAGTCAGACACTTAAACAGCTGAGCAACCCAGGCACCCCACTAGCTGGAATTTAAATAAAAACTTGGGAAAAGGGGCACCTGGGTGGCTCTGTCAGTTAAAAGTCTGCCTTCAGCTTGGGTTGTGATCCCAGGGTCCTGGGATTGGAGCCCCTCTCCTGGCTCCCTGCTCAGTGGGGAGTCTGCTTCTTTCTTTCCCTCTGCCCCTCCCCACCATTCATACTGTCTCTGGGCTCTCTCTCAAATAAATTAAAAACAAACAAACAGACTTGGGGGGGTGGTAGGGTAAAGGAAAGGAATATGAGCTTTATTTAGGATGCCCACCATCTGGGCAAAGGGCTGACTCTTGTCCAAAAACCAACTCTGAGGTTTCTGCCTGGCCCAAAGATTTTTAAAGGAACTTTAGGGCAATTAATCAGTAAAAGGGGAGCACAGTGGTCTGTAACACTTCTTGATTGCGTGCAGCTACAGACACCTTGGTGCCTGGAGGTTGTGTATTGGTGCCTGTGTATTGGTACCCTGGGGGGGGGGTACAGATTGTAGAAGAGTGTTTGGTTCCCAGACTTTCTAGGAAACAATGCATGATCTATAGATATACCATGAAATGTTTAGTTAATCATACAGGCTAAAGGTGCTTGCTAAAACTTAGACTGCTTGGTTGGCCAGAAGGGCCAAGGTGGTGACTTCAATTTTATTAGAAGGCTTTTCTGTGTGTTCTTTCTATACGTGGTTCTAAAGAAATGTCTTCAGTAGAATGTGTTCTATTTGGGGGGTGATAAAAGTCACAACAAACAATACTTTATTGAATTTTGTTATAGAGGCTGCAGTAGTTGAGTTAATTCAAAGAAAAGAGGCTAGTGAGAATTGTAATGGAGAAGAAAGGTATAAAACCCACTCTGCATGAGCAGTGAGGGGTTCTGATTGACATTAACACTCTCAATAAATGGGCATAACCTGACACCAGGTTTCACTAGCTTTGTAGAAGAATACAGACTAGGAACATAGCATATCAATATATATCTTCACTGAGAAGCCTTACGTTCATCCAGGTGCAGCTTTACTATTCAACGAAGAGTATACTGGATTGTGATAAGCATATGTGGGTGTATATCAAAGCAGCGTAGGAAAGTCTATAGGAAAGCAGCCACTTTTTGTAATAGTCCATGAGTAGCTTCCACATTTCTTAAATGTCGCACTTGATTTCAAGAATGTTTCAGGGAATGTTTTTGTTTTGGTGACAAGTTTTTATAATTACAGTTTTTCCCCTTGTCATGCTTTCCTATAAGTTAGGAAGTCCTTTTTGTAATAAGTAATGTTATCTAATAATACAGTTTGACAGTCTATATCTTAACCCAGTAGTTTAAGTGCTACAAGAAAGCATTGAAGGATTTAAGCTTATTAACCTTTCTCTCTGGAACACTACTTGGAGATTTGTATGATTTTTGTGTTTTTTTTTTGTTTTTTTTGAGAATGTGTGTTAATAACCATGGATTTTTCTTTTCTTTTCTTTTCTTTTCTTTTCTTTTCTTTTCTTTTCTAACAGAAATTGTGTATAGTTACACATAAAATTTTGTGTATGATACCATAGGATTCTTAGTTTTCTCCTGAGTTTTCCTTTGAAGATAGAGGAGTGTATTTTAAATTTCTGGGCAACACAAAGGTATAGAGCTGGTGACAGCAGGGTGCATTCTTGCAAGTCATGAGTTGATCAGAGCAAGTATACCTGTTGGACTACTGGGGAATAAAATTGTTTAGGTTGGGCAGACTCTGAAGATTTTATACTTTTTGCTACTTCTTAATCATTTACTTCTGTTGACTAACTGCTTGTCTTCCCCCCACATTGATTTCAAAATTCTTTCCTTTCTTGACTTCTGTGAAATCAATCTTTCTCTTTTTATTTTCCCTTTCTCCAGACCCTTAAATTTAGATATTCTTCAGTTTTCTTTAGCTCTCTTCTCTTTTTAATTTTCACTTTTACATTAAGATCACTTTAGTTATCACCTATTTGTTGATGATTCCTAAATCTCTCTATGCTTTGGGTAGAGCTCCTGACTTCTATTTATCACTATCTGTTTACATGTCCACCAGAATATTTCACAAACATTAAGTGAAAAAAAATTCCCATATTGTACTCACCTCCACTAACTGTAGTTCTCCTTCAGTATTTCCTCTTTTGTCTTTTGGCAGCACCACCCAAATTTTCTTCCTCCTGTATTCCACCGCTGTTAATTCCTTCTATGCATATTTGTATTTATTCCAGAGTTGTCTTTTTAAATCCTAAATAATCTGATTTTATGATGAAGTAACTTAATCATTTTGTCTCAAAATCACAGTTAGTATGTGTCAGTACTGCAACATAAACCTAGGTCTGTCAAATACTAGATCTCCTATTTCTTGTCACAGTTATACTACTACTACTCACTTCTATGACCTTCAAAAAGCTAAGGGTGTGCCTATAAGGTTTAACTACAAGAGTATTTATTGAAGAGTTTATAATAGTAAAAAAAAATTCCAGCAATAGAGATTCCATTCTATCTGTTATAGCACATTTATATGGAATGACGTGTGGTCATTATACACTATGTTTTAAACCAGTAGTTTTCATTTTGTATAAACAAAGTCATGTGTGGAAACCCAATGTATTAAATACATTAAAAAAAAAAAATGTTTAGAAGGTGTGGAAGCCCCAGAGTGCCTCCTGGACTTGCTATCTGCAGTGGTTCTCCAGGAGATGTTATGGTATAGGGTTTGAAATTTTTAATTTTTTCAAGTATAGTTAATGAATTAGGAAAATATTCACAATATATGAAGTGAAAAGAATACATTTAACAAAACAACATGCACATATCGTATATCCCCAGTTTTGCTAAATAGATATTTGAATGTACATATAAAGAATGGAAGGTTATGCATCAAAAAACAGACACTAGTTATTCCTTAATTTGGTGATTATGAGTGATTTAAATTTTTTGTACATTTTCTACAATGAACAAGAACTAGTCTTGTAAATAGAGACTATAAAAATTCCAGAATGTGTTATTTTTAAAAAGGCAATAAAAGCAAAAATAAGTATAACCAAACTAACTGCATATTGTTAAATACACACGTATGCAGTCCCTCTCTCTCAGCCCTCTCCTCCCCCTCATATCCAGAGTAAAAGAAGGAAACAATCTAGTGGTTGTTGTGCCATGAGCATTGGTTTGAAGCCCTTGAGTATCTGTTTAAGCATAGGGTCATTACCTTTTGAACATCAACCTTGGTTATTTTTTTTTTAAGATTTTATTTATTTATTTGACACAGAGAGACAGCCAGCAAGAGAGGGAATACAAGCAGGGGGAGTGGGAGAGGAGGAAGCAGGCCCCCAGCGGAGGAGCCTGATGTGGGGCTCGATCCCAGAACGCCAGGATCACGCCCTGAGCCGAAGGCAGACGCTGTGCCACCCAGGCGCCCCTCAACCTTGGTTATTGATGTTATTGTCCTTTGGCCTTTAGAGTGTGGATTTTGGAAGCTGCCTGGGTTTGAACCCTGGCTGTGCCATTATCCATTGTTTGACCTTGAGTAAGTTACTTACCAATACCTAAGTTCTCCCCATCTATGAAAAGGGAGTTATGAGGTTTAGATGAGTTTAACTTGATAGCATGCTTAGAGAAATGCTTGGCACTTAGTGATGAGTAATAGTTGTTGTGATTATTATACCTTTAGAGTTATTTTTCCTCTAAACTCTTTCTCCTTCTCCTTCCCCTCAAAGTTGGCTGAGAATTCCAGAATTTTACAGAGAAAGTCATAGTTCTTACCCAGATTAAGTTTCTCAAACAGATCAGTAGTCAACATACCGCATATTTATTCTTTCTAACAAGGTTTAGTAGTAACTATACCTTATTTTATAAGGATTTGCATATTTTTTTATGGTATGATTTCTGGCCAGAAATTATCTAGTGTGGTTGTGCTGGGGATTTCTAAGACTACCTGCAGTTTCAGTGATGTACTAGAATGACTTGCAGGACTCAGCATCTTGTTGTACTCATAACTATGATTTATTAGAATGAAAGGATACAAAGCAAAATTAGCAAAGGGAAAAGGCACATAGGATAAAGTCCAGAGAAGACCGGATGTAAGCTTTTAAGAGTCCTCTCTCAATGGAGTCGTACAGTATATGCTTAATTCCTCAGCACTCAGTTATGACAACACATGTGAAATGTCTACCAGGGAAGCTCAGTGCCTGGGGTTTCTATTGGGGACTGTTCTGTAGGCACCATCTGCCTAGCGTGTTCAAAAGTTCAGATTCCCAGAAAGAAAATGTGTTTTCAACATAACCACTTTGCAAGTTCAGACACAATGAGCCATTCTTATCAGGAATGATGGGAACCCTCCTGAAATCTAAGTTCCCAGATGCCTGGGAAGGGCCAGCCTGGCAAGCAGGTGTTTCTAAGGATAGCAGCCTCAGGCCTGCCATGTTAATTCTTTTCTGCACAGAGATATATTATATATTTTACCTAAGAAACTAATATCAACAAATCTATACTTTAAAAAAAAGCTTTATAGACTTAATTCACACACCATAAGATTTACCCATTTAAAGCGAACAGCACAGTGATTTTTAAAAAATTTTATATGTCAGAAAGCAAGCACAAGTAGGGGGAGTGGCAGGCAGAGGGAGAAGTAGGCTCCCTGTTGAGCCGGGAGCCCGACTCGGGGCTTCATCCCAGCACCCTGGGATCATGACCTGAGCCGAAGGCAGATGCTTAACCGACTGAGCCACTGAGGCAATGCCAGCACAGTGATTTTTAATATATTTATAGAGTTGTGCAACCATCGCCACAATCTGAATTTTTATCACTCCCCAAAAAACCCCCATACCCATGGACAGTCATTCCTCATTCCTAGCTGCCTACCACCCCTCTCTTGACTCCTACCTGCAGCCCCCCAGCAACCACTAATCTACTTTCTGTGTCTTTGAAATAGAGCTATATTTGACATGTTTTCAACTTTATTTCTTCTTTGATCTTAATGGCTTTGTAAGAAGATAGTTCAAAAATTATTCAGAGGTATTTCTCTTTCAGTGTGTGTGTGTCAGAGTCACAGTTTGAGTTTGTATGGTAGTCACCAAATACGGAGCCTTATCAACAGTAATCATCATCAAAATTGGTGTTACTTGATTTGGTGGCATTTAATGAAATTATTCATTATAAAGGCCCTTGTCTTTGCAAACTTTGTTCTCATCTTTAAAAAAATGTTATACGGGGGGTGCCTGAGTGGCTTAGTCGTTAAGCGTCTGCCTTCGGCTCAGGGCGTGATCCCGGCGTTCTGGGATCAAGCCCCACATCAGGCTCCTCCGCTGAGAGCCTGCTTCTTCCTCTCCCACTCCGTCTGCCTGTGTTCCCTCTCTCGCTGGCTGTCTCTATCTCTGTCAAATAAATAAATAAAAAATCTTAAAAAAAATAAAATAAAATAAAAAAATGTTATACTAATGGTTGAGGCCTACCAAGAGAATTTTAATACTTATTACTTGGTTATTGTTTGGTCCTTAATGGTATCTTTTTGCTGCAAGATAGATAAGAACTCACGTAGAAAATTGGGTGAGGTTGGAAAAGGTAACTGCGCTATCGTCATTGGGATGTAGAGAGGGAAAAAGGTATATATTGTTAAGAGGGAAAAGGCAAAACATATTACTTTATAATACTTGGCTGTTTTTTATATTCTCTAAAGTGGGTACAATATTCAAGAATAAATAAGTAAATTTACATGAGAAATTATAAGTTATATTCAAAGAAGTACAAAAATTCCTTAAAATTATAAAAATTGTAAAGTGTTTTTAAATCCTTATTTAGATTGAAATCTAGTTCCCTTCATAACCGAGTTAGTAGACAAGATGTACTATACACCGAGAACTGTGGGAGGACATTTGTTTTGTGGTTAAAACACAGAACTTAGTCACCATGAGTTAGGTAGTTGTTGACTAACTTTGGGTGTTTACCTAAATGTCCAAATCTGTGTAAATTTTTATGCTTTTGAAATAGGTTTAATTTTAATGTTAACCCGTGTTTGTAGTTAAGAGATATTTGGGCATCAGGAATTAACATATGAAATGCCTTGTTTTCAGGGACAAAGCATCAGAGCTCACTGTTACTTGCTTGTCTTCCAGGTGATTTTACAGCGAGATGCTGCTCTCCATAGGGATGCTCATGCTGTCGGCTACACAAGTCTATACCATCTTGACTGTCCAGCTCTTTGCATTCTTAAACCTACTACCTGTAGAAGCAGACATTTTAGCAGTAAGTACAGTAAAATTCATTCATGTCTAAAAAGTATCCTTCAGAGAAGAGCTTTTAAAAAGTCCTAAATGATAAGACATTTACCTATGAACATACAGGTGTGTACACATAGTTGTTACTTAAAAACGGAGGACCTTACTCATCTTTTTATTGCTTAATATCTAACGTAAGATTTCACGTACAATAGGTACCTAATAAATGCTGTTGCTCTCGAGAGCATGTGCGTTCTCAGGAGTGCTCATGCGCACACGTATCTACATGCTGTGTATTTGTGTAGAATCTTACTGTTTTTCTTGGTAATTAGCATAGCTCTAATGACTTTGACAATGATATTTTGAAAAATTATATAAAATGCTTATAGAAAACTTCAAGCTCAGATTAACGTTAATGAGAAGGGAAGTGCAACAATCTTGTCTTTGAGAGAAGTTTTTACAGAAGATTGCTCCTCAAAACTTTAGTAGTTCTTTCTAGGTTGTCTTACTGTCCTCTACCCTGGGAGGTGTATATTTTCTGTGAAGCTAGAAAAGGAAGAATTAACTGTGTGTGTATGTATGTACATCAGACTCTAGATACTATGCTAAAGACTTATTATTTTTAATTTCTGCATACAAGTGATTTGCTTAATGACAGTAGGTCATTCTAGATGGAAGGGCCAGAATTGTTGCTGACCAAAGCTTCATGTGATCCTCAGCCATGTTTCTGTATACTGTGGTATTTGGGGAAGTGTCTAGGATCATTGCAGAATTTGGGAGAGCCAGGCTGGTTTCTGTATCCTAACTTTTGAATCGTATCAACTCTAATTCCTATGAAATTTGTCACCCTTTGTTACCCTCTTTAATAGGGAACTGGTTGATTAGATTTTTTCTGGAGTAGTCTGGGTGGAATAAAAGTAGAACCTGTAGGGACTAAGAGTCCATTGACATGAAAATTTTCCTCTAAATTGGTCCCCAAAGTCCTTGGAATATTCTTGGGATGATTTTTGAAATGAAGTAGAGGATTTATGGACTGGTCAGGGAATGAAGTTCTCCGTGTGTCGCTTTTCTCCTTTGCTTTCTTCCATATTCTCCCCTCCCCTTTCTCTGTTGTTTCTTAACATCTGCCACTCCTTGTTTTCCTTCTTTTCTTTTTACCTGAAGTGGATTGTTATTTTATGGTTCAGCTATGTGATGGGTTAAATAAGCCTCGGTGGTCTGCTCTGGGAACTTAACCACCTGGGTGATCCTAATCAAATTACTTAGCCACTCTAAGTACTTCAGTTTCTTTATTTGTAAACTGGTATGTTGTAGTGATAATTAAATAAGATAAACTGCTTAGAACAGTATCTAACACTTAGTAAATGTTTTATCTTTTTTATCTTCATTATAATTATCATTCTTCTCATCCTTCACCCACTACCTCGAGCGGTGTATGAGACTGCCTGAGGTGGTTTTTTTTCTTTTTAATGTAGACACAAAATAAAATATTAGGTATAGGAGTACAATCAGTCTTTGCCAGCAGTGTTCCCTGGGTTTCAAGCAAGTAAATGTGTGGAATAAATATTGATATCATCTAGGGAAGGAACCATTAGCTTGGGAGCTGCTTAAATGGGAATCTTTATGCTGACGCTAAAGGATAGAAGGCTGATGATGCAGAAGTAGCTGGAGGAGAGTAGATTGTGACGGCATGTAACTAGTAAAAAGGGGAACTAAATATCAAGGCAGAGGAACTAGATGTGGTAACACAAGCATTAAAAGGAAGTGAGTCAAGAGCCAGAAAACGTTAGCTCTTCCTTTTAACTAAATAAGAGCATCCTGAAATCTGAGTGTGTAGTATTACAGATTTAAATAAATTGGGCATCAGGTTGGTCCGTTTTGGACTGGTATTAGGATGCTGCTTTTGAAAAGAAAAAATTCAGATGATTTTATTTTTGGCAGTTGAATTCTCCCATTTGTTAATTCCCTGACAACAGTGTTTGTCCAACTCGTTAGATTGCTAAGAGAATATGGAGGTGCTACTATAGCACCTTGCTGACTTGTCAGTAAGCCCCCTAGCTTGTGAGTACCTGGAAGGCAGAACTGTGTCTTACTGCACTTTGTTTCTGGTGCCTAGTGAGAGTTATACAGTAAGAATTCAATAAATGTTTGAACCAATTAACAGCTTTTCCTTGGAGATTTAATTCTTTCGTATTTTTTTTAATAGCATCTATTCCTTGGTACTTTAGATTATTGTTATTTCTGTTAGCAGTTCATCCTCATCATCTCTTATCTCATCATTTCTCTTTTGACCCAAAACAAAGTGAGGAATTACGAATTAGCCTTGAGCTGTTCCATGATCTTACTGGGAGTTAGTATCCATCTTAATGTAGCTTCAGAGTCAAACAACCCAATTTTGGTTTACTCCCAGTCTACCTTTTGATTCTGTTGAAGGGATTTGTCAGAGAGAATCTGTTGCTTGGTAGGTGGTCGTGAGGGTCAGTGGGCAGAGTAGGAGAGAAGCACCCAGTGGTTAGTGGTGTGAATGGATCGGATTATATAGTGTGGTTATTAAGAGCTCCTGCACTGGAGTTAGAATGTGAGTTGAATTTCAGTTCTGCCACTCTTGGACAAATAGCTTAACATCTCTTAAGTTATGAAATGAGACTGTATGGGAGACAGTGTGGGGCAATGAGTTAAGAGCTAGAACTCTGGGACCAGCCTGCTTGGGTGAGAATCCTGGATCCTCCTACTTACTAGAGCAAGTTATTTTCAACATTTTGTGGCCAATCTGTAAAACAAAGGATGATAAAATAGTGGCCAACTTTACAAGGTTTTTGTAAGGATTAAATAAATGTACACCTGTCTGGTGTTTAGCATGATATCATAAGCGCTCAATAATTGTTAGCATTTGTTACTTTCTAAATTAAATTAAACCTTCTGTTGAGGCTGCTGTTGAAGGAGAGACTTGGTTAAGAAAAGACCCTTTCAAAAGAGGTGGATTAAAACTGTTATGTGGCAATCACTAAGGATGGGATTCCAGAGAGGAATAACTTTATTTTCTACTTCAAGAATTTTAACAGTAAGCATTTTTTTAATTTGATGAGCAGCAGTCCACCCTCCAATACTAAAAAGTACTTTTGTGCTAAAGATGTTTCTGTTTGTCTTATTCATGATAGGACTGTTTTCTTTTTCTTCTTCTTCTTTTTAAAAGATTTTATTTATTCATGAGAGACAGAGAGAGAGAGGGAGACAGAGGGAGAGGGAGAAGCAGGGAGCCCAATGTGGGGCTTGATCCCAGGGGCCTGAGATCATGACCTGAGCTAAAGGCAGACACTTAACCGCCTGAGCCACACAGGCACCCCGGAATATTTTTTTCTTTTTAAACAGCGTGAGTGTAAGAGGCATTGTGGGACAATCCATGTTTTGCTCTTAAGGAAAGATGAAGTAATTTCAGAATGGGTCTCACTCAGTAACAAAACTTATTCCAAGTCCCAGTGTTGCAAGTATTGTTGTTCAAGGTAGACATTTTATTTCTGAAATTTTAGCCAAAAAAGTGAAACTCCTCAGTAATAGGAAGTGATTTAAAAAAAAAACAAACTTAGTATAGTTGTAGATTTTCCATTTCCTGATTTTAAAAAGTAGTGCCTGCACACATTTGTGCTTTTTCTTTGGTCTGTGTTGATCTAGATCAATTTCTTTATTTTACAGTAGTGTCTTTGGTCTTGGAGGGATTAAGTGGCTTTCTGAAGTTTAACACTTGACTCAATTAGAGAAAGGTGTTTTAATTAAGAGCTTAAATGATACATTGTGATAGTGGATATAAAAAGCCCTTTGTGACTCTAAAGCACTTTGTAAACCGTAGAGCACTCTGTAGTTTGTTATTGTTACAGTAGGAAATTACCCTGAAGCATTGTTGGCTTCCAAGTAATGTTATCCCAGAGGTAACAGAGTGGTTAGGTTCAGTGACCAAATTCATATGCTCAAATCACACATTTTATTGAATTAATCACAAACATACAATGAGAAGTAATCACAAACATACAATGAGAAGTACCGTTAAAAGATGGGTATGTTAAGATGCTCAGGATAAGATTCAAGTGAAATGCCAGAACCATGCTACCCAAATCCTGTATTGCCCATTGTTATTTGCCCAGTCTTTCTCAATGCTGTACCAACTTTGTCTGGTCACAGTGTGGTTACCAGGACCTGAGTTGAGGGTGAGCAAGGAGGATTGACATGAAAGGTTTTTGGATCTAAAATTTGCTCTATTGAAGAGACTCAAGATAGTTACATCTGAACACAGCTATAACTTGCTGTTAACCTGCAGAGCTCTTTTTCTGCTTGTCTCTGGCATATGACACTTGAATTTACAATGGGTATCCCCAGTGGGCGTTTGATTGGGAGATGACAAAGCTCTCAATCTGGATTTGTGACCTAATCCATGCTTTGTGAATATTTTAAAGTTTGCTTGATCTTTTGTACTATCCTTTGCTATCTATACGTAACACGCTTGCTTCGTTCCATCCATTTTACCTATATTCAAAACAATGTGTTCTGTTTTTCTCTACTTTTGGCCTACTGTTTGCAAAAAGCTATCTTAACTTTAATACATCATGCAAGCTTCGCCTGTGTTTCAGAAGTTACTTGTTTACTATCTTTGCTTAGTTTCATCTATCTTCCTTGTTTCTCTTTTCTGTATAGCAGATTGAACATTCTTAAATAATACAGCAAACTCATTTCACAATTATCATTAGTATTATCTTCTACAATTACAGAGAACCCTTGCTTTGTTTTGCTCTATTTTGTTAGGGAACTGATAAATACTGTAACATAGGAATCTATACCTATAAGGAAGGGGAAAGTTGAGCTTGAATGCCTTCAGTTCTCTAATATCGATGTATATCATTGAGTTTCCTTCTTTCATTGTTCAGCTTTAGATGAAAATGTCCAAATTATATATAAAAGACAATTTCTTAAAAATTATTTGATCTTCTTCTTTGTTTGAGGAAAGGCATCTTTTGCAGCTAGGGCCAGAAATCCTGTGTCTCTCTTCTATTAAATCAGACTCTTGAGAGAAAGTCAATTGGAACTCTTGCTGGAAAATAATCTGTTGAGAAAATTCCTTGCTAGGGAACTGTGGGAAAAAGAAAGCAGTAAGTGGTTTAATGTTATAGAATTGCTAGTGTTTAATAAGTTATATGAAATCAGAATCTAAGCAGTTGTATATGTAGTAAATTGTATATATTCCTTGCTGTTTTAGGGGATGTACATTTACAAAGTTGATTTAATTGTGTGAAGCTGTGATAGTGGATCAGAATTTTGGAAATGACAACTTAAATAATAAACACTTTGTTTTTAATGTTATATGTAAATTGATTGTAACTTAATTGTTTTTAATTTTATATTTAGTATAATTTTGAAAATGCATCTCAGACATTTGATGACCTTCCAGCAAGATTTGGTTATAGACTTCCAGCTGAAGGTTTAAAGGTAAGCAAATAGTAATATGCGGTAAAAGCACAGGTATTTAGTAAGGTCATTTTTATTGCTCTTTATGTAAAGAATGAAAATATTTCTTACTATTATCATAAAATCCACACATACTCATTTGTTAAAAAGTTTTGACTATTCAAAAGGTATAAAGAAGAAAGTGAAAATCACCTATGATTGTATCATTCTGAACTAGCCACTGTTAACATTTTGGTATGTATTTCAGACCTGTTTTCTAAGATATGTGCTGTGTGTGTGGGGGTTTGTGTGTGTGGATGTGTGTGTATGTTTATAGATATATGTGTATGCATTATTTATGTAAGTGTTTACTTATATAATCTATATTTTAACACTAAATAGAGACATGCTACTTGGTTTCTGGGCCTTTTCACTTAATTTTCTATCTAGAACATCATTTCATAGTATTAGAGAAGAATCTGTTTTTATTTGCAGTGGCTGCATGGTTTTGCAATATCATGAAATACTGTGGGTTTTTGAACATTTATTTGTTAAATTTTTCATGTGGATTTTTAGGTTGCCCAGTTTTGCTTTTATAAACAGTGCTACAGTGAAAATCTGCTTTTTTGTGTATTTGTCTATTTATTTGTATAAGATACATTTCCAAATGTAGAATTGCTTTGTATATGGAACACATGTTTTAAAGTTTATTGTATATTCCAGGTTGAAAGTTTGGGATAATTTAGAATCCTACCAATAGTGTGTGAGACTGTCTTTCCCCCCTACACACCCTCTTCAATTCTAGATATTACCAAATTTTAGTTAATTGATTAAAAAAAAACTAATGAGCTTGAACACCTTAAAGTTTTCTGCATGTGTGTATGTTTGAACGTGTACGTGTGAATGCGAGAATGAATTGCCTTTTAATGCTCTTTGCCCGTTTTTATTTTATTTTTTTAAAGCTTTTTTTTTTTTTTTTTGAAGAGAGAGTGTGTGTACACAAGCAGGGGTTGGGGGGTGAAGAGGCAGAGGGAGAGGGAGAAGCAGACTCCTAGCTGAGCAGGATTGGGCTTGGTTCCAGGACACTGGATCATGACCTGAGCTGAATGCTCAGCTTAACTGACTGAGCCACCCAGGGGCCCCTCTCTGCCCATCTTTAAATTAAAATGTCTATTTCCACTGATTCCTAAGAATTCTTTATATACTGGAAATATTAATTTATTATTTGCCATATCATATGTGTTTCAGGTCATTTTTTCTGGTTTGTCCTTCATCTTTTAACTTTGTTTAAGGTTTCAGTAGTTTTGTTTATGTAGTTAAAAATTACTATGCATTCCTTCTACCTCTGGGGTCATGGTTAGAAAGTCCTTCCCCATTACAAGATGAAGTTTTTATGTTATGTAAGTTAGAATACATGAAATTGTGTGTATGTACCACAGAATGTTTTCAGGGTCTTAAAATTTCATAAAACTATTATTATCATTTAGGATGTCAGGCACCTTTGGGAAGAGCATATTAGTTTTTAATTTTTTGAAGATTTTAAATGATTAAAAAAAATTCCCAGCATTGTAGGACTATTTCTCATTGTAAAAATATTTAAACAGAAAAGAAGTATACAGAGGAAAAAGGAAAAGCCTTCCATTACCCCCTCTTTATCTATACATGTCAATTCCACTTCCCTCTTCAGCATTAAATATCAGGGTGTTACGTGATCTTGTAGACCTTCAGATCTTTTTCTGAATATGTTGTGCTTTTTAGTTCATAAATTTATGAACTCAAGAAGTTCATAAGTGATTACCATTTATATATATGAAAGGTTTCTTAATTTTTATAATGGGATCAATTCTAGCTGATTTACCCAGAAAGGGATTCATGAAGGGATACAGATATCTAGAGTATTGAAGTGGGAGAGTAAGATTCTTGTCCCACGGAGTTGAAGAAGGAATCTCACAGACAAAGGTGAGGGAGTAAACAAAGCAACAGAAGTTTATTAAGCAAGGATACAGAAAAAGCTCTCAGGAGTGAGGGTCCTGACAGGGTTTCCACTGGGGGCTTTTAGGGATGGTTTTTTATAGAAAGCTGACCAGGGAACTTAAATTCTTTTAACATCTCTAGTCATATCACCATTGAGCAAGGATTAGTGATAACACCTTAAGTGGCTTTGCTTCCCTTTTAGGGTCGGTCTGGTAATTTTGTTGGTCACAAGTAGCTGTTATAACAAGACCTACCTCTGACACCTAGGACAGGATGATCTGGTTTGTTCCCTTATCTTTGGTTTCCTTTTATCTCCCACATTTTTGAATTTTGTCATCCTGATCCCATGGCCCCCTACCTATCTCTCCCTACGTAGCTCCTCCTGTCCCTTACTCCCTACTATATCCTGGAGAAGCAGTTTCCAAATTGTCAGGAATAAAACTCAGAACCTCCTGGTAGAAATGGTTTGATAAAGGATTGATGCAGCCACTGATCCCCAAAGCATAACACCCTTTTCTCCCATCAGGAGGCCTCTGTGATCTTACCTCAAAACATTCTGCCTCAACTGCCACCCAAGCTAAAGAAATACCCTTCAGCAGATTCTCAAATCTAACACCTTGATTGTTCTGACTGTGGGCCCCATAGTTATTAGCCACATGCTTTAGTGAAATACTAGCTATGATGGAGGCTGGCTAATATAGTTTATAGTTTTTCTTGTTGTTTTTGTTGTTTTAGTCTGCTTTGGAAAGGTGGAATTCCTAGTGTGGGGAACGTGGGTTCAGAAAATTTGGGGCACTATGAATGACGGATACCCACTAGGATGTTACTCTCTAATTTGACTCCCTGTACATCCCCACACTTAGCATTATGTCTTGAGATCTTTCCACAGCTGCACCTATAGATCTAGCATGTTCCTATGAAGCACTGAATGGTATCCTATAACATGAAGGACCATAGTTTATTAGTCATTTCCCACTAACAGATATTTTTGTTTTTTATCCACAATTTCTTTAGGATAGAGGTTTAGAAGTATAGTTGATGAGTCAATGGGTTTATACATCTAAAATTTTCATAGATAGCACTAAATTACCTTTCCAAAAGGCTGTACTGGAAAAATAAAACAAGACAAAACCAGAGAGGGAGACAAACCATAAGAGACTCTTAATCTTAGGAAACAAACTGAGGGTTGCTGGAGGGGATTGGGGTGGAGAGATGGGGTAACTGGAGGATGGACATTAAGGAGGACATGTTGATGTAATAAGCACTGGGTGTTATACAAGGCTTAAAATAATTTTAAAAAACCAAAAGGCTGTACTGATTTATTCCCATTAACAGTGCATGAGAATACCCATTTTTCTATACCCTTTCAACACCAAACCTCACCTATATTCAAAAACCACATCATCAGGAGGATCAAACTTTTCGAAGGTTTCTTATTTATATACTTTGAAGAAGTGACTTGATATGTAGAGGAGATAATTGATGTGGATTTGGGAACATAGGTGAGGTTCGGTAGGATGAGGTCCGGAGAAAGAATTCTTGAAACGTCTTTGGTGCAAAATGGTGGTTTTATTAAAGCACGGAGACAGGACCCATGAGCAGAAAGAGCTGCCCTGCACCGGGGTTGTGAGGGGTGGCTGATTATATACTTGGGAGTTGGGGAAGGTAAGGAAAAGGGAGTCTTAAAGACTATTCATTTGAGAGAGAGAGAGAGTGAGAGAGGCAGAGAGCACAAGCAAGGGGAGAGGAAGAGGGAGAAGCAGACTCCCCACTGAGCTGGGAGCCCAACATGGGACTCCATCCCGGGACCTAGAGATCATGACCTGAGCTGAAGGCAGATGCTAAACTATCTGAGCCACCCAGGTGCCCGGAACACTATATTCTGTCTGCCTCAAGTATCTGTTAATGGGCTGCAGGTTATAAGGACATCTAATTTCATCCACATTTCCTGTAGGTTATTGATAAGAATGTTTTTCTTGTTAAAAAAAAAAATTGTAGGCTGAGGGAGACTTAGGTCCTACAGGACTGTAATCTCTAGTTTAACTATTTGTTTTTCCTTCCCTTAGCTTTAGGGCAACCAGGAGTGGTTGGGGAACGTCGCATTTATCCAGTCAGGGGTGGGGATGGGGATTGTAGGGTGTCAGCTTGTGCTTTGTCTTCAGCTTGCCTTCTGTTCCCTCATCATAATGCTGATTACTAAAAAATTAGAAACCAGATTTATCCCTAAAGCCTAGCATCAGATTGAGTATAGCTATCAACGGCAAATCTTGTTTTTAGCAAAATACCTTTTGGGCTAGATATACCATGATCATTGTGTACAATGTTTTTGTAATCTAGTACCTAGTGTATGTTCTTCGTGTTGATGAGAAGACATAGAGGATGAAGGTCATGGGATGCAGCTTTGTCCTTGACTGTATTATTCTTAATATCTAGAACAAAGGTTCTAGATAATTTGTACCTTTTATGATATGATATGTATCCTTATAAATCATTTCTCCTGATCATTATTCTTAAATTAGCACCCTGTGTTATCACTAATTTTCCACAAACTAGACTTATAATTTAAAAATTTACTAGTAACTTCTTCAGGATTCTTTCAGAAGAAATGATTTTGTTTCATACAAAGGCTTGAGATTAGAAGAGAAAATTTTTTTTCTCTAGTGCAGGAAAATGCAAATTTTGCAAGGAACTATGGTTGTTTGGATGCCTTATTTGTGATGCCACCTTTGCTTACATTGTAGGGAAGATGCTTAATAGCAGCTGCTGTATTTTCCCCTCCCAAAACTCTTGATAATTTTGTGATATGAAGAAGTCTTGGTAAGGCTGAATATACTTAGGCTTCCTTACTCCTAGGAACTGTTAACTGTCATAAAATCACCTTCAATTTGTAGACTAAAACAAAGGTTAGAGTTCCTTTTTTGAAGGATAAAGGAAATGGAACCATTAAAATAAGAAGTAACACCACACCTGTTTATACGTAAAATAGGAATTCTAAAATCAAAAGACATTTTTCAAATACACACAGGTATAAAAAGAATGCATCTTCAGTGAATTTTGAGCTTTTAAAATCTTTTCCTGTTAATTTTAAAGATAATTATTACCCATTCATTTATTAACTTTATCAGGGAATAGAGTGTTTCATTAGATGTGGAAAATAATGAATTATTTTATTATGACAGCTTATTACTTGGAGAAGAAGTGTGGAGGTAGGGAGAAGAGAGTAAGGGGGAGGAGGGCCTGAAGGAAAGCATGGAAAATCTACACATAACCCTCTGCATCTTATGTAGAATTCCCCAAAGCCAACCTTGGCTCATATTCTTCCACAGTTAATCTCATCATTCTTGGACCCATGCACATTGTCCTGTTTAGTTTCCAACCACACTGTAAGTCAAAGAAGGCTAAGATGTCTGATCTCCTAACTCAGCACACTCCCTGCACTTCCTGTTTCATTACTGGGCATCTTTATTGTTTGTTCATTTACTAGTTTTCATTAGATTTTCTTGCTGGCTTTCTCAATTTGATATGGTAAAGGTAGTTTTTAATTTTTCTTCCCATGAAAAAAATACTTTTCTGATTATAAGCAGTATATGCTCACCATAAAAATTAAGGTAAAGGACATGTATAAAGAAGAATATGAAAACCGTACATAATTCTACAAGGGATTATAGTGGTAGACTTGGGTATAATTATGTGAGTTTTTTATAGACCTATTTATGCCTTCATTTTATGTGTTTATGGTATTTTGCAGCTTCTTAAAATTTGGCAAAATCACGGCATATCCAATATCATGGATATCTTTTTGTGTAAATATATATGCATTCATGTCATCATGCAGTTCTTAAAATAATATTTGAATTGCACCATAATGTAACCAATCCTCTTTGTCATTGGTTGTCATTGTGTTTAGGTTGCTTTCACTTATTAAAAATTATGAAGTATTTCACACACAGAGTAAGGAAATAATAGAACATCCTATGTACCTACCACCTGGATGTTCATATTTTGCCATTTTTTTTTAAAGAAGAAGTGTTACCAGTACCTTTGAAACATTTTTTTCTCTTCCAAATTCCATTCCCTTATCTTCCTTCTCATAGATAATCATGATCCTGAAATTTAGATTTTCCTATTTGTTACAAAACATATTTTATCTTCTATATGAATCTATAAACATTGTTGTACCTGCTTTTAAATTTTGTTTGTTCTGGTTTTTAAACTTGCTTTTTTTTTCACCCAACACTATATTTGAATTTTATCTGCGTTGTTATATTGTCTGCATTCATTCTGACTGTTGCATAATACTTCATTTTATGAATATATCACAATTTATTTTTTCATTATTTATAAATATGTAAGTTGTCAGTTTTTTGCTATTATATCTTAAAAATCTCTCCTTATGTATATGACAATAGGATATCATTTCACACTCATTAGTGAAAATAGAGTCTAACAAATGTCAATGGCCAGCAAGGATATGAAAAACAGGTAGTCTTATATACTGCTGGTATATGAGTGTCCGACCGCTCTGGAGATTTGGTAATAATACCTTTCCTTTCTGAGTGATAATTTGAGCCATAATGAAATAATTCATTTTTTCCACATTCCTGTATTTCTCATTTAATAAATGAATCTTTGATCGTTGTCTTTGAAGTTAACAGGAAAAACTAATTACCAGTTTTAACACCTTATTACTTTGTACTGTTTTATTTTTATCTGTTTACCTGCGCTATCTGATCCCTTTTTGCCAGTCGCTATTCTCTTTGAATACTCAATACTGAAATAATTTCTTTAGCTAGGATATGACCATTTTCATTAGTAATTTTAAGTTCTGGCCCCCTTAATCAGATTGATAGCCAGTTTGTATTCAACTTTAGTTAACCAGATTATGTTCAACAGTGACTGAGTTATCATAACAAACTGCAAATGGCAAATAATGTAATGAATGATTGAAGGTCTGTTTCTTTAAAACAACAACAACAACAACAGTATGCTTTTGGCTTCATTACCAAAGAATTTCTTTTAGTCAGGATTCACTTTTGTTTACGAAACTGAAGAATTTCTCTACTGCCTCTTAAGTTTTCATGGATTTACTTTCTGTATTTGTTTCTATGCTCTTTTGCTATCAAAGATTTTGTTAGGAGTTTTGTAACTGATGAACATGTTTAAAGCTCTTATGTTCTTAGAGGATCTGTCAAGTACTACAGAATATAAAATATGAATAAATATTCCTTACAGACTTGTGTTGATGATTTGTCAATTTAGAAGGTGATCTTAGAGGATATGTATTTCCAGTGTAAGCTCAATCTACTTAGTTTCTCTAAAAACAAAAGGAATTCTATCTTGTTGGATGTAGCGGATCCTACAAGTGTACTATAGTCTTTTGAGCTTTTGATTTTTTTACTTGTTGGTTCAGTGTTTAGATTGGAGTGACGGTGTTTGACTGGATTTTTTTCTTAAGACAATGATATGGTGGTTATGATGGTGGTATGGTGTGTAACATTTACCAAAAGGCATTGGCCACCAGGGGGCACAGTCATTTTGTTTTTTAAAATGTCGAGTTATGGTCTGTGCAGTGAAGCATTATCTGTGTGTGCTGAATGGGAAACACATAACAGATGTCCTTTCTTCATAGAGCACGAATATCAAAAAGTCAAAATCCTGATAACTACTTTTGTGTTAAAACTCAAGGCAATAATCTTTAAGTTTTTATCAATTATGTTGTTTTTAGGAATTAGATTTGATAATAGAAAAACCAAAGGATTGTCAATTAGATCTGTTAAAATATCTCTTTATTTAACTCTCTCAACATCAATTTGAGTGAAAAGGGAATTATTGATCTAATTTCCTAGCTTTTTTCTGGACACCAGGATTTATTGCCCTCCCCGTGCCCCCCCACCGCCCCTAATGGTAAGATCATTAGTAAGCTATTATGTCTGCAGATTAGTTTGAAGTAGTAAACTTAGGTAGAAGATATTTGTTAATTTACATATGGTTGTGAAATTCTATTTGCAATCAAGTTAATCTTATTTTTGATCATAGAAATAAAGGTATAGTAGATATTTAACAAGTTAAATTACATTTAGATGGGACAGCCAGTATTCTAAAACCAAGAGGCGATCGGATAGGCATTTGGAATATATTTCCACTTACCCAATGTGATCTAGGAAATAAAAGAGAAAAAGAAAAGCAAAACCTCCATAAGATAAAACAAAACAAAACCAAAAACAAAAACAAACCTCCATAAGATAAAAACATGTTTTCTTGTTGTCTGCAAAAATACGAGTTACAATGGACTGGAACCTGTGCAAAGAAGCTATCCCCTTCAAGGGCATTCATGAAACATGTGTTTCTAGATGACCTTGTATTAGGTAATACATATATATTCAACAGATAATACTTTTTTGGGTAAGAACTTAACCAACAACATTAATAGTAAAAACAGGAATATTTAAGAGACAATCTGAAGTTATACTAAAAACCATCTAGTTCATTGACCAGCCTCATGTCCTCATTTTTTTTTTAAGTTTACTCTATTTTTAAGTAATCTCTATACAACTGTGGGGCTCAAACTCATGACCCTGAGATCAAAGGTCGCATGCTTTTCTGACTGAGCCAGCCAAGCACTCCATGTTTTTTTTAATAGCAACTTTATTGAGATGTAATTCACATACCATGCAGTTCACCCATTTAAAGTGTATGTTTCAGTGGCTTTGGTATATTCAGAGTTATGTAGTTATCATCACAATCAATTTTAGAAAATTCTCCTCAACCCCAAAAGAAACCCCACATCCATTAGTAGTCATTCTCCATTTCTCCCCAACCCCTCCATTTCCAACGCTAGGCCATTATTTATTTTTTGTCTCTATAGAGTTGCCTATTCTAGACATTTCATTCATAAATGGGATCATATAATATATAGCCTTTTGTTTCTGCCTTCTTTCACTCAGCACTTTTTCAAGGTTCATCTGTTCTGTAGCATATATCAGTACTTTTTTCCTTTTTATGGCAGCTAATCTGTTGTGTGGGTATACGAGATTTTGTTTATCTCTGTATCAGTTGATGGACATTTGGGCATTTTTACTTTTTGGTTATTGTGGATAATTCTGCTATGAACATCAGTGTACATACGTTTTCATTTCTCTCTCTTTTAATAATTCACCCATTTATTTTTAGAGAGCAAGCACGAGTGGGGGGAGTGGCAGAGACAGAGGGAGAGAAGCAGACACCCTGTTGAGTGTGGAGCCCGTTGTGGGGCTTGATTTCATGACTCTGAGCCAAAATCAAGAGTTGAACGCTCAATGAGCTGAGCTGCCCAGGTGCCTCTTTTTTGTCTTGAGTATATACTTAAGGATAGAATTGTTGGGTCATATGGTAACTCTGTAACCTCGTAAGGTACAGCCAGATTGCTCCAAAGTGGGTGCGCCATTTTCAACTCCCACCAGCAGTGTGTGGAGTTTCCAAGTTCTCCATTTCTTTGTCAAGATTTGTTCTTAATCTTTTTTTTTTAATAGACATTCTAGTGGGTGTGAAGTGCTATCTCATTATGGCTGTGATTTGGATTTCTCTTATCATTAGTGACATTGAGCATCTTTTCATGTGTTTATTGGCCAGTCCTATATCATCTTTGAAGAAATGTTAATTCAAATCTGTTGCCCATTTTATTTATTATTTATTTATGATTTTAGGGGGTTAACATATGGTGCATATTGGTTTCTGCAGTAGAATTCAGTGATTCATCACATACAGCACCCAGTGTTCATCATAACAAGTGCCCTCCTTAATACCCATCACCCATCTAGCCCATTTCCCACCCACCTCTTTCCATCAGCCCTGTTTATTCTCTGTTGGTGAGAGTCTCTTATGGCTTGTTTCCCTCTCTCCTTTTCTTCTTTCCCCCATTCCCATATGTTCATCTGTTTTCTTTCTTAACTTCTATGTATGAGAGAGATGTTACAGTATTTGTCTTTCTCTGATTGACTTATTTCACTTATCATAATACCCTCTAGCTCCGTCCAGTCATTGCAGATGGCCAGCTCTCATTCTTTTTGATGGCTGAGTAATACTCCATTGTATACATATAACACATCTTCTTTATCCATTCATCAGTTGATGGACATTTGGGTTCTCTCCATAGTTTGGCTGTTGTTGATAATGCTGCTGTATAGATTGGATTGCATGTATCCCTTCGAATCTATTTTTGTATCCTTTGGATAAATACCTAGTAGTGTAATTGCTGGATCATAGAGTAGTTCTAAATTAACATATTGAGGAACCTCCACTATTCTCCAGAGTGGCTGCACCAGTTTGCATTCCTACCAGCAGTGTAAGAGGCTTCTCCTTTCTCCGCATCCTCACCAACATCTCTTGTTTCCTGACTTGTTAATTTTAGCCATCCTGACAGGTGTGAGGTGGGTCTCTTATTATGGTTTTGATTTGTATTTCCCTGATGATGAATGATGTTGAGCATCTTTTCATGTGTCTGTCAGCCATCTGGATGTCTTTTTTGGAAGTGTCTAATCATGTTTGCTGCCCATTTCTTAATTTGTTTTTGGGTTTTGAGTTTTACAAGTTCTCTGTAGACTTTGGATACTAACCCTTTATCAGATATGTCATTTACAAATATCTTCTCCCATTCCATAGGCTCTCTTTTAGTTTTGTTGATTGTCTTCTTTGTTGTGAAGAAGCTTTTTATCTTGATGAAATCCCAGTAGTTCATTTTTGCCTTTATTTCCCTTGCTTCAAGAGATGTATCTTGTAAGAAGTTGCTATGGTCAATGTCAAAGAGATTACTGCCTGTGTATTCCTCTAGGAATTTGATGGTTTTTTGTCTCACATTAAGGTCTTTCATCCATTTTGAATTTATTTTTGTGTATGGTGTAAGAAAGTGGTCCAGTTTCATTCTTTTGCATGTTGCTGTCCAGTTTTTCCAACACCATTTGTTGAAGAGACCGTCTTTTTTCCATTGGATAATCTTCCCTGCTTTGTCAAAGATTAGTTGACCATATAGTTGTGGGTCCATTTCTGGATTCTCTATTCTGTTCCATTGATCTATGTGTCTGTTTTTATGTCAGTACCATACTGTCTTTATCTCTACAGCTTTGGGTAGACCCTATTCAGGGTCTTTTGTGGTTCTGTACAAATTTTAGGAGTATTTGTTCCAGGTCTGTGAAACATGCTAATGGTATTTTGATGGGGATTGCATAAAATGTGTGGATTTCTTTAGGTAGTATAGACATTTTAACAATATTTGTTCTTCCAGTCCATGAGCATAGAATGCTTTTCCATTTCTTCGCATCCTCTTCAATTTCTTTCACAAGCATTCTGTAGTTTTCAGAGTATAGGTCTTTTACTTCTTTCATTAGATTTAGTCCTAGGCAGCATATAGATGGACTTTGTTTTGTTTTGTTTTTTATCCATTCTGATACCCTTTGTCTTTTGATTGGAGCATTTAGTCCATTTACCTTCAGAGTGACTATTGAGAAATATGAATTTAGGGCCGTTGTGTTACCTATAGAGTTAGTGTTTCTGGTGATTTTCTCTGGTCCTGTCTCGTCTTTGTTGCTTTTGGTCTTTTTTTCCTCCACTCAAGGAATCCCCCTTAAACTTTCTTGCAGGGCTGGTTTAGTGGTCACAAACTCCTTTAGTTTTTGTGTGTCTGGGAAACTCTGTCTCTCCTTCTATTCTGAATGACAGCCTTGCTGGATAAAGAATTCTTGGCTGAATGTTTTTCCCATTCAGCATGTTGAATATTTCCTTCCACTCCTTTCTGGCTTGCCAAGTGTCTGTGGACAGATCTGCTGCCAACCTGATCTGTCTTGCCTTATAGGTTAAGGACCTTTTTTTCCCTTGCTGCTTTCAGAATTCTTTCCTTTTCTGTGTATTTTGTGAATTTGACTATGAAATACCTTGGCGATTGCTGGCTTTTGTTGAATTTAACTGGAGTTCTCTGTGCTTCTTGGATTTTGATGTCTGTGTCCTTCCCCAGTTTAGGGAAGTTTTCAGCTATAATTTGTTCAAATACACCTTCTGCCCCTTTATCTCTGCCTTCATCTTCAGGGACTCCTGTGATTTGCATGTTGTTATGTTTTACTAAGTCACTGAGTTCTTGAAGTCTGCCTTCATGGTCCATTACTTTTCTTTCCCTCTTCTTTTTGGCTTCACTATTTTCCATAATTTCATTTTCTGATATCACTGATATGCTCCTCTGCTTCATCTGTCCTCATTTTTGTGGCCTCCATTTGTGTTTGCATCTTGGTTATAGTATTTTTAATTTTGGCCTGACTAGATTTTAGTTCTTTTATCTTTGTAGCAAGAGATTCTCTAGTGTCTTCTGTGCTTTTTTTCAAGCCCAGCTAATACCCTTATAAATGTTGTTTTAAATTCTAGTTCAGACATCTTACTTATATCTGTATCGATTAAATCCCTGGCCATGAGTTCTACCTCATATTCTTTTTTTTGGGATGAATTTCTCAGTCTTTTCATTTTGTTCAGAAAAGAAAAGAAAGAAAAAAGAACCAACAAAAACAAAGCACAAAACAAAGAAAAAGAAACCCCCCAAAACAAGAAAAACAAAAATACAAAGCAAGATAATAAAAAAAAAAAAAAAAACCCTAGATCCTGGGTGTGTTTTGGTCTGCTTGTTAAGAGTCTAGATCCCAAAATAAAAATAAAAGCAGACAAAAATAAAAAATATATCTGAAAAGTATAAAGAAAAATGAAACAATAATAAAAGTAAAAGAAATAGAGAATAAAAGTAAAAAAGAAACTTGATCCCGTTTCTCCTAGAGCTAAAGCTTTGCAGCATTCAATGATCAATAAACTCGGTGTAAGCTAGTTGTTTGTGCTGGTCTTTAGGGGGAGAGGTCTGCTGCACTGATTCTCATGCTGACTTGTGTCCCGGCCGATGCTTCACCAGTGCTCAGGTGGGAGGGGCTTGGTGTATGCGGCTTGGCCTCCACTAAGTGGCGCTATTTTGCTGCCTGATGGCTTTCAGCGCTGATGGGCAGGATGAAAATGGCTGTGTCCTGTTCTTTAACCTGGGAGCTGAAAGTTACCCCCTCTCTTCAGTGAACTCTCACAGAAAAGCAGTCAGTGTTTTTCCCAGTTTCCATCTGAACCCTGCATTCACCCTGCCCCAGTGGAGCCTTTTTATCTCAGGTGTGTGACTGAGTTTCAAAATTCCAAATTTCAGGGGTGCCTGTGGGGCAGACCTGAACTGTTCCTCTAGGGCAGGGTCTTGTTGCGCTTGTCGACATTCCCAGGAAAGTAGTCGTGTGACCAGCACTGGTATGTAGTTGATAGCAGAAAGCCAGCACCAAGATCTGCTGCTCTCTGCCAGCTTCCTGGCTCCTGTGCCTGGGAACAGTGCAGCAACTTGGTGCCACCCATTCTTCCTGCAACCCAGGGGATCCTCAGACCACATGTCACTCCTGGGATTCTGCCCCTCTTCACCACCTGAGCACCTTCAATCCAGGCATGTCCCCCACGGTAGCAAACTTAAAAGTTCAGATTTTTGCGCTCTGCCCCTCCTAATACTTTGTGGTAGCTTCAGTAAGCAGGCTACCTCCTTGCTGAGGCATCTACAACTATGTCTCCTCTAAGTGAACTTCCGTCCCTTCTGCCTTCCAAAAGGTAATTGCTTTTCTACTTGCAGAGTTGCAGTTTTGTTCTCTCAGACCTCCGATTGACTTCTTGGGTGTTCAGAATAATTTGGTAACTATCTAGCTGTGTTCAAGGGATGAGACAGGCTCAGGGTCCTCCTACTCCACCATCTTAATTCAGCCTTTGCTCATTTTAAAATTGGATTCAATGAATTTTTATTATTGAGTTGTAAGATTTCTTTATGTGTTCTGGATAAAAGTCCTTTGTCAGATATATGATTTGTAAATACTTCCCATTCTTTGCCTTGTCTTTCCATTTTTTTGATGATGCTCTCTGAAGTAACAAAAGGTTTTAAGTCCAGTTTATTTATGGTTTCTCATGCTTTGGTATCATATATAAGAAATCAATGCCTAATCCAAAGTCATGAAAATTTATGTATGTGTTCTTCCAGGATTATTTTGACTTAGTTCTCAGATTTAGGTCTTTCTTTTGAGCTAATTTTTCTATTTAATGTGAGGTAGAGGTTAAACAAAGTTCTTTTGCATGTGGATAATCCAGTTTTCTCGCCACCAGTTGTTGAAAAGCTATTCTTTCTTCATTACATTGTCATGGCACCCTTGTTTTAAAAAAGTCAACCATAAATATGAAAGCTTATTTCTAGAATTTATATTCTGCTCCATTGATCTATCTGTATGCCAGTACCATACTGTCTGGATTACTATAGCTATATAGTAAGTTTTAAAATTGGAAGTGTGTGTCCTCCAATTTTGTTTTTCTGTTCAAGATTATTTTGGCTATTCTGGATGCCTTGAATTTCCATTTAAACTTTAGGATCACCTTGTCAATTTCTACAAAAACAAAAACAAAAAAACCCCAGCTAGGGTTTTTATATAGATTGCATCAAAATTATAGATTAATTTAGGGACTGTTGTCATCTTAACATTATTAAATCTTCTTATCTATGAAAATAGACTATCATTTATTTAGGTATTCTTTAATTTCTTTTAACAAAGTGTTGTAGCTTTTAGTGTGCAAGTCTTACACTTTTATTAAGTTTATTCCTGCTTTTGATACTATTGTATCAAAAAATTATATTGTTGGGGCGCCTGGGTGGCACAGCGGTTAAGCGTCTGCCTTCGGCTCAGGGCATGATCCCGGCGCTACGGGATCGAGCCCCACATCATGCTCCTCCGCTATGAGCCTGCTTCTTTTCTCTCCCACTCCCCCTGCTTGTGTTCCCTCTCTCACTGGCTGTCTCTATCTCTGTCAAATAAATAAATAAAATCTTTAAAAAAAAATTATATTGTTCTCCTAGTTTGCTTGTCAGATAGCTCATTGCAAGTGTATGGAAATAGTTGATTTTTGTACATTAATCTTGTATCATGCAACCTTGCTGAACTTGTTTATTCTAATTTTTTTTTTTTTTTTTGTGGATTCCTTAGGGTTTTCTATATACAATTGACCTTTGAACAACGTGGGTTTAGAGACACTGACCTGCACATGGTCAAAAAACTATGTATAACTTTTAACTCTCCAAAGATTTAATTACTAATACTGTTGCCCAGAAAAGCCTCAGTGATGATATGAATAGTCAATTAACACATATTTTTTGTGTTCTATGTATTACATTTATATACATAAAATAATACATACAGTAAATATACAACACAATGTACAGTAAAGTAAGATAGGGAATGGAAAATGTTATTAGGAAGATCATAAGGAAGGGAAAATATATTTATAGTACTGTATTGTATCAAAAAAAAAATCTATGTATAAGTGGGCCTGTGCAGTTCAAGCCCATGTTGTTCAAGGGTCAACTGTATAAACTCATGCCCTCTGTAAATCAAATAGAGATAGTTTTGCTTCTTTCTTTCCAATTTGAATGCTTTTTATATCTTTCCTCTTTCTTCCTTCCTCTCTTTTCCTTTCCTTTCTTTTTCTTTTTATTTTTTTAAGATTTTATTTATTTGAGAGAGACAGAGAGAGAGCACGAGCAGGGTGGGGGGAGAAGCAGACTCCCTGCTGAGCTGGGAGCCCAATGTGGGACTCAATTCCAGGACCCCAAGATCATGACCTGAGCCAAAGACAGGTGCCTAACCAACTGAGCCACCCAGATGCTGCCCCAAGGACATTTTTTTAGATTGAAGAACATTTTTTTTGTTTTGAAATTTGAAATGTTTCTTTTGACATGAAGCAATGAATTTCTAAAATGAATTTCAAAGATACATTTATCAGAAATTCCTAAATAATCCCCAAAATTCCTAAATAATCCCATTTAGGACATTTCTGAATGAAATTGTTAAGAACAGACATTCTTTTCGATTTATTTAGTTATTTAGAGAGTGCGCATGGGGGTGGGGGAGGACCAGAGGGAGAGGGAGAGAGAAACTCAAGCAGATTCCTCACTGAATGTGGGACTTGATCTCATGAACCATGAGATCATGACCTGAGCCAAAACCAAGAGTTGGTCACTTAACTGACTGTACTACCCAGATGCCTCCTGCTTTTTTAAAAAATTTATTTATTCATGAGAGAGAGAGAGCGCGCGAGCATGTGCACAGGGAGAGGGGCAGAGGGAGAGGGAGATAGTCTCTACTCTGAGCACAGAGCCAGGTGCAGAACTCAATCCCAGGACCCTGAGATTATACCTGAGACAAAATCAAGACCTGGCTGCTTAACTGTCTGAGCCACCCAGGTGCCCCAAGAGCAAATATTCTTACCTTGTTCATTAGGGGCAAGGAATACAGTCTTTCATCATTAAATTTGATGTTAATTGTGCATTTTCATAGATGCCCTTCATTAGGTTGAAAAAGTTCCCTTCTATTCCTAGTTGGTTGAGTGTGGTTTTTTTGGTCTTTTTTTTTTTTTTTTTTTAAATCATGAGGGGGTCTTGATTTATTTCAAATGCTTTTTTCTGCATCTATTAAGATGATGTGGCTTTTGTCCTTCTATTGATGTGGTGTATTATATTAATTAAATGATTTTTGGTTATAAATCAACTTTGCATTTCTGGTATAAATCCCATTTGAATAAGGTCTATAATCCTTTTTATATATTGTTGGATTTAATTTGCTAGTATTTTTTTGTGAGGATTTTTACTTCTATATTCATAAAAGATATTAGTCTGTAGTTTTTTTTCTTGCAGTGTCTTTGTGTAGTTTTGGTGTGGTGGCAATGTTGGCTTCATAAAATGAGAAGTGTTCCCTACTTTTTTGTTCTGTTTTTCACGATATTGTGTGGAAGTTGTGTTAATTTTTATTTACGTGTTTCTTAAATATACCAGTGAAGCCATCTGGGCCTGGCCATTTGTGGTGGTAATTTATTGAGTTTTTTAAAAATCCAACCTCTTTACTTGTTACAGATCTATTTAGATTTTTTATTTCTTCTGTGTCAGTTTTAGTACTGTCGATCTTTTTCTAGTAAATTGTCTGTTTCACGTAGTTTATCTAGTTTGTTGGCCTACAGTTGTTTACAGTACTCCCTTATAATTATTTTTGTTTCTGTAAGGTTGCTTGTTATGTTTCCTTTTTCACTGCTGATTTTATTAATGTGAGTCTTCTCTTTTTTGCTTGGTCAATCCAACTGAAGATTTGTAAATTTTTTTTTTCCCCAGAGAACCTATTTTTGGGTTTGTTGATTTTCTTTATTTTTCTATTTTCTATTTTATTGATTTGTACTCTAGCCTCTACTATTTCCTTCCTTCTGCTTGCTTTAGGATTAGTTTGCTCTTCTTTTTCGAGTGTCTTAAAGTGGAAGGGTTAGGTTATTGATTTGACATTTTTCTTCTTTTTTAATATAGGCATTTATAGGCATAAATTTCTGCTAAGCATTGTTTTAACTATATCCCCTTAGTTATGGTGTGTTGTGTTTCTCTATTCATTTTCCAGATAATTTTGCAATTTCTTTGAGTTATTTGATTCATTGGTTATTTAAGAATGTGTTGTTTGTACGTATTTCTCAGTTTCCCCAAATTTTAATAATTTCCAGTTTTACTCCAGTACTTTAAAAGTTATTGAGCATTGTTTTATGGTTTCATATATGATCTATGCTGGAGAATGTTCCATGTGCAATTGAGAAGAATGTATACTTTGATGTTGTTGGATGAAATATTCAATAGATGTCTATTAGCTTTAGTGGGCTTACAGTGTTGTTCAGGTCTTCTGTATCCTGATTGATCTGACAAGTTCTATGTATTGAGAGTAAGATATTGAAGTCTCCAATATTGTTGAATTATCTGTTTTCCTTTTCAATTTTGTCAGTTTTTTACTATGTATAATTTGGGACTCTGTTGTTTGGTGCCTATATAATATGTCTTTCTGACATGTTGACCTTTTTATCATTATAAAATGCTCTTGTTTATTTCTGATAACGTATTTTTGCTTTAAAGTTTATTTGTATTAGTATAGTCATTCCAGCTTTCATATGATTGCTGTTTGTATATCTTTTTCATCCTTTTACATTTAAACAATTTTTAATTCTATTTATGTGTTTCCTGTACACGGCATACAGTTGGAGCTTCATTTTTAAAGTCCATTTTGACAATCTGTTTTTTGAATGAATTATTTAATTCATTCACATGAATGTTATTCTTGACGTTGGATTTACATTTGCCAATTATCTTCTTGTTTTCTGTGTTTCATGTCTTTTTTTCTTTTATTGCTTTCCTTTGCAATAAGTTAATATTTTCTAGTATATCATTTTAATTCATTATCGATTTTTTTCACTATATTATTTTGCATTATTCTTTGATGGTTGCTAGGCTTTACCATATACATCTTTAATGATTAGAATCTACTTCAGATGAATACTAGGTCAATTTCAGTAAGATACAGAAACATGATTCTAATATAGCTCTATTTTTTCCCTCTTTTATATTACTTGTATGTATATTATAAGCTCAGCGATATGTTTTAATTATTGCTTCTTATAATTTTATATTTACTAATGAGCCTGAGAGAAGGAGAGTAAGTATATATTTATAATGGTTTATATTAGCCTTATTTATTATTTCTGATTCTCTTTATTCTTGTGGATTTGAGTTACCAGCTAGTGCCATCTACTTACTTGAATATGGCTCTCCAATGCATGCTAATTGGAAACTCAACTTTCAGGCAGCAGCTGGGAAGTCAGGATATTTTATATGCAGTCTGGTCCCCATCAGGGAGAAACTGGAAGGTGGGTGTTTTTGATTACTTACTCTGTGCTGAAGTAAGGGGTTGTAGTCACTGGAAATGCTTGTGTTTCCAAGTTAGAGTCATTTCGTTGTTTTGTATATTCCAGGATACTCACGAGATACCAAGCCCTATCAATCCCAGAGTTAGGAGATTTGGAAGTTAGTCCCTGGGGTGGCAGTTGGAGTGCGAGTTGTGTGGACAAGCTCCTTTCAGGGAGAAGCTGGAGGCTGGTTTTACTATTCACACGAGTCAAAGGTAGATAGCGGGGGATGTGCTCACCAGATCTGTCAGGCTTCTGGAAAGATCTTAGTCAATTCCCTCGTGCAGGCTGATTACAAGCCAGAACCTCAAGCATCAGCTGGGAAAGTATGCAGTCATAGTCCTTCTAGGGAAAGACAAGGATGGGTATTTTTGCTTGCATCCTCTGTGCTGAGCCCTGCAGGGGGGAATAGTGGATAGTGAGTGCTTCCATACCTGTTAAAAACTGCTTTTTTGTTGAATATGGTCCTACAGGGTTTGTGAATGCCAAGCCCCGTGGCTGTCAGAGCTAGTCCTGCCCCTCATGTGGCAGCCATAAAAATTAGGATGTTAGATGTGTGGACACACTTCTTCTAGAGAGAAGCTGGAGACTTGGTTTTATTGTTGGAGTGAGCCAGAGGGAGAATGGAAGTGCCCACCAGCTCTTTGAGCCTTGGGAATGATTGAAGTCAATACTTGGATGTATGCTGATTACAAGTTGGACCCTCACGTACAGTATGCAGTCAAACCTTTTCCAGGGAATGACTGGGAGATGGGTGTTTTTGCCTGCTCCCTTTGTATTAAGTCCTAGATGATAGCCATGGGGGTGCACCTGGTTTTGTTATGGTGTGTGGGACTCATGGACACAAGCCCTATTGGCTTTCAGAGCTAGGTGGTTTGGGGGCTTGTCCCTTGGGTGGCAACCTTAAAAACTGGAGTGCTAGGGGCACCTGGGTGGCTCAGTCAGTTAAGCACCTACCACTTAAGAGTGTGCTGGAGATTGGCTCCCTCTCCCATTCCTTCTGCTTCTGTCCCTCTCCTGCTTAAGTACACTTTTCTCAAATAAATAAATAAAATAAAATAAAATTAAAAAAAAAAAAAAGAATCAGTAACAACTAGAATTGGTTCTTCAAAAAGTTCAACAAAACTGACAAACTCTTAGCTTGACTAAGAGGACTCAAATAACTAAAAATCACAAAAGAAAGATAACATTACTACCTATATTACAGAAATAAAGGTTTATAAGAGTGTACCATGAAGAACTGTAGAGTAAAAATTAGATAACCTAGAAGAAATGGACAAATAACTAGAAATACACAACCTACCAAGATTGAATCATGAAGAAATAGTAAATTTGACTAGACCTATTACTAGTAAGGAAATTGAATCAATAATCAAAAACCTCCTAGGACAGAAAATCCCAAGGACCAAATGGCTTTACTGGTGAAGCCTACCAAACATTTAAAGGAGAATTAACACCAATCCTTCTTAAACTTTTCCAAAGAACTGAAGAGAAAGAACACTTCCTGACATTGTGTAATGGCAGCATTACCCTGATACTAAAGTGAGACCCCACAAGCAAGAAAAAGTACATTCCAATATCCCTTATAAATAATGAAGCAAAAATCGTCAATGAAGTACTAGTAAACCAACTTCAACAGCACATTAAAAATGTTATACACCATAACCAAACTGGACTTACTCCTGGAATGGGAGTATGTATGGTTCAATATATGAAAATAAATATAATATACATTAACAGAATGTAGGGGAAAAAATTTCACAATCATCTTAATTCATGTAGAAAACACATTTGACAAAATCTAACACCCTCTCATGCTAAAAACATCCAACAAACTAAAAAAAAAAAGTAAACTGATTCACGATAATAAAGAGCATATATTAAAAAGCACACACTTAACAACATATACTCAATGACAAAAGACTGAAAGTTTTCTTTAAAGATCAGGAACAAGACAAGGATGCACACTTTCACCACTTTTTTTTTTTTTTAAAGATTTTTTTGTGACAGCATGTGCACGGACGTGAGTGGGGGAGGAGCAGAGGGAGAGGAAGAGGGGAAGCAGACTCCCCACTGAACATGGAGCCCGACACAGGGCTCAATCTCATGATCCTTAGATCATGACTTGAGCCGAAACCAAGAGTCAGACACTTAACCAACTGAGCCACCCAGGCACCCCACACCACTTCTTTTCATTGTAGAATTGGGAATCCTGGCCAGAGCAATTAGGCAAGAAAGAGAAATAAAAGGCATTCAAATTGGAAAGGAAGAAGTAAAATTACCTCTTTGCAGATGACATGATCTTATGTGGAGAAAACCATAAAGATTCCACTAAAAAATTGTTAGAATAAACGAATTCAGCAAAGTTGCAGGATACAAAATCAACATGCAAAAGTCAGTTGCATTCCTAAACACTAACAATGAACAATCCCAAAAGGAAATGAGTAAAACAATTCAACTTACAAGAGCATCAAAAAGAATAAAATACTTGTGATAAACTTAACCAAAGTGGCAAAAGACTTATACCCTGAAAATACCAAACGTTGCTGAAATTAAAAGACACAAATAAACATCCTATGGATGTCAATCCTATCATGGATTGATAGACTTAATATGGTAAAGATGTCAGTACTGCCCAAAGCAATCTGTAAATTTGATACAATTCCTATCAATCCCAATGATGTTTTTTGCAGAAATAGAAAAATCCATCTTATAATCTATACAGAATCTCAAGAGATCTCTAATAGTCAAAATAATATTGAGAAAGAACAAAGTGAGTGCTCTCATACTTCCTGATTTTAAAACTTACTACAAAGCAGGACACCTGGGTGGCTCAGTCAGTTGAAGCATCTGACTCTTGATTTCAGTTTAGATCATGATCTCAGGGTTGTGATATTAAGCCCTGCACGTCAGGCTTCACCCTCAGCTTAAGATTCGATCTCTCTCTCCCGCTCCCTCTGCCCCTCCCCACCCCCTGTATGCTCGTTCTCTCTTTCAAAAAAAAAAAAAAAATTAAAGCTTACTTCAAAGCTACAGTAATCAAGATCGTATGGTGCTGACATAAACACAGACAGAAAGACCAATAAAATAGCATAGACAGCTCAGAAATAAACACAAAGAAGTCAAATGACTTTGACAAAGGTACCAAGACCATTCAAAGAAAAGATAGTTCCTTCAACAAATGGTGTTGGGAGAACTGGATATCCACATGCAAAAGAATAAAATTGGACCCTTATCTTATACCACATAAAAAATTAAAGACCTTACATTTGAGTCAAAGACTTAAATGTAAGAGCTAATATATAAAACTCTTAGATGCATAAGGAAAAGCTTCATGACATTGGATTTGGCAATGATTTCTTGGGCATTAAAAGCACAGACACCAAAAGAAAAAATAGATGATTAGACTTCATCAGAATTAAAAACTTTTTGCATCAAAGGGCAAAAGACCCTAAAGACAACCCATGGAATGAGGGAAAATATTTTTCAATCATGTATCTGATATCCAGAATATATAAAGAACTCCTAGAACTCAAAAAAATAAGAACCTGATTTAAAAATGCACACAGGACTTGGACAGTCATTTCTCCAAAGAAGACAAACAATGGCCAACAAGCTCTTGAAAAGATACTCAGCATCACTAATCATTGGGGAAATGTAAATCAAAACTGTATTGCATGTATGTTAGGATGACTATAATCAAACAGAAAATAATAAATGCAGACAAGGATGTGAAGAAATTGAAACTCTTGTACATAGCTTATGGGAACTTAAAATGGAAGAACCACTGTGGAAAACAGTATGACAATTCATCAAAAAATTAAATATAGAATTACCATATGGTCTAGCAATCCCACTTCTGGGCGAATACTCAAAAGAATGAAAACAAGAACTTGAACAGATATTTGTACACCCATGTTTATAACAGGATTATTAACAAAAGCCAGAAAGTAGAAACAACCAAAGTATCCATCAATGGATGAGTGGTTAAACAAAATGTGGTATACGCACACAACAGAATATCATCCTGCCTTAAAAAGAAAGGAAATTCTAATACATATTACAACATGGATGAGCCCTGAAGATATTTTGCAAAGTGAAACCTGCCAGACACAGAAGGACCCTATGATTCCACTTATATGAGGTGCTTAAAGTAATCAAGTTCATAGAGACAGAAAATA
Organism: Ursus maritimus; assembly: GCF_017311325.1. Classification (NCBI taxonomy): domain Eukaryota; kingdom Metazoa; phylum Chordata; class Mammalia; order Carnivora; family Ursidae; genus Ursus; species Ursus maritimus. The sequence continues at coordinate 14,611,388 of NW_024424453.1, read as the reverse complement.
GGATGGTATTTGCCAGTGGGTAGGAAGAAGGTAAATGGAGACATTGTTTAAGGGTACAGAGTTTAAGTTTGAGAAGATGAAAAAGTTCTGGAGATGGATGGTAGTGATGCTTGTACAACGATATGAATATGAACTCCAGACCAAGATGTTGACACAGGAGGTTCCTGAATTTCCCTCCTCCCATGCACGCACAGAATGTACAGCTACACATGGAGCAAGCCCCTCTGAGAGAAATCCAGAAACTAGTTAGGTGATTCTTATGCATCAAGCAACTAAGAAAATACTGACAGTTAACAGGAAAGGTTGAGACTTACTCTTGCCACAAGCCCTACCCTCAGTACAGTGCCATACAATCAAGAGGGAACCTGTACTTCCCAGCTTCCCTCTGAGAAGCAAAGAGTTGGGACCACACATCTAGCACTCCAATTTTTCTAAAAGACTTTGAGAAAGAGAGAGAGAGTGTGAGTGAGAGAGCACAAACAGGGGGAGAGATAGAAAGGAAGAAGCAGACTCCCTGCTGAGCAGGGAACTTGACAGGGGGCTCAATCCCAGGACCCCAGGATCATGACCTGAGCTGAAACCTAGAGTCAAAATTCATCAGCCTCACTGGTTTTCTTTCTAATCTAGGAAATGACTGTGTACTTACTGTTTCCTGTGCTTGTTTCTTTATTATTAATATGTGTGTATCTCCTGAATGATTGCCTAGCACAAATCACATTTTCATTTTTTGGTGACCCCTTGCTTTTTATGCAGTGTGTTGGTTGGGGATAGTTGTCCCTGATCTACTGTTTGCCCTTCTCAGATCCTTTGTCCTGAAGGTGAGCTAGGGTGAAGGTGACCAGGGCCCCAGTGTTCTTGGTTTTGTGTGCTTTGCCACATTCACCAGGAATTTAGACTTTGCAGTTTGGAGCTGGAGAGGATGGCAAATGGTGGTGACCTTCCTTTCCTTATTCCTTAACTGGGAGCTGAGGTGGTGACCTTCCTTTCCATATTCCTTAACTGGGAGCTGAGGGGAGAAGTTGCCCTGTGGTCTTTGCCACTGCAGTCCAGAGTGGAGCTTCCATCTTACTAACCTAATTGCGTTGGGGAGTGGGTTATGGCTCATATGCCACAAACTTTTGATTTTGTTACTTTAACTCTCCTTTAGCATAAATTTCTCATCAACCTAATAACTACCATTCTTGGTTTAACTGAGCAGTTGTTGTGAAGGAACAGTTTCTCCTAGTCTTTTGAAATAATCTCTTTGTTAATAAGGATATACTTTTATATCATCTGCTTTTATAGAGATACTGTTTGAATATTAAGAGGACTTCTAATTTGAGACTTACTTATATGATTTATCTTATAGTTGGTAGCCACTCAGTTTTTATATTAAATATTGGGGAAGTATGTGTATTCAAAATGATTGCAATTTTGTGGGAGTATTTTCTCAGTCCTGTCTGAGCAATTTTACCAGTATGAATAGATAGAAGAACTATATTCAGAATTTACAAATTGAAAAGTTGATAAATGTAAAACCAGGAAGGAGAATGTTACACTAGAAGTCCTCATAAGCAACAAGTACTTTGTCATACTCATTTCTGTTGTAGTACAGTGTCTGGCATAGAATGTAAATCTTTTGCACAAAATTCTTGAAGGCAGAATCTCTGGCAGTACCTGAGTTATAGTAGGGACTCAGCAAGTTTGTTCAATGAAGCAGTGTATCAATAAAATAAAGAACCAAAATGCCAATTAAATGTTTCAGGTTGACCTGTTTGGGAATAAATTATGAAGTAGGAAATAACCAAAATGTCCATAAATATATCGAGCAGTTTGCCATCTCAGGGGTTCATTAGTGTTCTTCAGCGAGCATTAAAAACCATATTTAAGAATCTGGTAGCCTGGTGTTTGCTGTTTTTAGGGTGACTTATGCCATCTGTTTTCTGCTTGCCCTCAGAAGCTCTGTGGAAAAAAAGCTTGAGGGTAAAAATTCCAACTTTAGGATTTATTTTGCTATCTGACTAGTAGGAAGTATATTGGAGATATGCCAGTGTCTTGGGGTCACCTTCACACCTTAATGACTAGCTTGTCTTATATGTCTCATTTAGGAGTATTTTTCATATTCAGTACCTCTTACAGATCAGAGATGCAAAACGGTCAACAGTTATTTGACATCAGGCAGAGCCTAACTTGACCCACAACTGCTCATGATTATTTCTTACTTTTTATTCAGTATAGTTTTGGCCTGACAACTATTCCCTAAAATTTCCTCTCCCAAAGTGAACATATTTTACTTGTAATTTTTGGCATAATAATACTGTAGATGCTAAGAGAATTTGCTTTGTAATGGAGTCCGAAAATGAATCCTTGTATAAAGCAAGCAATCTTTTTTTTTTCTTTAAAGATTTATTTTAGAGAGGGCACATGAGTGGGAGGACAGGCAGGGGGAGGAGACAGGTAGACTCCCTGCTCAGCAGGGACCCCAGCATAGGGCTTGATCTCAACCAGGACTACTGGGATCATGACCTGAGCGGAAATCAAGAGTCGGATGCTCAACTAGCTGAGCCACCCAGGTGCTCCAGCAAGGAATCTGTTCTTAAATAAGTTTATTGAATGTTAGAATAAATGTATTGAAAGAAGGTAAAAATTTGACTGATTCTGTATATATATAGAAATATCTTTGGTTTGATGCTACCAACTTTCTTCTTGACACCTTGTAATTCACTCTAAGTTGTGAGCTTTTTTACTTTCCAAGTGTATTTGTTTCGCACAAATATCATCATGATAATACCAGAAATAATAAAAAAGAGAACTTCCCTATGATCCAGTAATCACACCACTGGGTATTTACCCCCCAAATACAAAAACACTAATTCAAAGGGATATATGCACCCCTATATTTATTGTAGCATTATTTACAATAGCCAGATTATGGAAGCAGCCCAAGTGCCCATCCATAGATGAATTGGTAAAGAAGATGTGGTGTATGTATATATACAATGGAATAAAAAAGCCATGAAAAAGAATGAAACTTGCCATTTGCAACAACAAGGATGGAGCTAGAAAGTATAACGCTAAGCAAAATAAATCAGAGAAAGATAAATACCATATGATTTCACTCAAATGTGGAACTTAAGAAACAAAGCAGAAGGAGCGTTTAAAAGGTGGCTCAGTTGGTTGAGCATCTGACTCTTGGTTTTGGCTCAGGTCATGAATCTCAGGGTCATGGGACTGAGCCTTGAGTTGGGCTCTGCTCTCAGCATGGAGTCTGCTAGAGATTATCTCCCTCTCCCTCTCCTTCTCCCTCTCCCTCTGCTCTACTCCTGCACTTTCTCTCTCTCTCTCTCTCAGATGAATAAAATCTTAAAAAAAATAAATAAATAAACTTGCAGAGATAAAAAAAAGAAGAAGAAAAAGAGACAAACCAAGAAACAGACTCTTAACTATAGAGAACAGATGGTTACCAGAGGGGAAGTGGGGGTGGAGGGGTGGGTGAAATAGGTGATGGCGATTAAAGAGTACATTTATCATGATGAGCACTGAATAATATATAGAATTATTGAATCACTATATTGTACACCTGAAACTAATATAACACCATGTTAATTATACTGGAATTAAAATAAAAGGCTTAAGTGAAAAAAATGAAATAGCATTAAAGAATAGTCTTTAGTCTCATTGATCTCACTGAAATCATTTTCTTTTTGTGTTTATATTAAATTTGAAAGACAGTGTGTTCTTGAAGAAAGGAAACGTCATTTGAGTCAGTGTGACAGCACCATCAATTAGCAGCTGAATCTTGGGTTTGTTATCTTCTTTGAAGCTTAAGTATTTTCTTCTCTAAAACAGGGATGATAATGCCTGTGATTTGTGATCCTCAGTTGTGAGCATAAAGCCATGTGCTCTAGGACTTCAGTTTAGTTATGATTGTTAACTTCAACAGCCACAAATGAGTTGAAAAACCAGTTGTCTATAAACCACATATCAAACTTCTACATAATACAATGAAAGATGGGATAATAGGTTAATAGAAAAGTATAAGAAGGAGAAGAAAAAAGGTAACCTAGACTGCTGATGATTTTAATAAGCACATGTGAACTTTTGCGATAAAGGTGATGATTATATTAGCACAATGCCAAAATTAGTAGAGTGCTAGGCTAAGAATAGGGAAACCTGAAACTTAGAGCTGGTTTAATCCCTGTATTTGTGGAGATGAGTACTGTGCTAAAATGGGAAGAACATTGGCTTTGGGGTCAGTGTTACTAGGCTTCAAATTACAGTTTTCTTGTGTTTTTTTTAATAATAATTTTTTATTATGTTAGTCACCATACAGTACATCTCTAGTTTCTGATGTAAAGTTCCATGATTCATTACTCATATAACACCCAGTGCACCAAGCAATACGTGCCCTCCTTAATACCCATCCCCAGCCTATCCCATTCCCCCACCCCCCTCCCCTCTGAAGCCCTCAGTTTGTTTCCCAGAGTCCATAGTCTCTCATGGTTCATTCCCCCTTCTGTTTACCCCCCCTTCATTCTTCCCTTTCTTCTCCTACCGATCTTCCTACTTCTTATGTTCCATAAATGAGTGAAACCATGATAATTGTCTTTTTCTGCTTGACTTACTTGGCTTAGCATTATCTCCTCCAGTCCCGTCCATGTTGCAGCAAATGTTGAGAAATCGTTCTTTTTGATGGCTGAGTAATATTCCATTGTATATATGGACCACATCTTCTTAATCCAGTTATCTGTTGAAGGGCATCTCGGCTCATTCCACGATTTAGCTATTGTGGACAATGCTGCTATGAACATTGGGGAGCTTATGGCCCTTCTCTTCACTACGTCTGTATCTTTGGGGTAAAAAGCCAGTAGCGCAATTGCTGGATCATAGGGTAGCTCAATTTTTAACTTTTTAAGGGACCTCCACACTGTCTTCCAAAGTGGCTGTACCAACTTGCATTCCCACCAACAGTGTAAGAGGGATCCCCTTTCTCCACATCCTCTCCAACATTTGTTGTTTCCTGCCTTGTCAATTTTTGCCATTCTAACTGGTATAAGGTGGTATTTCAATTTGAATCTCCTGATGGCTAATGATTTTGAACATTTTTTCATGTGTCTGTTAGCCATTTGTATGTCTTCATTGGAAAAGTGTCTGTTCATATCTTCTGCCCATTTTTTTATTTGATTATTTGTTTCTTGTGTATTGAGTTTGAGAAGTTCTTTGTAGATCTTGGATACCAGCCTTTTATCTGTAGTGTCATTCGCAAATATCTTCTCCCATTCCGTGGGCTGCCTCTTAGTTTTTTTGACTGTTTCCTTGGCTGTGCAGAAGCTTTTTATCTTGGTGAAGTCCCACAAGTTCATTTTTTCTTTTGTTTCTCTTGCCCTTGGAGACGTGTCATGAAAAAAGGTGCTGTGGCCGATGTCAAAAAGGTTGCTGCCTATGTTCTCCTCTAGGATTTTGATGGATTCCTGTCTCACATTGAAGTCTTTCGTCCATTTGGAGTTTATCTTTGTGTATGGTATGAGAGAGTGGTCAAGTTTCATTCTTTTGCATGTAGCTGTCCAGTTTTCCCAGCACCATTTATTGAAGAGACTGTCTTTTTTCCACTGGATGTCTTTTCCTGCTTTGTCAAAGATTAGTTGCCCAAAAAGCCGAGGGTCCATTTCTGGGTTCTCTGTTCTGTTCCATTTGTCTATGTGTCTGTTTTTGTGCCAGTACCATGCTGTCTTGGTGATTACAGCTTTGTAGTACAGCTTGAAATCAGGCAATGTGATGCCCCCAGCTTTGTTTTTCCTTTTCAACAATCCTTGGTGATTTGGGGCCTTTTCTGGTTCCACACAAATTTAAGGGCTATTTGTTCCAGTTCTTCGAAAAATGTCATTGGTGTTTTGGTCGGGATGGCATTGAAGTGTAGATTGCTCTGGGTAGTATAGACATTTTAACTATGTTTATTCTTCCGATCCATGAACATGGAATATTTTTCCATCTTTTTGTGTCTTCTTCAATGTCTTTCAGGAGTGATTTGTAGTTTCTAGAATATAGGTCCTTTACGTCTCTGGTTAAGTTAATTCCGAGATAACGTATGATTTTTGATCCTATTGTAAATGGAATGGATTCCCGAGTTTCTCTTTCTTCAGTATCATTGTTTGTGTATAGAAATGCAACTGATTTGTGAGGATTGATTTTGTAACCCGCCACATTACTGAATTGCTCTATAACTTCTAATAGTTTGGGGGTGGATTCTTTTGGGTTTTCCATATGGAGTATCATGTCATCTGTGAAGAGAGACAGTTTGATGACGTCTTTGCTGATTTGGATACCTTTTATCCCTTTTTGTTGTTCGACTGCTGTTGCAAAGACTTCTAGTACTATGTTGAATAATAGTGGTGAGAGTGGGCATCCTTGTCGTGTTCCTGATCTTAAGGGAAAGGCTTCCAGCTTTTCCCCATTGAGAATGATATTTGCTGTAGGCTTTTCATAGATGGTTTTATGAGATTGAGAAATGTACCCTCTATCCCTACACTCTGAAGGGTTTTCATCAGGAAAGGATGCTGTATTTTGTCAGATGCTTTTTCTGCATCAATTGAGAGGATCATATGGTTCTTGACTCTTTTCTTGTTGATATGATCTATCACACTGATCGATTTGCGAATGTTGAACCACCCTTGCATCCCAGGGATGAATCCCACTTGGTCATGATGGATAATCCTTTTAATGTACTGTTGGATCCTATTAGCCAGGATCTTGTTGAGGATTTTGGCGTCCATATTCATTAGGGAAATCGGTCTGTAATTCTCCTTTTTGATGGGGTCTTTGCCTGGTTTGGGGATCAAGGTAATACTGGCTTCACAGAATGAGTTTGGTACTTTTCCTTCTGTTTCTTTTTTGAAACAGCTTCAGGAGAATAGGTATTATTTCTTCTTTGAATGTTTGGTAGAATTCCCCGGGGAATCCGTCAGGCCCTGGACTCTTGTTTTTTGGGAGGTTTTTGATCACTGCTTCAATCTCTTTGTAATTAATCGGTCTGTTTAAAAAATCAATTTCTTCCTGTTTCAGTCTTGGTAGTTTATAGGTTTCCAGGAAGGCCTCCATTTCTTCCAGGTTGTTTAATTTATTGGCATAAAGCTGTTGATAAAATTTCTAATGATTCTTCCTGTTTCATTGGTGTTGGTTGTGACCTCTCCCTTTTCATTCATAATTTTATTAATTTGGGTCCTTTCTCTATTCTTTTGAATAAGTTTTGCCAGTGGCTTATCGATCTTATTTATTCTTTCAACGAACCAGCTTCTAGTTCTGTTGATCTGCTCTACTGTGCTCCTGGTTTCTAATTCATTGATCTCTGCTCTAATCTTGATCAGCTGCTTTCTCGTGTGTGGGTGAGGCCTGTTCTTCTCCAGCTCCAGCTTCTTGAGGTGAGAATATAAAACCTGCATTTTAGATTTTTCTATTCTTTTGAGTGAGGCTTGGATGGCTATGTATTTTCCCCTTAGGACTGCCTTTGCAGTGTCCTATAGGTTTTGGACCATTGGACCGTTGTGTTTTTGTTCTCGTTGGTCTCCATAAATTGTTTAAATTGATTTTTAATTTCCTGGTTTATCCAGTCATTCTTGAGAAGGATGGTTCTTAGTTTCCAAGTGTTTGAGCTTCTTCCAAATTTTTCCTTGTGATTGAGTTCCAATTTCAAAGCATTGTGGTCTGAGAATATGCAGGGAATAAATTCAGTCTTTTGGTATTGGTTGAGACCTGTTTTGTGACCCAGTATTTGGTCTATTCTGGAGAAAGTTCCATGTGCATTCGAAAAGAATGAGTATTTTGTTGTTCTGGGGTGTAATGTTCGATATATATCTATGAGGTCCATCTGGTCTAGTATGTCATTCAAAGCTCTTGTGTCTTTGTTGATTTTCTGCTTAGGTGATCTGTCTATTGCTGATAGTGGAGTGTTGAGGTCCCCTACTATTAACGTATTTTTATCTAAATGTCTCTTTATTCTGGTTAAGAGTTGGCTTGTGTATCTTGCTGCTCTCCTGTTGGGGGCATAGATATTTATAATTGTCATATCCACTTGTTGGATACATCCTTTAAGAATAATGTAGTGTCCTTCTGTATCTCTATCTAGAGTCTTTAGTTTAAAATCTAATCTGTCTGATATGAGAATTGCTACCCCAGCTTTCTTTTGAGGTCCATTGGCATGAACAATGGTTTTCCATCCCTTCACTTTCAGTCTGGATGTATCTTTAGTTTCAAGATCAGTCTTTTGTAGACAGCAAATGGATGGATCATGTCTTTTTATCCAGTCTGCATCCCTGTGGCATTTTATGGGAGCATTTCGGCCATTCATGAGAGATATGATTCTAATGATGTCATGTTGCCTGTAAAGTCTTTGTTTCTATAGATTGTAAATTTCTCTTCTGTATCACTCTTGGAGCCTTTTTACTTTTATAGAACCCCCCCTTAATATCTCTTGTAGGGCTGGTTTTGTGGTTACAAATTTGGTCAGTGTCTGGCGATCATGGATGGTCCTTATCTCTCCATCATTTCTGAATGACAGCCTTGCTGGATAAAGGATCCTTGGCTGCGTGTTTTTCTTGGATAGAGCTTTAAAAATACCCTGCCAAGCCTTCCTCTCCTTCCAGGTCTGTGTAGACAGGTCTGACGTAATTCTGATATTTTTGCCTCTGTCCGTGAGAAAAATCTTCGCCCTGGCCGCTTTCAATACTGTATCCTTGGATCTAATATTTGCAAATTGCACTATGACGTGATGTGGCGTAGGTTTGTCGTGGTTGAGCTTGGGAGGGGTCCTCTCTGCCTCTTGGACACGAATGCTTGTTTCCTTTGCTAGATTAGGGAAGTTTTCAGCTACAGTTTGTTCAAATATCTCTTCTAGACCTCTCTCTTTCTCCACCCCCTCGGGAATGCTGATGATTCTGACATTGGAATGTTTCATTGAATCTGTAATCTGCTGTAATCTACATTCTTGAGATTGGATTTTTTTGAGCCAAGTTTCTGTTTTAACTTTCTTTTCTACCATCCCATCCCCCAATTCACTAATTCGTTCTTCTGCCTCATTTACCCTGGACGTCAGAGCATCTAGTTTTGACTGCATTTGATTCATAGCATTTTTAATTTCTGCCAGATTCACTCTCATTTCCGCCCTTAGAGATTCTGTATTCTCATTAATATTTTTGTTAATATATTTTTCAAGTCTATGCATCATCTTGACCATTGTTAGTCTGAATTCCGCTTCTGACAATTTGGTTATATCCATATCCATCAGTTCTGTGGCAGAGGCTACAGACTCATTATCTTTTCTTTGCTGGGGGGGATTTCTCCTCGTCATTCTGATGAGGAGAGGTTGCGGGGTTGCCCAGAGCCCAAATTATTGACCAGGACCCAGGCAGTGTGCACTTGTTTTATAGGGACCTTAGGGATGTGGGCTTCTTGATTTTTCAGCCTGCCTCTGGGGAAGGGGCCTGCCGCACTGATATTCAGGCAACCCTGTTTGGGTACATTCTCCCTGTCCCCTGCGAGGGGGGATGGGGATTGGCACAATGTGAGCTGGTATTTCCGGGTTTTTTTGTTCTCTGGCGGCTCTCCCTGGCGGTTTTCTGTGGCTTTTCTGAGAGAGCAGCAGTGGCCGTATCCTAGCCTCTGTCTCCAGAGAGATCGCAGTCCGCTCTCCACTGAGCTCTCTTGGCCACTTTAACTCTGTTTCTGTGGGTGCTGCTAAAAACCCTGCAGTGTCCCGGGTTGTGCGCCCCAAAGCCGGTGTCCCAGCCCTCACTTCCAGGGCCCGCCCATCTCTGTCCTTTGTGTTTCTAACACCGCCAGCCGCCCCCGGTTCCCGTGTGTGCTCCTGAGCTCTCTGTTTCAGTGTGGTTCGTGTGTACTCCGGAGCGCTGGTTTTCGGTCTGGTCGCACCCGCGTTCCCAGACTCACAGTCTCAGTCTGCTCTCTTGCGGTGCGCATCCGTGAGTCCGGCCCCGCTCCTCGGTGCAGGCGGCTACTGCTTCCCGGCACCCGAGAATGGCAGCTCCCTCCCCCTTCCATTTATCTTCTGATATCTGTGCGTGGATTCACGGCTCCCTGCTTTGTACCTCAATACTCAGCACTGGAGATGTACATTTGTAGAGATCCAGATGTATCTTCCTGTGTCTCAGGCTGATTCCATGGGTTTTCAGGACGGTCTGGTTCATATCCAGCTCGACTCAGGGGACCAGCTGAAAAAGGGGACCCCTACTCCTCCGCCATCTTAACTCCTACCTTCTCAAATTACAGTTCTATCACTGGGCGAGTTATTAAACTTCTTTAAGTCTGTCCACTTGTCTATAGTAATACATATCCAAAGCATTAGGGTAAGGAAAATAGCTGTTATTTATTATTTCTCTAACTTTGGGTTTTGTTTGCTCTCCCCCACTTTTTTTAGTTTCTTTAGATGAATATTGAGGCCATTGATTTGAAACCTTTTCCTCTTTTCTGATATAAATATTTACTGCTATAAATTTCCCTCTAAGTACTATGTTAGTTGTGTCTCACAAATTTTGATAAGTTGTGTTTTTATTTTCATTCACTTCAAATGTTTAGGACTCATTTGTTCCATTTCTGAGGCAATGGTTTTCTGAGGACTGTATTAGAAAGTTTCCCCACTCTGGCTGATGAGAATACCACAATTCCCAGCCCTGTGTAGGCTCCAGGGATTGTTCTGTTCACCCCTTTCTTTCTTAGTTTTTGTAGCTCCCTTCCACAAAATGCACATTACTACTAAGCCAAGAACTTGAGTGGACACCTCTGCATGTATCTAGAGCTCTCTCTTTGTAGCTCCTTTATCCCCAATATGGTGCCCCAGAAAACCTTAGCTGCCTTGGCCTCTCCATTCTCTGAACTCTGTCTCCTCGACTCATTGACACCACTGGACTCTGGGTTCTCCTGCCCTGTTCTGAGGCCTGGAATTTCTCCAGACAGTGAGCTGAGGTATTTATAGGGCTCACTGGATTTATTTCTTTTTTCTCAACAATTGCTGTCTTGTGATGTTATCTATTCTTTGAAAGCTGCTATTTCATACTCTCTGTTTACTTTTCTAGTTATTTAAACCAAGAGGATAAAACTAGTCCCTTCTACTCTGTCATGGCTGGGAAGTAGAAGTTTATTGTAGCATCTTCGTAGGTAATTAATAATATGCTAATTATCAAATCTTTTTAAAACAAATCATTCAAAAATTCTCATTGGAGTAAATTCTCAAGATGGGTGATTTTAGAACTGTGTATTGATGTCGTATAAATTTTTATGCTTTCTCTTGTTTTTAATCTCAGTGCAATTAATAAATACAGTAGTCTGGGACTTTTTTTTAAGGTTTGACATTCCTAGAATAGTAATAGGGGCCAAATTTTGTTTTTAATGCTTTTTGAACTTTTTTAGAAATAATATGTTTTAAAAATTATATAGTTGGTCTAAATAGTATTTGCTGACTTAGCATTTTGAAGTATTTAGTGTTTTCAGTTATTTATGGGCTTATTGTATTTTTGTGACATCTTTTAATCAGATATTATTAAGATCTAAAATCTAACTCATTGATAAAATATATAACCAAAAAAGGTTATTGGGGAGAATTCTAACAGTGTACAAGGAGCAATGTAACTTTGAGATGAAAGATAATTGGTTACTGATTTAAAAAATGCCACAAATGTAGTATCTAGATTTGTGTGGGTTTTTTTTTTTTAAACAACCTTTTCATATAATTTAGTTAAGGCTTAACTTTTAATTAGTATATAACCCTCAAATTTCTCTTATTCAGTGCTTTCCTCAGTGATGTGCAGAAAGACATGGAAGGTATGACTATAAAATTTGCAAATGGCATGAAGTTTGGAATGGTTAAAATACTAATGTTTTGCCCTTGAGTCCTGAAAGATAGGTACTGAAAAAAGGAGAAAAACAGCTTAGTAGCCACGTATGTCAAAAATTTGTTGAAACAATTGCAGTGTGTTTGCCAGAAACATCCATACATCAGTTACAGTGCATCAATAGAAGTGTACTGTTAAGAGCAAGTTAAAGAGTGATAGTTGTTACCTTCTTGTTGATGTGTTTGATTTATTAAAATTTTTTTGGAAATAAATTTAGACATAGAAAAGCTGCAAAAAATAGTAGAGAGTTTCTTTATACTCTTTACTCAGTTTCTTTTAATGTTAACATTTTATATAACCATGGTGCTTTTATCAAATCTAGCAAATTAAAATTTATACAATATGTTAAATAAAGTACAGACTTCTTTCAGATTTCACAGGCTTTTCCAGTAGTAACCTTCTTGTATTCCAGGATTCAGTCCTGGCTATCTATTACTATATTGGTCAGATCATTTATAGTAGTATATTTGGGTTTAGGCCCCAAATTAAAATATAGTAAAACTTAAGAGCCAAGTCAAATGCTACTTATTCTGTTACTGACTCCCATAGTTTGAGTGATTTGCTCTGTTCTGTGCATTGTACTGCATGTTGTTTATACTTTGTTTTCTCTTACTGGATCTGTTAGTCCCTACCCAAGTAATTAATATTGGAAAGAACTCGGTCCTATCCATCCTCTTACAAAGAGCCCTTATGAAATGAGACCAGTGTATTCAGAGCATAGTATTAAAGGAACTTAAAATAACATGAGTAGTGGTTAAAGGGTGCTTTACTGTATAAGAAGAGCATAATCTCCAACTATTTGTGAAAAAGGAATTAAGTGTGTCCTGTATGTGAAAATTATGGGTAAATTTTGGCAGAATGATCTGATAAAAAATTAGGGAAAAGAGCAGTGGATATTTTTAAAATCATAGAAGGTCGTTGATATAAATAAATCCATCTGTCTCACATTAGGAAAATGTTAGCTAATAAAATCTGATCAGTGTAACTCTTTGGTCTATGTTTGAATTTAAAAATTATGACAAAGTTTCCTTTGACGTCTTCCTTGTTTGAAATATTTAAATCAGATTTTGGAATCCTCCTTAATTGCGTTTTAGACTAATATTTTGGCTTGTTCATTTTTGTAAATGATCATTCTTTTTGTTGCCCATTTTGGTTTTCACCTAGTTGGGTTTTATTTTGTTTTGTCATCTTATGGAAATAGTATAGCATAGTGGTTGAGGGCATAGATTCTAGAGTCAGACTTCCTGGGATTGCATGCCTGCTGTGTAACCTTGGGCAAATTACCTAACCTTTGTGAGACTTAGTTTCTTCGTCTTCAAAATAAGGATAATAATAGTAGTTATCTTCTTGGGTTATTGCATAGATTAACTGAATTAGAACATTGAAAGAGCATAGTGCCTGACACACAGTGTTGAGTGCCATGGCTCAACAAATGTTAACTGCTTTCTGTTACTGCAATTAATTAGTTAATTTACAACTTCTGATTCTCACTAACAAAATAACTCACCCCTCTCTCTCTCTTGTTCTGCTTTTAACTTTTATACTCTTACAAAGGGAAAGATGTACTGCTCCCTTGCTTTCAACATTTTTGTTGATATTATAACTGCATATACTTCTCTTAATTTTACTATTTATATAGGTTAACATTTAGTGCAAACTGAAGTGAAGGAAGGTTAAGGCTGTTTTCAGCCTGAAACAATCTTTTAAACAAAACCGTTTTATCAAATTATTACCTATTTATGCACTTATTACCCAGTGTAATTTATCAACTAAAGTAATTTTTCCATAATGTTTATCCTGAATTATTGTAGTTCTAAATGCCTTCTGAAGCATTAAAGCAAAATTATATCCAGTATGATTTTTATGTTTAGGTTATTTTGAAAATTCCAGTTAGGTGGTAACCCAAACTACTATGGAAAGCTTGGCAGTATTTACAAAAGCTTGATACCCTATGATCCAGCTTGATAGCCTATGGTTCTGTTTTTATGTACATACTTAACAGATGTGTACATGTGTTAATGTTCATGGAATGTTTATAAAAGCACTATTTGTAATAGCTCCTAACTAGATATTACCCTAATGCTCATCAACAGTGGGATAAATTTTGACATAGTCACACAGTGTAATACTATATAGAGATGGCAGTAAAAAATCCACCAATATAGTTGCTCAACAGTAGGGCTGAATCTCACAAATACAGCATTGAGGGAGAGAAGTCCAAAAGACCATTTACTATACTGTATGGTTTTATTTATGTCAAATGTAAAATTAGACAAAATGAAACTGTTAGAAGTCTATGTAGTGACATTAGGAATGGGGTTTGAGGAGTAGTGACTGGCAGGGAGGATGAAGGAAACTTCCGGAGTTCTGTTAATGTTCTGTTTCCTGATACAGGTGTGTTCAGTTTGTGAAACTTCATCAAGCTGGAAAATTATGTTTTGTGCACTTTGGTTTATGTGTAGTCACAAAAGCTTTCAAAAGAAATCGACATATGTATATATTGTAGGCCTATTGCATTATACATTTGAAGATATTGAGGTGCCAGTCTGCATGCAGTATTTTTGTCCCGCATTCTTGTTGAAACATCAGGGAATTACAAACAACAAAGAGATAGATAGTTTAAGTCTCGTAGGCCTTGGTAGTTTTCTTGGGCTTCCTACATGTTGGCAAAAAGTTCCCCTGTCAGAAGGTAGAGATGAGGAGGATCTTTGATGACAGAGTAAGCATCCTTTCAAAAAGAAGAGATTGGCTCTGAGAGGTGACAGTAGGCATGTAGATGTGGCTTAAGGTAGCACCTTCTTGGCCATTCTTATTCAAGGGACCAGGGAGTTGTGCCAAATTATTTGACAAAGCCCATTACATTACCTTGTAGACTTTGTGGTTGATACAAAGTAAGTTTGCACTTAGTTTTAAGTGACTCATCTCAGGGAAGGATAGGAATTAGTAAATTGATTTAGCAAGTTATTCTTTTAGCATAGTCTACAGGAAAGATGATATTTAATAATTTATGGACGGTTTTTTTAAGACTTCATTCAATTTTCTGTTAATGCAACTAGATTATTTTTTGGACTTTTAGCTTATGTGTATTTGACTTTTGTAAATTTCCTTATGTTTAAAAATAATACACATTTGTCATAAGAGATATAACAACACGGTTATTAAAAAGCAAAACCCCTTTCCCAGTTTCACTTGTAGATCTTTTTTTGTGTGTATCTGTACATACCATAAATTTGTTGATTCTATAATGCATTTATTTTATTACCCTGTGTTTTAACATCTGAAATTGGGATGTGTCTTTCAATTGCTGTCCACTAGGTGGCAAATGGAGTTGACTTCGCTGGACATGGGACATTAGGCCATAGCTATTCATATTATTTTCACTTCAGTTGAGTTATATTCCTTGTTGGTACTATATGGGTTGAGTTTAATTGCTGTTACAAGTTTCTTGAAAAGAACTGCTCTATGTGATTTGCCATTAAAGCAAAATGTTAGTATTTGTGCAGAAAGACACAGAAAAGGCAGCAGGGTATAATTTTAACATGATTGAGGTAAATATTCATTGTTGGAAGGATAACCACAGTTCTCTTTCTCTGCTTTATGGAATCAAGAAGGGGAACTACTTTATGAATAAGTGAAGGTATGCTGCATTTTATTCCTGAAACATGCAAAAGTATTTCCCATACAAGCCAGTCAGTGCAATTTAAGGCAGGAGAAATTGCCATATCCTGTGGATAGGTGGTTGGTGTGACAAATTCACACACTATATAGGAGGACTATTGTTAAGGCACTGTGTCATAGCTTTGATTTTCACTTCTTACAAATTTACTGAATTTGGCAGTCTTTTTGTGTTTATTAAGTGTTTCATGTATGTTGAGATAGTCATTTGATTTTTCTGTTCTAATCTGTTAATGTAACTTTTTTTTTCTGTTAATGTAACATTTTATGGTAAATATTTTCTGATGTCAAACTATCCTGTATTTCTGGGAAAGCAACTTGCTGTTTTCTTTTTAAATTAATAGTTATTTGTGAATATCTTTTTAATTTAGTGTGTCTAGATTTACCTCATTCTTTTTAATGGCCCCATTGTTTTTCTATTGTATATATTTTTAAAAAGATTTTATTTATTAGCACTAGAGAGAGAGAGCAAGCACTAGTAGGGGGCAGAGAGGAGAGGGAGAAGCAATGTGGGACCTTGATCCCAGGACCCTGGGATTATAACCTGAGCCAAAGGCAGGCGCTTAACGGACTAAGCCACCCAGGTGCCCACTGAATGTGTTTTTAAATGGCTACTGTATTGATGTGCATGATTTCCAGCTTTTTTTTTTTTAGATTTTTTTTTTAAGATTTTCTTTCTTTATTTGACAGAGAGACAGCGAGAGAGGGAACACAAGCAGGGGGAGTGGGAGAGGAAAAAGCAGGCTCCCAGCGGAGGAGCCTGATGTGGGGCTCGATCCCAGGACCCTGGGATCACACCCTGAGCCACCCAGGCACCCCTGATTTCCAGCTTTTGCTATTAAAAACAATGTAGCAGGGGCGCCTGGGTGGCACAGCAGTTAAGCGTCTGCCTTCGGCTCAGGGCGTGATCCCGGCGTTATGGGATCGAGCCCCACATCAGGCTCTTCCGCTGTGAGCCTGCTTCTTCCTCTCCCAGAAAAAAAAAAATAAATAAAAATTAAAAAAAAAAAAAAAAAACAATGTAGCAGGGAATATCTTTCTACATATATCTTTATATACTCAGGCTAGTATTTCTATAGAACAAGTACCTAGAAATGTGCATTTTCATTGTTTGATATCATGAAAGAAATGTAAAAGTTAATTTTTAAAAAGTATTTACTTGGTTTAGATATGTCAGTCGTTGTTGGAAAATATACCAACATGCTAACAGTGGTTTGTCTTTGGAGTGATGGGCTTATGTGTGATTTAAAAAAAAAACAAAACAAAAAACTTTAAAAGTAGAAATGGAATGAACTTTAAAAAACTAAATGCTTATGAAACCAAATACTACTTTGAAGACTTGGGATTGTGAGCATTTGGAGGGTAGGAACTGTTGTAGCTCCCAGATAATTCATCTAGCATAATGCAAATACATGAAGCAAATTTAAAAGATGTTTGTAGAAGTAAGTTGAATTGATTTTTTGAGTTTAATGGAGAAAAAAACTTCTTGCCAATTCTTTTTCAGGGTTTTTTGATTAACTCAAAACCAGAGAATGCCTGTGAACCCATAGTGCCTCCACCACTAAAAGACAATTCATCTGGCACTTTCATCGTGTTAATTAGAAGACTTGATTGTAATTTTGATGTAAAGGTAATGTTTGCTTCTTTCATTTTTTTGTTACTGTTTTTTTTAGTTTATCTATCTTAAATTCCCCCTTGTTTCAGAAAGGCTTTAAGAAGGTTTATATAATTCATCCAGATTAAAAAAAGGTGAGGACGAAAGGAAAATGGGAAGTTGGTGAAGGCAAGCAAGAGAGAAGCAGGTTTACTTAAGTTTTATTCATTTGCTACAAAATTGACTTTAAGCTTTTAGCAGCCGGTACATAAAGGAGGACAGCTCACGATTCATAGTTTTTACAAGATTGTAAACAAATTGATGATAATAAAAATGATTGCCATCGGTTTAAGAATTTTTAGGTGGTTTTTGGGAATCTTGAACTGTCGTTTAATAGTAGAATATTGTTTGATTTAATCCAGGAATGGGAACATTAACCTTCAGTTTTATGCCTTTACTCTTCCATTACCAGTACTACATGTATATTTATGTTGACACTGGGATTTCTCTTTTGCAATAAGCTGATTCTGTCACCTGTACAAAGTTTGTCTCCCTGGTGTGGGTTAGGTCAGATAGTAAAACAAAATTTGCCATAGGACTTCCCTCACTATCATCAGTGCTGCTCTAAAAGTGTGGTTTTTTGATACTTTTAATACTGTCTTTACAAATCTGGTTTTGGATGATGTTGGCAGAAGAGCCACATTGAGGCCTGTATAAAATAAGCCTTGATGTTACTTTTACTGAACTAACTCAGGCTTGAGTGTCATGTGGTTTCTTGCATGTATCTTAGAGAATAGACATGGAATATTACCTCATGGACTTGACATAGCTTGATCTTAGATGATTTGTTCAGTAGGAACAGACCCCTGCTGTGCCTGAATTTTTGTCTCAGCTCCTTGCATTTCATGTAAGAAATGACACTTCCATAATAAACTTATTAAAGGAATAAAATAATAACTGTAAAAGGGTTTGGAAATGTGGAGCACTTTGTAAATGATAGGTGGTGTTGTATATCATTTCCAAATCTAAACTCTTAGTTACCTTTAAGTAGGAAATAAATTAGAGCTCGAAGTCAAATGTAGATTTCCTGCTCTTCAGAATTGTATCTTTTTTATAGTAGTTTGAATTTAAACCATTTTAAGATTTGATCCAGAACTAAACTGTAATAATCGCAGATTGCTTCAACAAAAAGGAAACATTATTGTAATATTTCATTAATTTCTTGCTGCTAAGAAATTAAAGTAAACTAAAATTTGCTGTTTCTAAGGTTTATTGCATTATTATGCTATGTAATTTTTGGTTCAGTCCAATCTTTATTAACTAAAAACTATAATACCCTTTTTTTTTTTTAAATAACTTTTTTCATTGGGAACGGAAGGTGATTCACTGCAAAATTTAAGGAAATACTGTCTTCGAATGTTTGTCTTTTGATGGTGAAAACACAACTCTGGAATGAATAGGTAGGCTTATTAGTCCTCCTGTCCCTTTAGTGGATCCTCATCATGAGTCTGAGTGCTTCTAATAGAATTTTGTGGTTAGCTGTACTCCAGCTCATCTCTTCCTACTTCCTGCCTTGAATTTTATGCTGCAGCCATACCACCTCCTTGAAGTCTCTCAACTTGTTGTACAATGCTGACTACACCTTTGTGCCTTTATATATACTATTTCCTCTGTTCAAGATCTCTGTGCAAGATGACATTTAAGTGCTAGCTGAGGATGTTATCTTTTCTGGAAGCCTAACTTTTCTTTCTGCCCTCTCTGATAGAATGAATCATTCCAGCTCGATGTATCATTCTTCCACTTTGTAAATATCTCCTTTACTCTTTATCACATTATTATTTTTTGTTATATATATATTTCATTTGTGAGCTGTGTTTAGAGTTCATGTTTTAATTATAGTTATTACCTAATTTGTATCATAGTGCATCGGAGAAGAGCAATAAAGGTTTGTTAAATCAAGCTATGTAGTATAGTAGTAAGCCTTTTACTTATGTGTATAATGCATTTTTAAAAAACATGTACATGTAAAAATGTTTAAATTGAGGATTCTCATCTTAGAAAAATGTTAGAAATTTTCTCATTATACCTCACCATGTAGATAGAGTTTTAATGAATCAGATTCTAGTCTGTTGTACGTTTTTAAACCCTGTTATCTTTCCTTCACAAATAAACAACAGAGTATATTATAGCCACTTAAGGCTAAAGATTCCTTACTCATGTTTTTCCTAATGGTTTCTGTCTTGTCTCAGTTGTGTTAAAAATATGAGATCTCAGTTTACAGGGAAGACACATTAATTTTAATTAAGGTCTGGAAATAGACTACATACATTTGGATCCCCCCCTTTTGTTTTTTCATTTGAAATACAACTTTATTCTGATTCTAAACTAAAAGGAATGGGAATGACAGTGACAAATTAGATTTTACCACTGGATATTGTGATGTGACTATAGCAGTCTTTTATTTGAAACTCAGGAAGGAAACAGTTGCATTCCAAAACAGCCAAATATGCAGGTCCAAAAAACTGAAGGTACTTTTTAAACTGCCACATTCACTCTGAAGCTCATTCATCTCCGTCAGCATCCCAAAGATTAAGCACAGGTCCTGCTCAGCTATATGATAAAGTAGCAAACATGCTGCACCACTGACCTCACAGGACAGTTGCCTATGAAACTGGACTTCTGGGGGTGCCTGGGTGGCACAGTCAGTTGAGTATCCAAATCTTGGTTTTGGCTCAGGTTGTTATCTCAAAGATCAAGCCCTGTGTCAGGCTTCTTGTTCAGCGTACAGTCTGCTCCAGATTTTCTCTCTCCCTCTACCCCCCCCCAACTCACTCTCTCTCTCAAATACATAAATCTTAAAAAAAAAAAAAACAAAACTAGACTTTTGACACTGCACTTTGTCACAGGTCATCATCCTCATCCAGGCGAGCAGTTGTCCAAGCAACCTCTAGATCATGCTTACACTGTGTTGCCAAAGCTAGGTCCCTGACAACCTCTGGTGGGACAAGAGCAGTCATGGCAACAAACTCCAGATTAGGGTCTCCAGTTAGTTTTCTAGCAGACCATAAGAAGGGCTTTTCAAAGTTGTAGTTACTTTTTTGGCAGAAATGTCATAGTACTCAAGGTTTTTCTTTCAGTGGAAGACGATAGATTTTGCCTTAACTTTCCTTTTCATAACATCTACTTTGTTGCCACACAGCACAGCATGATGGGGATGTTCTCACATACTCGTACCAGATCTCTGTGCCAGTTAGGCACATTCTTGTAAGTAACCTTTGATGTTACATCAAACATTATAATGGCACACTGGGCCTGGATGTAATAGCCATCCCTCAGCCCACCAAGTTTCTTCTGACCAGCCGTATCTCATACATTGAACTTAATAGGTCCTCTGTTGGTATGGAACACAAGGGGATGGACCTCAACACCCAAGGTAGTTATGTACTTCTCAAGTTCACCAGTTAGATGATGTTTCACAAACGTAGTTTTTCTGGTACCACCATTGCCAACCGATACAGGTTTGAACTGGACTTGGGATTCTCCTTGAGCAGCTATCATGTTGCTTCCAGAAGTGTCTCTGGTTTGTCTGACTGAACTGATTCCCATTTTTATCATTTATTAGCTGTGTGATCTCAGGCAAGTTATTTTACCTCCATGTGCCTCAATTTCTTTATCCGTAAATAGGAATTATAATGTTCCCTACATCATAGAATTGTTATGAGGATCAAATGAAATAATCAATGTTAAATGCTTATCAAACAGTGCCTTGCACACAGTAAGTAAGCAGCAGGTATTAGCCTTTGATGTTTTACACTTCTTACCATTGGTGTAAAATAGAGTAAGAATAAAGATGGCAAAGGTACTGACTATATTAGGCCTAGAAGTTTCTCATAATCTGCTGTTTGCAAGCTGGATAACCAGGAAGGCCAGTGGTATGATTCAGACTGAGTGCCGAGGTGTCAGAACCAAGCGAGCTAATGGTCCTGGAGTCAAAAGGTCCAAGAATCAAGAGCTCTGATGTCTGAGGGCAGGAGAGATGGATATCAGGAAGAGAGAGAGGGAATTTTCTTTCCCTTTACCATGTCATCTATTTGGGCCCTCCACAAATTGGATGATGCCCACCCATGTTGATAAGAGTGGTAGATTTTTTTTTACTTAGTCTGTTGAATCAAATGCCAATCTCTTTCAGAAACCCCCTCACAGACACACTCCAAAATACTGTTTTACCAGCTCTCTGGCATCTCTTAGCCCAGTCTAGTTGACACATACAACTAACCATCACATTGACCTTTCAGAAACTAAATTACTAATTGATAAGGCACACTGTGATGCAGTGTAACTCAGTGACAGTTGAGTGTGAAATTTCCAATGTGGTTTATAAAGGACAGTTTAGTCATGCCAGCATGACTGTAAGTTTCATGAATACACAAGAGTAAAAAGTATGGATCACCTATCAAGGTAGTATGAAATAAGGATAAATTTATCATAGTTACTGGAAAAACAACTGGAATCTCGTCCCAAAGAGCGTTTCTTTTTCTAAGGGTAGTCATTGGTTGATAAGCTTTTAGCTTTATTAGCTATAACCTTCGGATCCAAAACCTATGCTTGTATTTTCTGGGCTTCCCAATTCATGATTATATACAGTTTTTTTATTAGGTACGTTGTAGAACCTAATCACTTAGAATGTATGTTATGGTACTTTTCTGACTTGAAAATAAATAGCTTTTTATTTAAATAGGGGTTCATTCATATATATCTACAATTCTATATGAATACACTGGCTTAAGAAACTAGTTTTAAAAAAAAATGTAGCATTCTGGGACCAAGTACTAGAAATGCTTAATTCAGCCCCATACAGAATGCTGCAGTTGCTAGTAGTTGCAAGGTTATATTTTTTGTCACGGTTCCTATTGAAAATAATACCCAGGGGGCGCCTGGGTGGCGCAGTCATTAAGCGACTGCCTTCGGCTCAGGGCGTGATCCCAGTGTTCTAGGATCAAGCCCCACATCAGGCTTCTCTGCTGGGAGCCTGCTTCTTCCTCTTCCACTCCCCGGGGCTGCTTGTGTTCCCTCTCTCGCTGGCTGTCTCTCTCTCTCTCTCTGTCAAATAAATAAATAAATAAATCTTAAAAAAAAAAAAAAAGAAAAGAATACCCAAATTATCTCAGACAAATGAGAATTAGCTGTACTTTACAAAGCTTTCCTTGGGGGAAAGGAACCCTTTCCATAGTGGAGAGCAGAAGGGAAAGGAAGAAGTAAAATTTCATCAAGATCTTTCAGTAATTGTGGTGGTGATGTGGGGAGTATTTCAGGGTTTACTTTTTGAAATTCTTAAGATGTTTTTTTGAAGATGAGTATTGTACTATAATTGAAGAAACCTAGACTTCTCTTATTTCTTCCTTAGTAATCAATGATGAAGTGAAGTTGTGTTCTACAATAAAGAAAATGGCACATTTTTTTCTATACAAACTATCCCAAATGCTTTCAGACTCAGATAGCCAATAAGACAGCAGAAATGCAATTAACAATTTTGGAAGGTAGGAAATTGCACCGTTTGTAACATTCTAAGTTAAAGAGAGCACTGTTTTGATTTTCTTTCTTCTGTTGAGAGAAGCCCATCTGAGCCTTTTAATTTCTCTTGCTCTAAAGAAACGCAGTAAAACCCATACTCTGAATTAGTTTTTGGATATGTAAGATGTCCAGAAGGCTAGTAAGAACTGTTGATTACCCGCCAGCTGCTTATTCTGAAAACAATCAATTTTATTCACACTGACAAAAACTGTATCCTCTGAAAAATGCAGCTCTTTAGAGGAAAAGCTAAACAATGTCATTTTTGTTTATCTTTGTACAATGCTGTTCTTTACTGTGACAAAATGTAGTTGTTTGGGAATGCTAGTTTTTGGTGAGTATTTGACGTTAAAAAACATTGCTGACTCTGATAAAGGCATTATTTTTTTAATTAGAAAAATATAATCTCCTGAGGCAGAGTTTTCAAAAGACTTGAATTGGCATCCCAGTGGGAAATACGACTTTTTTTCCTTAATTTTGTAGAAAATATCTGGTTATTTCAAGAACACTAAAATCACTTAAAATAGAACTTTTCAGAACTACACAAATTTCTGTGTTTATAACCAAATAAAGATTAGTTATCAGAAGTCTGTTCATTGCCATTGCCATCCAAGATATTTTCATCATATGGTTTTAATCCTAAGCCAACAATTTCTTCAAATGGCCTATTTATTTATTTATTTATTTATTTATTTATTTATTTATTTATTTATATTTTTAAATTTTTTAAAAAGATTTTATTTATTTACTTGACATAGAGAGTGCACGAGCAAGAGAGCATAGACAGGGGGAGCAGCGGAGGGAGAGGGAGAAGCAGATTCCCCACTAAGCAGAGAGCCTGATGTGGGGCTAGATCTAAGGACCCTGAAATCATGGACCTGAGCGGAAGGCAGCTGCTTAACCAACTGAGCCACCCAGGTGCCCCAGTCCTTTTATTTTAGTTGAACTCTAGGGAAGATTAGTAAACAGATATGGTGCAATGCGTGTACTACTGAATTTTATTACCATTTTGTGCTCTAATCGTTATTTTTGAATGATGCCGCTGCAAAGTCATATAGGCCAGTTACCAAGAAGCTGAAAGGACTTAGCTATTATTCCTTCTACCTTTTTTTTTTCCTGACATGGATGGAATTGCATTTGAATTGTAGATGATAAGGAATACGTTGGTACTCATTTTCTGTTGAAATATGACTTTTATAAAACTTAGCTGGCATACAAACCCCCTTTACCTGACTTCTGCCTGCCTCTCAAGTCATGTCTGTACTTTGCCTGCCCTCTCACCTTAACCTTCAAGAGTTTACAAGCCCACATATGTGTTGAGCAGTCTCTCCCTTTCCGTCTGATTTTTACCATGTTCTTCAAGTGGATTACCCTCCCTGTACTTGGTTATCTGGACAGCCTGACCTTATTTTAGCTCTAAGGGGAAGTAATTTGAAACCTTTCCTGATTTTTCTCGAAGTTGTATAGATCACTTCTTCTTTAATGTACTACTTAACCCATTTAATCACTTTTTCTTTTATATATTCTTTAATCTCTGTGAGGGAAAAGATAATGTTTTAGATTCGATAGTTTTAGTGGCTGATACGTTGTGTGGCACTTGGTGGGTGCTCAGTACAAGGGCTTAAAATTAAATTTAACTGGATTAAGGAATAAACAGTATTATCGGAACCTTCTTTTGGCTCCATGTTAGCTTCACTTAATGTTCTTGAAAGTATTTCTAAATCTAGATACTCATTTATCCCATAAACACTTTTCTCTAGGTCCCAGTGTTTTATGAAAAATTTTAAAAATTACCATAAACATTTTTGGTTATTTGGATGATCTTACAGTAAACATTCTATTTTTTGGCGAAATTTTGTCATCTTATAAAGTAGTCCTCCAGTTTTCCTTTCTAGTTTTACCTTTCATTATCCTCTTTCAGGCCTCTAGGCTGATACATGACATGGGATTCCCAGGATTTCACTTTTATTTCAGTAGTACCAAGCAAGTAGATATGACCTTGATTAGAAATTAAACTGAAGATTATCGTGAAGTTGCTTAATATCATTATTTAATTTTTCCTACTCTTTTCTATATTCCTACAAAGTAATTTATAGCATTTGTTATTAATCTATTTCAGAATCATGTTTAAAAGATTCTACAAAAGCAATATTTTCAGGGATACTTGGGGGATGGAAATATTTCTACCCACATATGGTTCAAACAGCTTTGTGCTACTAGCTCATTAATTTATTCATTTGTTTCTTCTACCCTTTAATGGATAAATGTATCTGCATTTTAATAATTAGGTTCCCTGGGATGCCTGGCTGGCTCAGTTGATAGAGCATGTGACTCTTGATCTCAGGGTTGTGAGTTCAAGCCCCACATTGGGCAGGGAGCCTACTTAAAAAAAAAATAATTAGCTTCCTTTATACACATGTATATTTCCTTTTTAATGTTTATGTAATAGTAAAATGATAAAATATTCTTCTTATACCAGGGAAGTAATATTCATCAAAAGAAACCTAAAAAATAGTAAATTACATGTACTTTACCCTAACCTAATGAAATGTGTAATGCCCATGACTTTGTTTACATATCTCTTCCCCACACATTCTTTTGCTTCGAAATCAAGATGTTCAGATTACTCAGATACACAATAAATGAAGAATATCTAGGAGGGAGAAAAGATAGGATGTAAAGAAGAGGAAAAGATGGATTATATCATTGAACTCCTCTTAATGAGAGAGAAATGTCACTTGAGTCTAGTACCATCTTCTGTGGAGTAGCTTTTCCCAACATGGCCTGTAGTGATCCCAAAATAACATGGGGGAGAGAATGGTGTTGGAATGGGATTTAATCTTGACAGGATTACTTGCTATAGTTATGGATCTTACTTCAGCCATTGATTGTTCCCTGCTCTAAGATTTCTAGGAATTTTTATCCTATAGGTAGAATTAACAGTTTTTACATTGACATCTAAGTCTACTAGTGCTGCTCCATTGTCATCTGCATTGCTTTGATCATTTGAGAAAGAGATTTTACTTAATTTCTTTTTACTTCCTTAGATGAAAAAGGAAGATCATAGGCAGGTTTTGAGAACATCTTTATTCTCTAAGTCTCCCATTAATTTCTTTTTTAAAATTTCTTTCCCTTTTAATGAAAACAACTTTTTCTTCTGTGTTAGACATCTAGGCTGGGAGAAAAGGGGTAGTTTGTGCCAGGCTGATGGTTGAGTTACCGTGGCTTTGTGTTGGCAATTCCGAAAGAAAACCAACTTTCCAGAGAATTTTTTAAGTTGGCGTTTGGAAGCAGAGTTAGACCACATTTTCTTTAGAAGATCCATAGAAGTCCCAGAGAGGTCGGATTGTAAAGTGAAGCTCCAGTTTTTTCAGATTCTGCTAGAACTGCCAATACCCAGTGTATAGCCAGCATGGTCAGAAGAGGCTAGGTTCCAGAACCACCCGGGATCTTTTATATACTGTTTTCTTTTTTGTTTTGACTTTTTACCTTTTTGTGTTTTGAAATTAGCATACACAAAAAGTATTCATTATGTATATACAGTCTAATAGTAAATGAATATCGGAATACTCACTACTCAAGTTTGAGACCTGTTACTTACTAATGTTCATTAGTTAATGTTAATCAAATTTCATTAAAGTCTCCATTAGGTAATTTTTTTTCCTTTTAAGTTTTATTCTAACTACAGATCATATTAAACTAGTATTAATTTCCAATCTTCATGAGGAAGCTTCCTATTAGAATATTTTAATAGTAATTTCAAATGTTTTAATAGAGTGATGTTAAGTATATAACAAAGTGATTGCTTGATAAAGCTGCTCATTTTCTGTCTTGTATTTGAAAAAGCTTGTGATGAAAAAAATTCTTTGCTAAGGCCAGACCAAACCCCAAAAGTACTGTGCATTTCCTATTTCTTTACAGTAGATTCTCATTTTATATATTATTATTTTATTTCTCCTTAGCTTGATTATAGCCTGAAAAACCCATGGGTACTTTCTCACGTCAGCTTCTTGGGAGTAGAACTTAACATTTTATGAAGTTCTGTATACTGAGTTTTTTAGTGGAGTGCCTGGAGCACCAAAATGAATGAGCAGTAAAGGAGGGCGCATGTTCAGAGTTCTACCACTGGGTGGTGCTGAGCATCAAAATGCTCATTGTAATTGTTCCCTCAGTTACATTTCAAGTGTAGTACAAGTCTGTCAGTACGTGGGAATTCTTGGTTGGCTCATAGTAAGTGCAGAGTTGTCTTTTGTTACACAAAAAGTTCTTTCAACAAGCTTTATTTACAGTGGTAGGTGGGTTGAAATGGAGCTTCTTATTCTCATTAGGATGAGAAATAATTAAGATTTGATTAGAATAGAATATGAGTCCCAGCAGTATCAAAAAATATGAATTTTGATATTTTTCATTTTAACATCAATTTAATATGCATCTATAACTAGAGAATAATTTATGGATACTTCTATTAAATTGCAATTCTGAAAATTTATTTAGGCAACTTTTAACTAATGTGGTTAATTCTAACTGGTAAAGTTCATTGCAAAGTGGTTTTTTTTAACAGCATCTTCAAACTAGTGACAATCTTAGAAATAGCCGCACATAAAGGTTTATTTGGGTTTACTTTAACGTCTTTAAGAAAAAAAAAGGATTATTTTTAGTTTTAATTTATTGTACTAATCATGCCCCAGATAAAATATTAAAACTTCATTGGGGACAGCCACATTTAGAGACCCATCAGCTAAAGACTTTGACTTTGTGATGGTGTGTTGCAGAATATTATTGCTGCAATGAAGATCATAAGTTTTTTTTTCTGATTGCAGACTATCTATAGAACATTAAGAACTCATTATATAAATAGGTTTTCAACTTTTTTGTTTTAAAGATTTTATTTATTATTTATTTGACAGAGACAGCCAGCGAGAGAGGGAACACAAGCAGGGGGAGTGGGAGAGGAAGAAGCAGGCTCCTAGCAGAGGAGCCTGATGTGGGGCTCGATCCCAGAACGCTGGGATCACGCCCTGAGCCGAAGGCAGACGCTTAACGACTGTGCCACCCGGGCGCCTCTAGGTTTTCAACTTTTTTGACTGTAAGAAAGTACAGCCAAATCCGCAATAAGAAATCTTTTTTTATCCTTGCCCCAAATACATATACAACACATAGCCAATAATAAAGTTTGATGAAATAATATTTATGAATACCCTATAATATTCTGCTATATGAAATTTCTTTTTATTAAAAAAAAAAAGTTCACCCAAGTCCACTAAATTATTTTATTACCCACAGTTTTATACTACCTTCAGTATTTAAAAATTGCTTTCCCATGTACCAAAACAAAGATTGACTTTAAAATGCTGCCACTGGAATGTAACCCAAACTCTTTAATTTTTAAAGTTCCCAAGGATTCTATCTTCTGTTTTCTGCTATACTTGAAACAAATAAGTGTGGCTTTGCATACAAACACAGATTGTACCAGCCCTGCCAAAATTATTTTCTAATTAAACAAGTTCAGCTTTTCTCCAATCTTAAATAAACGTATGCCATTTGTCAGAAGGTCAACACTCTTGAAATATAACCTTATATAAGAGAGGAAACATGCCTTTGTATCACGATAATGTCACAANGGTTCAGCATTAAAACCACATACTTTTCTTGACAACTTTTCTTAGAACTTTTATGTACTTATTTTTTAAGAGTTGAATTCTTACCAGGTTTACTTCTTTGTTTCTTTACCACAGAAAAGAGGTAAGGGTGGAGGAAGGCTGGAATGACTACTAGTAGCCTACTGCTAGTGAGTACAGACAGAGAGGAAGTGACATTTAACACTTTAAAGAGAAAAACCAGCTAGGGTCTGGTGAAGCCTGTTCATGATGATCCCCCAAGTCACTGGAAAAGGTCAAATCATATTTGGTACCTTTTACTGAGAAAGCTGGGAAAATGCAAAATATTTGAGAAACATTTTTATCCATGATGACTGAAGTAAAATTTTTGGCATGTTTTTTAGGGGGAACTAAGCAACAGATACAGGAACTTTTACTTTTGTGGCATACGTCTTGTTGGGTAGGGCTGGTCAGACTATTACCTTAGTTGTGATTTAGTTTGATTAAACCAGTATTTATATATAGAGAGAGCTTCTTCTAGGCTTGAGAGATATACAAACAAACAAGCTAGTTCCTTTCCTTAAGGAGCATAAAATATCGCATCCAAAGTACTCTAAATGTTATTTTATCATCTTTATTTTTCAAGATGATAACAGGCTTAGTTTTCTGATAATTAATGTTTTTACCAAGATGTTCTTTATCAGGATAGGGAAGTTCCCTTTTATTTCTAATTTTTTAATTCAGTGATACCATTTTAATATCAGTGATATCAAACAATATCATTGAAAAGTGTGGTCATTACATTTTCAAGGCCTGCCCCATGCCAGCACTGAAGTGTTTACCAAAAAATCAGGAGACATAGTTCCAGCTATCATATATTAAGCATAATGGCTATATTTAGGAATCAGTGTTTCATAGATTCTAGCATTATCTCCACATTTCTCATAGGGGAGCAGTGAAGAAACCCTACCTGAACTAGTGTTCATGGGGCCTGTTGAATTCTCATAATAGCTGCAAGTCAGTGAACTAGGAATTCTCTTCTAGGAAGCTTAACGTGTATTGGAGCGTGAGGTAAAGTTAGCTAGCAAGCTGTGGCCAATAAACTTGTTTCTTATTACCAATAAAAGAAGCAAATTTTAGCTCCTTTGCATTTTTTTCTTTTTATTGTCTCTAAGCAGATATGTCCTGTAATTCATATGTACCTATCCTGATCATCCTCCCTGTCCTGAAATTGAATGAAGGGTGGTGATGCTTCCATTTGCATTTGTGCTCACCTGCTCTGTACATTAAGGACTGCAGCTTTAAAAGGCAATAAACCAAGAGGTAGAGTTCTTGGTGCAACAATTTATATCCTTTCTAGTGAACTGAAGTCACTAAATTCTCAAACTTTGATATGGAGTAGTCATTAAGGATCCCATATTTGGAGGATGGTCTCTTTCACGGTACAACTTTGGACTTACCCCGCTCTCTTTTTTTTTAATGTTTTTTTTATTATATTATGTTAGTCACCATACAGTACATCCCTGGTTTTTGATGTAAAGTTCGATGATTCATTAGTTGCGTATAACACCCAGTGCACCATGCAATACGTGCCCTCCTTACTACCCATCACCAGTCTATCCCATTCCCCCACCCCCCTCCCCTCTGAAGCCCTCAGTTTGTTTCTGAGTCCATAGTCTCTCATGCTTCATTCCCCCTTCTGATTACCCCCCCTTTCTTTATCCCTTTCTTCCCCTACCAATCTTCCTAGTTCTTATGTTCCATAGATGACAGAAATCATATGATAATTGTCTTTCTCTGCTTGACTTATTTCACTTAGCATTATCTCCTCCAGTGCCGTCCATGTTGTAGCAAATGTTGAGAACTCGTTCTTTCTGATAGCTGAGTAATATTCCATTGTATATATGGACCACAACTTCTTAATCCAGTCATCTGTTGAAGGGCATCTTGGCTCATTCCACGATTTAGCTATTGTGGGCAATGCTGCTATGAACATTGGGGTGCATATGGCCCTTCTGTTCACTACGTCTGTATCTTTGGGGTAAATACCCAGTAGTGCAATGACTGGGTCATAGGGTAGCTCAATTTTTAACTTTTTAAGGGACCTCCGCACTGTTTTCCAGAGTGGCTGTACCAACTTGCATTCCCACCAACAATGTAGGAGGGATCCCCCTTCTCCTCATCCTCTCCAACAATTGTTGTTTCTTGCCTTGTCAATTTTTGCCATTCTAACTGGCGTAAGATGGTATCTTAGTGTGGTTTTTATTTGAATTTCCCTGATGGCTAATGATTTTGAACATTTTTTCATGTGTCTGTTAGCCATTTGTATGTCATCATTGGAAAAGTGTCTGTTCATATCTTCTGCCCATGTTATGATTTGTTTGTTTCTCACGTATTGAGTTTGAGAAGTTCTTTGTAGATCTTGGATACCAGTCTTTTATATGTAGTATCATTTGCAAATACCCTGCTCTCTTAAGAGCGGGGTGGTAAGGACTCTACCTTCAGACTCTCTAGCAAGTACTGTATAGCTTTGGACCTTGCTAAAGGAACTTTTGCTGCTAACTATACATAATTTTATCCTTTGGTAGTCTAAGCTGTATTCAGTGGCCAGAATATCTCTTGGACTTTTCGCATACTCTCATAATAGTACTTAGAGCATATGGGTAAATACAAAGGCCTGATCACCTTTAAATTCCTTAAACAGTTTAAAATATACTGATATCCTTTGGAACTGGATGAGGAACAGGGCAGTAGCCTTTACTTCGGAAAAAAAGGAAACAAATAGAATAAAAAAAGGCTTAATGAGACTATTAAGATTTTTGTTCTACCATAAGATAGGTTGCAAATTAAAGCAAAAAATATGAAATAATAGAGATGAAGGGGGAAGCACATAATCTCAGAGGCCTCTAATGGTCATCTAATAAAGTCTTTATGAAAAGAAGGTAGTAGCAACTTTTAATTCTTAGATACTTTCTGCAGATGAAGAGAGCTGAGGAAATAAACTGTTAGCGTTGAAATGAAGCAGAAACTCTTACTCTAGCCAGGTAGTGGTGGTGAGGTGGACTTCTCAGACACGTGCCCTTGTTAGTTAGGGTCATTAATGGATGTCCATCTGCACTCTTTGTCTAGTAGTATTGAAATCCCTGATACCGGGTACCTATCAAAGGCCTAATTGAGAGAAGAATTTTTTATGGAATTTGTCGTTTTTGCAGTCTTAACTGAATAGTCTAAAATCCATCCCCCCATCAGGGCAGATCTTTAGAAAGCTGAGGACATGGATCAAACAAAATTGGTCCCCATCAGATTGTTTGACTCAGATGAACTTGGCATGATACCATCATTTTGTATTAAGAAATACCATGAGAAGCAGCTCTACCTCATTGTATTTATCTTTTTTTTTTTAAGATTTTATTTATTTATTTGACAGAGATAGAGACAGCCAGCGAGAGAGGGAACACAAGCAGGGGGAGTGGGAGAGGAAGAAGCAGGCTCCTAGCGGAGGAGCCTGATGTGGGGCTCGATCCCATAACGCCGGGATCACGCCCCGAGCCGAAGGCAGACGCTTAACCGCTGTGCCACCCAGGTGCCCCTCATTGTATTTATCTTAATGTAGCTAACATTTTAAGAATTACTTGTCCTACTAGGAGGGTCCGAAGATAGAGATATTTACAACTTACTTTTATCTTGCTTTAGTATGTATGTTTGCACTAGAATCGTTTCGCTTGTTCTTATTACTAGAATAATCATCAAAATGAATTCTAAACAGTTAAATCAGGTAGCAGAGGACAGGACTGGAGGAGATAATGCTAAGCGAAATAAGTCAAGCAGAGAAAGACAATTATCATATGGTTTCACTCATTTATGGAACATAAGAAGTAGGTAGATTGGTAGGAGAAGAAAGGGAAGAAGAAAGGGGGGGTAAACAGAAGGGGGAATGAACCATGAGAGACTATGGACTCTGGGAAACACTGAGGGCTTCAGAGGGGAGGTGGGTGGGGGAATGGGATAGGCCGGTATTAAGGAGGGCACGTATTGCATGGTACACTGGGTGTTATACCCAAGTAATGAATCATGGAACTTTACATCAAAAACTAGGGATGTACTGTATGGTGTCTAACATAATAAAAAATTATTATAAAAATAAAATCAGGTAGCAGATACCTTCAGGAAAGCTAAACCTCATCAGCCAGCCAGCCAGCAAGTTTTTCTGAGCAGTGTTCATGTGTGTATTTGCCACCAGTATGCCTACTTGGTAAAGAGTCTCTTCAATCTTTTGCCAATATTTTTATTGGGTTGTTTTCTTATTAATAAGTTTTGAAAGTTCTTGATATATTCTGGAATGTAAATCCTTTATCAGATATGCATGGTGCAAACATTTTCTTCTAGCCTATGGCTTGTTTATTCTTCACAATGTCTTTCAAAGAGAAGAAATTAATTTTGAGGAGACCCGCTTTTTTTTGTAAAATGCATTATGCTTTTGATGTTGTAAGAAAGAAACATTTGCCTTCCTAAGGTCACAGAAATTTCTCCTTATATTTTCCTCTGGAAATTTCGCAGTGTTATGTTTTAAATTGAGGTCTAAGTGGTTCATTTTTAGTTAGTATTTGAATTTGGTGCAAGGGATGCATCAATATTCTTTGTTTTTTTAGCATATGGGGATCTAATTGTTCCAGCACCATTTATTGAAGATTATCCTTTTTCTTTCATTTTTTTAATTGAAGTATAGTTGACACATGTTACATTAGTTTCAGGTGTACAACATAGTGATTCCAACTCTATATGTTATATGGTACTCACCATAAGTGTAGCTACCATCTCACCATACGACACTATCACAATACCGTTAACGGTGTTCTCTGCTGTACCTTTCACCCCTGTCACTTACTCATTCTATAACTGGAAACCTGTACTTGCCACTCATCTTCACCCTTTTTTGCCTCTGACAACAACCAGTTTGTTCTCTGTATTTATGCCGTTTCTGCTTTGCTTTGGTTTTTAGATTTCACATATAAATCAAATCTTTTGGTGTTTGTCTTTCTCTGTCTTACTTATTTCACAAATACCCAGTAGCAGAATTACCAGGTTTTATGGTATTTCTATTTTTAATTTTTGAGAAACCTCTGAATTGTTTTCCACAGTGGCTGTACTAATGTATATTGCCACCAGCAGTTCACTAGGGTTCCTTTTTCTCCATATCCTCATCAACACATACTTTGGCGTTGAGTTGTATGCTTTATATATTTTGGATATTAACTTCTAATCAAATCATGTGCAAATATCTTCTCCCATTCAGTAGGTTGCCTTTTCATTTTGTTGATGATTTCTTTCACTCTGCAAAAGCTTTTTATTTTGGTGTAGTCCCAGTAGTTTATTTTTGCTCTTGTTTCCCTTGTCTGAGGAGACAAAATATCTTTATACTGTTTTCATAACACCTATGTAGTTATATTTACTGCTGCTACTTATTTTGTGTAGATTCAAGTTATTGGCTGTTCTTCATTTCATTGATTTAAGCCCGAAAGACTCCTTTTGATATTTCTTGTAGGGCCACTGACATAGATTCTCTCAGTTTTTGTTCATCTGGAAATATCTTAATTTCACCTTCATGTTTTTTTTAAAGATTCTGTTTTATTTTAGGGAGAGAGAAAGAGAGAGTGAGCAAGTGTGTGGGGGGTCGGTACAAGCAGACTCTGCACTAAGCCTGAGTTGGGGCTCGATCTCAGGACTCTGAGATCATGACCAGAGCCAAAAATCAAGAGTCAGTTGCTCAGCTGACTGAGCCACCCAGGTGCTCCTCACCTTCATTTTTGAAGGAAGTTTAAGCTGGTTGCAGAATTCTAAACTCAGTTGTTTCCTCTTGCAGCCTTTTATTAATTCATCTAAGTAGATGATTATGTCAACTTACAAATTAAGAGCATCTTCTTTTGTAATCTACGTTCACTCTTTCTTTCTCTCTTCCCCACCCCCACTGCCCCGTGCCTCCCACCTTCCTTATTTCATTGGCCAGAACTTCAGTACAATGCTGAATAGATGTGGTGAGAATGAACATCTTTCTCTCTCATCTTATTCAGGAGAAAACATTCAGTGTTTTACCAGAAAATATGTTGATTGTGGGATTTTTTTTAGATAACACTAATAATGTAGAAATATTTTAAAATGTCAATATGAAGTGTGAACTCAAGTTCATTCTGGGGCAGGAAAGTAGATTGAGAGCCAAAAGAAAATAAAAGATGCTTTAAAGTCACTGAAAGTATCATGATTAAATTTAGTCATTCTCTTCCTAGTAGTCAAGCACTTACAATGCATCTTGAGATAGGTGTATTTTTTTATATTTATACCCAAGCCAGGTAGACTTTCCAGGTAGAATTTCCCTAATATTTATTACGTCTTTTTTTACTTCTATTACTACTTTACTTGTTTTAGTAAATAAAATTATAACATGTCACAGAAATTTACCTCTAAATCATATTTTCATTCTGAATGAATTACAATCTGACATATTTCAGTATATTCTTTCAGCTTCCTAGTTAAAAATAAATGACCTTTTTACACTTAAGATGGTGAAATAATGAACTATATTTAGGGTTGTATTATCACTAAAATTAGAAGAGAATATATTTGAAATTGGCTGCTATTTTGAATCAAACATGTTTTGTCCCATCACTTGAAAGCAGATGTTCTTAGAAACATGGGTCATCTGTAGGAGATATGTGTATGGTGTTCATGGAATGTTACCTGTCTGTCCAAAATAATCCTGGTTTTGAGCTTGCCTTTTCACTGTTGTTCAGATGTTACAAATTATTCTTCATTCAAGGAAAAAACAAATCTATAATTCAGATAAAGACTTTAGAACTTGAAATGTGTTTCAAATTTAAAAAAATGTTCTTGTTACAAGTGTCTGTGCTGTCAATAATTGGGTTCTTTTCAAGGTTATTTTCCATCAAGGAAAGTCAGCTCTGTTGAATTTTTACCATTCTCGCAGGTATATAGTTTAGAGATATACATAGGTCTGTTTATGTGTAGCAGCTCCCCTCAGAGGAAAAACAAAGTACACTTAGTTCACATACAGATATTAAAGGGGTTTGAAGGCTATAAGAAATGTAAAACTGTGGATGGATTATGTTTTATTAAAAGTTTAATTATTGGGGCACCTGGGTGGCTCAGTCATTAAGTATCTGCCTTCGGCTCAGGTCATGATCCCAGGGTCCTGGGATCGAGCCCCACATTGGGCTCCCTGCTCTGCTGGGAGCCTGCTTCTTCCTCTCCCATTCCCCCTGCTTGTGTTCCCTCTCTCGCTGGCTCTCTGTCAAATAAATAAATAAAATCTTAAAAAAAAAAAAAAAAGTTTAGTTATTTTTAACAACCAGGTGGCAATCTAGCCACCATAGATTTATAGAATAAATCTATATTCCAAATATTTGTTGAATGAATGAGTGAATTAATTTGCCAAAAATCTTTAAATTTTTATCTCAAGTCTAATTAATCTATTGTATTCTATCTACCTAGAAAAATCTATATATAGAAACCTCACTACCTTTCCCATACAGTGTACTCCGAGACATTCCTTTCACTTTCCTTGTGAAAACAAGCTCTGCTTCTCAAGCTTTCCCCATTTTTGTTTAAGCATATTCCCCAAGTTTCCTAGGTTCAAAAAGTAGTTTATGAAGAAGAATAAAAGCTGGTGTTCTTTCATATCATTGCCATCATTCTATCCTGCCTTTTCATAACAGCTCCAGATCTTCAGTTTCTCCTTTCTTTTCAATTTAGGTAGACCAGATTTATTCTAAAATACTGCCTCAGCCATGCCAGCCCCTTCTGTGAACCCTAACAGAGTAGACCTGTCTGTTTTTCAGAGTGGTCTTCAGGGTAGTCCTGCACAATCTGGCCCTTTGTTTTCTTTCTTCTCACCGTGGATTCTCCAAGAGCAACAATAAAAATCAATAGCAGTGACAGTACTCATAACTAGCACTTATTTAATAAGTGCCAGATACTGTCTATTTTAAGTGCTCTACCTATATTAAATCATTTAATCCTCAGAATAACTCTTTTTAAGTTGGATATATTATCGGGCTCATGTTTCAGAGGAGTTACCCTTACTTGCCTAAATTTGTACAACTTGTATATGACAGAGTCAGAATTCAAATCCAGGTAATCTTGTTCCGGGAGTTTATATTTTTAACTTTTCTGCTGATGTTCCTTTCAGTACCATTCTTCTTTATTTAGTAATGCCAACCGTGTTTTATTTTGTTTTGTTTTTAATAGGCCTTGCTAGGTCCTTTTGTTCTTTCTCTTTTCTATCATACGAGAAATTTCCCCCAATTCTTTTCTACTGTTAGCTCAAATTTCTTCTCTTTGATAAAGTGTAATTCAGGTCCCATAAAATCTGTGATAAGCATTTTACCCACTAAGTATTTCCCCTCTAACTTTCCATAAACTCCATGACAATATTTTAGCACTTTTCTTCTTGGCTTATACTCTGTTTTGCATATAGGTTTCGTTTGACCCACAAGGTTTTATGATCATGTTGTCTAAGTTTTGATGATTTCTCAGTTCAGTTCCTTTTCCCACACATTTGTAAAATGTTAAGTAAGATTAATAATTCTGGTTCTCCTCCTGATTTCATTGGGAAACCCCATGCTTCTCTATCTAATCAGATAAAATTATGTTCCAATCTCAGCTCTGCCTAAATGTGATTGTAGGGCACTTTCGCTTACCTCATTTTTCCTCATTTCCTCTACTTTGTTGAGGTGTGTTAGGTATTGGAGATAGTATATTTAAAGCACTAGCATATAGAAGCTTCCTTTATTCATTATAGCTTTTAGTCTGGAGCCTTCTTACACGTATTCTATCAACAGTTTCCCCCCAGCTTCTCATGCCTTTGTATCCTGTAAAAGATCTCTACTTATGATCTTGACAGCTCAATCAGTTCTTCTTACAAGACTTGTTTTAATAGTGACAGTATTACCAATTTGTCCCATCTGGAAATAAGATGAACTATTGTGTCATTTCCAGGGTTCCTTTTAGAACCTTACTGAAGGTTTTTCCGTTAGCAGTTTGCTATCTTCGGACACACTGGCTACTTTCTATAACAAGCCAGCAGTCCCGTATTTCTCTAGAACTCTTGGATAGGTACCGCCTGGTCTACATAATTTAGTTGCAGCTTATTTATTAGATGTAAAATATTTAGAGCATTTACCACAATTTGAGCTAATAGCTCTGATCAGTCTCCTTAAAAAAGGCGAATTGGCAATACAATTCAGAAGGCTTTTTCATGAAATTTTCAGTTTTGATATCTCTTTTGGAATTTAGGTTTGTTCACGGTATGTGCTTTTTATTCATGAATCTTTGAGTTCTTTGCCTCCATCTGATACCATGTGTTTGAGGTTGCATTTTATGAATGTGAAACCTTGCACATGCTTACTAAATGATTTAGGTTTTATTTCTGCCTCATGTTCTTAAAAATACCAGCTGCTGCTTAGTTAAAAATGTAATTTATTTTGACGCACAAGTTTTGTAGTTCATAAACATGGATATAGTTTCCTTGTTTGTATTCGTAAGTCTGTTGGTCCATATGTTAATGTGTTTCTTGATTTAATTTTAATACTTTATTTTAGAGATCAATAAAAACAACAAAAGCCTTAGGGAAGACTTCTTGTTAAATTTTGTGAACACATGTTTCTAATTTTTGGAATTCACACTGTACGTTCAAAATTCCTGCCTATTTTAGTGGTTTTCTAAGTTTTCTATTTTAGGAATTTTATTATTTTGTTAGCAGAGAACAGCCTCTGATACTGATATAATATTATATTGTATTTATGGAAACAATTGTGTTTTGGATGTATGAAGGAAACATTTCTCCTCAGTTGCTCCATGCAGTTTTAAGAATCTAATGGCTAGATTTAATTACACATGTAGCAGATTGTTGTAAATCCATTAAATTATATTGGTGGTTCTTAACATTTGGGAGTTCAGAAA
The DNA here is from genome assembly GCF_017311325.1 of Ursus maritimus. NCBI lineage: Eukaryota > Metazoa > Chordata > Mammalia > Carnivora > Ursidae > Ursus > Ursus maritimus. Next base: position 14,573,106 of record NW_024424453.1, on the reverse strand, counting down.
GCCTTTTGTAAATTGATGGCTTTATCCCTTCTTACCAGAAAAGCTCACACATAGACAACTGCAGGAGATTTAAGGACCCCATGAAAGATTTTTTTTTTTTTTGAAATGGAATAGTACATGTATACATAAGTATAATATAAGGCACTATATAAGATCTTTAAGAAAAATGAAAACAAATTGATATAAGTGGTTATGTGGGTGCTTGAGAAAACACGCACAGTAGGGCATGGAACAGGGCAGGCTTCATGGAGGTCATGGAATTTGAAGTCCCCATAGGCATTCAGAAGACAAAGCCTATTCCAAACAGAGATGATAGCATGAGCAATAGAGGCAAGAAAGTACCTGACCTCTTTGGATATCCTTGAGTATTGAGATCTCTTTGAGGACAATGATTGTTTCTGATTCACCTTTGAGTTCTGCACTGTGCTGCATAGGACCTTATGTAATTTTATTATGTAAACTCAACAAATACTAGTTGAATTGAACTTTTTTTACTCTTTATCATGGTTCCTGAGACCACCTTTCTGTGTGTCCTATTATGTTGTATCTTCGCTCACAAATATATATTTTGCAGGGAAACAAGTTAAATCATGTAATTTCACTGTGCATTAATTGGCCTTAAAAAGAAAGCTAAAACTTGGTTTTTTTTGTTAGAAGAGAACAGCTTTTGATATAAATTTTATATTTCTTAAATTGTATCTCTGGGAACAATTGTTTTTTGAATGTCTTAAAGAAACATTTCTCCTCAGTTACTGGGTTAGCTTTTTGGGAACAGTTAAAATGGTCACTAAAGCATCAAATAAACTAATAGCAACCCCAACCAAGTATACTTTTGTTTAAAAGCTAAGTGAAGTCTCTTCTGCTATGGTAATAGAATGAATAAATAATAATGTATAAGTAATAAATAAGAAATAAGATTTAGAAACTATGATCTCTTTCTTAAGAGTATTTTTTCCCTCCCCTTGAAAAAGCAGTAATATCCATGTGGAAGAAGCTTTGGAGCTAGCATTTTCTCAATTTTAGCTGGGTACTTAAAAATGCACATAGAAACAAAAAAAAAATAGCAAACTTTCTTGATTATTGAGATTTTCTTGCAGGACTGCAAAACATTCCTTGTAATTTTGTTGGCTGGTTAGTTTTCTTACCGTGTTCCTAACATTAGAGCAGTAGGTTCTGTGTTGGTGAACTATTTATGCTACTTTAATCAGTTTTTTAAAAAATCTCTGCCTAATTTTCTTTCTTGTGTTTGTAGTGTTATAATGTGGGCTATTTGAGTACACATTTTATATGTTTACTCTCTCTCTTTTTTTTTTTTTAGATTGTATTTATTTATTTGACAGAGATAGAGACAGCCAGCGAGAGAGGGAACACAGGCAGGGGGAGTGGGAGAGGAAGAAGCAGGCTCATAGCGGAGAAGCCTGATGTGGGGCTCGATCCCATAACGCCGGGATCACGCCCTGAGCCGAAGGCAGACGCCCAACCGCTGTGCCACCCAGGCGCCCCTATACGTTTACTCTTGAATGAGTAATATTTAGTGAGTGCCTACTCTGTGAAGCTGTTTCACAGGTGCTAATTCCTTGAGGCACTCATCGCCTACAGACTGGGTTTTTTTTTTTTTCATTGATAGGATAAAATTATTCTGATTAATCCACATGAAGAAAAATAATTTGTCCAACTTTGTTCCCCTAATAAGCAGCAGAGGTAGATTTGAATGCAAAGGGCTGATGACTCTTGAGCCTGATCATAGCAAGTCTCTACCTGTTAGAGCTAGACGGGTTTATTGCTTTGGATCCTTTTAGTATTTTAGCTTTATCTGTCCTTTATTTGCTTCTCATTCACTTCAGGCCGTGAATGAAATCAAGAAGATATCCAAAGTCATTGATAATCAATTATAAAGCATATTATGTTTCAAGAACATTTTGAGATCCATTCTTACATATGTACATAGTCTAGTCCTAGACACGTGTATATTTGCTGATTTATGTTGAAGTTGAGGGACTGTATGACAGAGCACTCTCTTCCTCATAATGTGATTGTTTTCTGACTTGCAGGTTTTAAATGCACAGAGAGCAGGATACAAAGCAGCCATAGTTCACAATGTTGACTCTGATGACCTCATTAGCATGGGATCCAACGACAGTAAGTACAGGTATCACTTTTCTTCTCTCCTGTTTGACAGATCTTTTGAAACTAAAACTTAACAAGGTTTTTCCCCCTCTCATTTTCTGTTTAAAAAGCAAAATTTCTTTTCTTTCACAAAGGTAACTCATCCTAACCCTCTTGGGACAATTTTATTCATATTGAAGTGGAATTGACTTGTTCTTTTCTGAACAGTTGTTTTGTTTTCTTTTACCTTTGTGTTTCATTTTAGAAGATGTGTTGATATTTCGGCAAAACCCAAGAGAAAATCAAAGCTTTTAATAAAGATGAACATGCTGAGTTAAGGATCCCATAGAAGAATTCTGGTGATTTATTTATAGATTTACAATATTAAATATATGTGTCTATACTAAGTAGCTACTGTATTCTTATTTCAAAGCCACATACTTGTACTTTCTTACACCAGTTGGTTATTAGCTTCTTAACATACATTGACATGCCTGTAGCTTTTCATTCAAAATGGGAATGTTTTCCCTTATTCTCTACCAAATATTAGCTTGTAGGGAAAATGAGCCAATTTTAACCAAATAACTGGTTTTAACCAATGACTTTTAAGCTCTGTGCTTCCACCTAATTTGGTGAGAGTGATGAAGGTATCTTTTGTTATGTTAATGATGTGACTTTGGGACCCCATCTAAGGATGAGGGCTGACTGCCAGGAAAAACAACTCTGTGATGAGTGGGTTGGAGCTTTTAGTCAGTCTGTGTCCCCCCGCCCCCCCACACACACACACCCATCCCTGGGGAGAGGCAGAGGACTGGAGTTTGAATAGATTTCCAGTGGCCAGTGGTTTAATCAGTCATGCCTGTGTAATGGAGTCTCCATAAAAACCCAAAAGGACAGGGTTCAGAGAGCTTCTAGGTTGGTGAACATGTGGAGATTTGGGGAGAGTTCCGTGCCTGGAAAGGGCATGGAAACTCCATGTCCGTTCTCACACACCTGGCCCTACTCATCTCTTCCATCTGGCTGTTCTTGAGTTATATTCTTTCATAATAAACCTAATCCAGTAAGTAGATTGTTTCTCTGAGTTCTGTGAGCCACTCTAGAAAATTAATTGAACCCAAGAGGGGAGTATCAGTGGAACCTCTAACCTATAGCCAGTGAATCAAAAGCACAGGTGATAACCTGGACTTAAAATTAGTGTCTGAAGGGTTGGGGGCAGTCATATGAGACTAAACCTTTAACCTGTGGAATCTGATGCTATCTCTAAGTAGATAATGTCAGAATTGAGTTGAGTTGTTCCATGGTGTGGGGGAGATCCCCCATATGTCCATTGAAAATTGGGTTCAGAACCCAGAACACACTGCCAACATTAATGATTAAGTATTTTATTTTTGTTTTTCTTCTAGCACATAACCATAATACGTCTGGCTACTAAGTGCCATTGAGTCACATGGGCAAGAAAGAGCTTGGAGCAAAGAGCAGACATAAAGCTATGGACTGGTATCCTACATTAGAATATATTTAAGACTTTAAATAATTAGATCCTCAATAGGAAATATTTTGGAGTCCTTGACTAAATTTTTTATAGCTTAAGACAGTATTAGTTGTTGTTGTTTGAGTAGAACCCTTTACTTCTTACCCCTAGGAGAATCTGAGGCAAAATTATAATTTATAAAAAGTAAAACTTGGCAATAAGTTTTTTTGTTAATTTCTAAATGTATTTAAAATTATTATTTAACATTCTAGCTGATTAAATCATTATAATGCATGAGGTACCCTTAGGAGGTTCTAGCATTTCACAAAAAGTTTAACAATCACTGCTGGGAATTAGAGGAATTGATGAAGGTAATTTACTTGCCAAATAAACTAGTTCTGTTGGTAGTGCAGACTTGACACAATTTTCTTCTCATTTAACTATCTCTCTTAAAAGATATGTATATACCAGGTCAGTAATTTTTGTTACCTTTATACATTACTCGCAAAATGGAAAGCATAAATACTCAAGAAATAGGTGTGAGTTTAAATTGAAGCTCTCACTTGTATCAGCTGTATAACTTGAAGCAAGTTACTTACTCCTTGTGTGTTTTGCTGAAGTCCTGAGCCCAGTGTTTAGCAGGCTTTAGGACCTGCTCAGGTGTTTTGAGTTAAACAGATTCATATTTGTAAACTATTTACACTTTTTACATGTTTTCAATAAAAATTTTGCAAGCAGAAAGTGCCTCTTTTGTCTAATACCTGTTTTGTCTTTGTAATACCATGAAACCTTGTTGTGGTAATCATGTCAGTTCCTAAGGAAAATGTGCTAAATGTTAAAAGTAGCACATAACCATGTAATCCTGTTGTTGCCATGGAAATGTTCCAACTGAGCTATTACATTTCAAAGATTGCTCAGAATTTTGGTTCTTTATTGCTTTATTTCTGTGATAGTTTGCCCCATCCTTGTGTATGTGTGTTTTGGACATTTCATATATTCAAAAACAAATGTTGTAAAGATCTTTACCATTTTCATCTTTTCTGTTACTTGGTAGAGGAAAGGAAAGCATGGATTCATTAAAAGAGGCATGTATCTATCCCCCTTTTTAAGGCTTAGTCTACAACCACAAAGAATATTGCACATGTTCTCCTAAGAGCAGACATTCTAGTGTCTGGAAACAAAAGGAAGTTTTAAAAGCCCCTTGCTGCCAACATTTCACACAAGGAATTGGTCTCTTTTTATTTCAGCTAGGACATAGGATGGGTTAACTCAATGAGCCAATAGTATTTGTCATCTTCAGGAGGTAGCTGAATGTAATGGGGAAAACACCAGCTTTAGAACCAGGAAATGTGGGTTTATTCTTCTAGGTTAGTTAATATATGAACTAGCCTGTGCCTTTGGAAAAGTTACTTAACCTTAAAGGTGTGAATAATTTTAGTTTTTATTTGACCTCAGAAGGTTGTGAAGATCATACGAGAGCAGGTATATGGGAAAACCCATGCCATGGCAGAGTTGCAAGAGCCTAGATTAGGAGACAGAGCCTCAAGTTTGAGTCTAAGCTGTGCAAATTCCTAATTGAATAACCAGAACAGGTTATCAATATGTCTGCGTTTGTTTGTTCTCTTTTTTTCCTTGCCGTCTTCCTTCAACAGTAGTTTTTGACAGCCTACTCTTCATCAGGTACTATTTTAGGCACCATGGCTACAGCAGGGAATGAAACAGTTTAAGGCTCTGCTCTCGTATCTTTCAGTGCAGTAGCGGAATGCAGTAGTTAACAGTGTGGCTTCTAGGTACTGCCTGCTAAGGTTGGAATCGCAGCTGGATCACCTGCTAGCTGTGTGACCTTGGGAATGTTACCTTGACTCTGTAGGCCTCACCTTTCTGATCTGTAAAATGGGAATGACAATAGCACTTAACTCGTTGGGTTGTTTTTGAGGATTGAATGAATTCAGACATAGAAAGCTTCTAGAAGACTGCCTATTTCTTAGTGGTTACTTAGCTATTATCTAATAATCATATTATCATGTATTTATCATATATAATAGCTGCATTAATAATAATCATTTATGGCTACTCAGCTATTACTACTGCTATTATTACATTCTAAGGTGGGAGAGAGGAAATGAACACATAATCAAAGAGATATGCTGTATGTCAAGTAGTGATAAGTGTTTTGTCAGGGGGCTTGGGTGGCTCAGTTGGTTAAGTGACTGCCTTCGGCTTAGGTCAGGATCCAGTCCTGCATCGGGCTCCCTGCTCATTGGGGAGTCTGCTTCTCCCTCTGACCTTCCCCTCTCTCGTGCTCTCTCTCATTTTCTCTGTCTCAAATAAATAAAGAAAATCTTAAAAAAAAAATCACGTCAGGCTGAAGGGATATAGAGTGGCAGGGGTGAGAGGAGGGTGGCCATTTTAGATGGGATGGTCAGAGAAGGCTTCTATGAGGCTTTGACATTTAAACATAGGTCTACAGCGAGAGACTGAGCCATGCAGATTTCTGGAGCGGTGTTCCAAGGAAAGGGAACAGCAAGCAAATGCAAAGCTCAAAGATAAAGCATATTCGGTGTTTCACTGTACTCCACTATACTCCACAATACTCCACAGCGGCTGGAGTATAGTGAGCAAGGCAGAGAGAGTGGCAGAGGATGAGGTTAGAGAAGGGGCCAGTAGCGAGATCATGTTGGGTATTTATAGGACTTTGGTATTTGTTATGTGCAGCTTTTAAACAGATATGTGAGGTGATCTTCTATTTTAAAAGGATCACTTTGGCTGTTCTTTGGAGAATATATTGAAGGTGAAAGGTGGGCAGGATTGCCAACAGAGAGACAAGTCAGAACATTGCTGCAGTAGCCAGGCCAGAGGTGTGGTGATCTGGAATATTAGCAGTGATTGTGATGGGAAGTGATGGAATTATGGCTCTGTTTTGAAGTTGATAGGATTTGATAGAATAAATAAGGAAAGGGAGGAGTCAAGAATGATTCCAAGGTGTACAGCCTGAGAAACTAGGTGAACACAGGATGCTGTTTACAGAGAGGAGAAAGACAAGGAGTAGACCTGATTGAGAGGAAAAAGACAGTGAGAGTCCCATTTGAGAAACATTAAGTTTAAAACATCTATTAGGCAATCAAGTGGAGATATTGAACAGGCAGTTGGATATATGAATCTGGAGAGGTTGGGGTTGGCCATCTAAATTGTTAATTTGTCTATGATATCATGACCATTCTATTGGCAATGTATATTTCAGAGTTGTTTTGTGGAGCAGAACTAAAATTTAGTGTTTTTTAAAGTATTTTGAGAACTAGAACATGTTTGGTTTTGTTTTCAGTAGATAAATAATATTGCAAAGTCTCCAAGATGGCATTTCATATTTGCATACACTTCTCCCCTTCTTCTGACTAAGGGGAGGAAATTTTTACATCTCTTCAGATATCATAACTCAAGGAAGTATTGTTACTTCCAATAATTGTTGACATGACAGGATATCCGAGGTGTATCATTAAGTGGAAAACACCTTATACTTTTTTTCCATTATTATATGGTCCCATTGATATAAAAATATAAAATTTTTATTGATCCCACTGATACAACAATAGTGATTAAATATTTCTTTACCAACCATGTTTGTTCCTGCCCTCCTGGGGCTTATATGGGGTGTGTTTATGTGAAACGGGCAGGGATGGGAAGAGAGGGAGGAAGGGAGCAAATGAGCAGAATGAATGATTATATTTACATAAAACAATCTAGAAGTGAAAAAAATGTACTCTACCAAGGATACCAAGATTTTATAACTCTAAAACTTGTTTTTATGGGGCGCCTGGGTGGCTCAGTCAGTTAAATGTCTGCCTTCGGCGCAGGTCATGATCTCAGGGTCCTGAGATCCAGTCCTGCATTGGGCTCCCTGCTCAGCAGGGAGTCTGCTTCTCCCTCTCCCTCTGTCCCCTCCTCTTTTTTTTTTTATAATAATTTTTTATTATGTTATGTTAGTCACCATACAGTACATCCCAAGTTTTTGATGTAAAGTTCCATGATTCATTACTTGCGTATAACACCCAGTGCACCATGCAATACGTGCCCTCCTTAATACCCATCACTGGCCTATCCCAATCCCCCACCCTCTGTCCCCTCTTCTGGCCCTCCACCCCGCTCATGCTCTCTTTCTCTCCCTGTCTTTAAAATAAATAAATGAAATCTTTTAAAAAATTAAGAAGTGAGTCCTGCTAGTGTTTAAAAAAAAAAAAAAACCCGCCCAGGGCGCCTGGGTGGCTTGGTCGTTAAGCTTCTGCCTGCGGCTCAGGGCGTGATCCCGGTGTTCTGGGATCGAGCCCTGCATCAGGCTCCTCCGCTAGGAGCCTGCTTCTTCCTCTCCCACTCCCCCTGCTTGTGTTCCCTCTCTCGCTGGCTGTCTCTCTCTCTCTGTCAAATAAATAAATAAAATCTTAAAAAAAAAAAAAAAAACCCAAAACTTGTTTTTACAAGGATTTCAACACATCTGCAGTTGCTTAGGTTGGAGGGGAGGAGTTGAAAATAAAGTGGGGGTACAAGTGAATTTTTTGGGTGATAGAACAGTCTGTATCTTGATTGTGGTGGTGGTGGTTACATAACTGTATGTGTTGAAACTCATAGAACTGTTTATTCCTTCAAACAAAACCTTTGTCTTTGGGTGGGAAGGATAATGGTTGTGTTTGGTTTTCTTCTTGTATCCTCCCCCTTTTAAATAACAAATTTGCGTTTTTAAAAAAAGAAATGTAGAACAAAGTTATTGTGAAAAATGTAATGAAAATAAATGGACGTCTCTAAAGCCCAATTGATTAAATTAACTCACAGCTAAAAATAAGTCTCCTTTTTCTATTGTAAATTTAAGAGGATCTTCCTGAGTAATGGGTAATTTTTACCAACTTCTCTTTTGTTGGCATTTGATTTTGGTTTTGTAAATAGGTATAAGAGTCCAATTTCTTAAGACACCAAACAAAACAGAGCTTTACCATGAACTCCAGGCTTAGGAGGAAGTAGAAATTTACCCGCTTTTCCTATTCTGTGCCCTTTCTCAACTTCTGTCAGCCCTTTACTCTGGAAAGCCATAGATATGTGGTATCATTTTTGAGACTTCTGTAAAGTGGTCTTTTCTTACATTCTTTGGCTTATACTAGTCTCCTGGGAATGGGTATGTAAAAAAGGCTTTTTCACTTTTTCATTTAAGTTATATATGGAAAGAAAACTTAAAATTTCTTCCTCTTCCTTTTCTAAGAGTTAATTATGTCTATAGAGGAATAAATCAAAAGGAAATATTAAAAATAATTGTATCTAATCTTCATAGGACTATTGAGATAGTATGTATGCAAAAGGTTAGCTTTTGTTATTGTAAGTATAATAGTATTTCTCAACCACTGTGATTGATGATGGTGTAAATCTGCAATCAGGAAAATCAACCGATTTGAATTGATTGTAATTGTTTCCAGCTGCATTTGTTGCTATTGTGAAGAAAGTAAAGTTGATTGTACGTGGAGTATGGGATTTTAAGAATAATTTTATCATTATTTTATACAGTTGATGTGCTAAAGAAAATTGACATTCCATCTGTCTTTATTGGGGAATCATCAGCTAATTCCCTGAAAGATGAATTTACATATGAAAAAGGGTAAGTAATGGATATAAAAAATAAGTATGTAGCTTAATATTCTTTATATTAGGTTAGAACTATATTAGTTGTAGCCAAGGTTATGTTTTAAAATGAACTCTACTGTGCTTAAATTATCTATTAAGTCATTATGATTTTAAGACTTTATTGTAATATTTCTTCTGTGCATGATTACAATTTGAAAATATACTCATGCTAGAAAGCCTAAGGCACCCTGTTGCTAAAAAGATACCAAACTTTCAGGGCGCCTGGGTGGCTCAGTTGGTTAAGCATCTGCCTTCGACTCAGGTCATGATCCTGGGGTCCTGGGATCAAGCCCTGAGTAGGGCTCCAGGCTCCACAGGGAGTCTCCCTCTTCCTCCTCCCCGCCCCTCTGCTTGTGCTTGTGCACAAGTGCGTGCGCGTGCGCTCTCTCTCTCTCTCTCAAATAAATAAATAAAATCTTTTAAAAAACCTAAACTTTCCCTTTTATAGATTACTCAAACCATTGGTATAGTAACAATGCAATTGGCATTTATATGACACTTTTCATTAAGACATATTTGTATTTTATTAAAAAGAGATTTGTTATAAACACAATCCAAAACACAGTGTATTATTGACTTAATTTTTACAAAGATAAAAAGTTTGTTTTCAAGTTTAAAAAGTTTCATTTGGAATAAAAACTAAATGGAGTTTCCCCCCAAAATCTCATTACCAGATTAACATAGACCAAAACTAACTGAGGCCCGGCTGTTCCATGTCATAGAGAAAACATTGCAGTTAACATTTCAGAACTTCTTCTATGGAGCAGCTAATGGGCAGGAGCAGGCTTTTGACTAAGAGGAACAATAACAATATTGTAATAAAAGCAATAATGTTTATCGAGTATTTGGCAAGTGCCAGCATTCATGAGAGCAAGACTTTTACACTTTTTATCCATTTAATTTTCACAACAACCCTCTAGAAGTTGTTATTATCTCTTATTATCTACATTTTCCAAAAGAGGAAACTGGCCAGTGAAATCCGATTTTAATTATTTAGGGGGGAAAAAATCCATGAACATTTGAATTTGAAAATGCATAAAAAGAAGAGGGAAAGTTTTTCTGTTTACTATTTTTGTCATTTTCCCTCCACAGTTTTGATATTTAAAATATTGTTCACATATTATATGCTCAGAACATCTTTTTTAAGTTCGGGAATGTAATTTGGGATGTGCTATTAGAAAGAGTTATGTAGGGGCGCCTGGGTGGCTCAGTCGTTCAGCGTCTGCCTTCGGTTTAGGGCGTGATCCCGGTGTTCTGGGATTGAGCCCCACGTCAGGCTCCTCTGCTGGGAGCCTGCTTCTTCCTCTCCCACTTCCCTGCTTGTGTTCCCTCTCTCGCTGGCTGTTTCTCTCTCTGTCAAATAAATAAAATCTTTATAAAAAAAAGAAAAAGAAATAGTTATGTAAGTTGCTATTTTGTCAGCCATGCTTGTTTAGTTAGTAGAGGGGTGCACTAATACTCTTACCTCAATATTGTTCCCTCATTTAGAAAAATTCTGTATATTTTAATATGTATTATAAAGAGTCTTTTTTGGTCTTTATTATAAAATTGTGACTTTTTAAATTAAAAAGTAATACATGCTGGCAAAATATGGAAAAATTCAGATATATAAAGCGGTAAAATGAAAGTCCCTATGCTGCTCTTCTTTAACAGCAGAAGCTACTTTTTAAAAACTTTAAATTTTCCCCATTTTTGAATACTCACATTCGTTAATGATGATGTGCTCACTAAATAGAACCGTGCAGTGTATAGTATTTTGTAGCATGCTTTATTTATTTAATATTTGGACCCTTTGCATGGTAATACAATTCCACAGAATCCCTCATCTTAACTTGTGGGGACAGATGTATTGTGGAATTAAAAATTTTTTGGATTTTTAGAAGTTAAGTACAATTCCAAATATAATTTGAGGCAGGATCCCAGAATCAAATTACATATATCTGCAATGAATGCATGGATATTTTATCACATCAGTTCAGTTCAGGTTGACTATCGTCATTTATATCAGGTTGCCAACATTTTTTAAAGCCTTTTAGGTTTCATAATTGTGCATAAAGGACTGTAAACATGTACATACACATCTGCCTCATCCATCTGTCAGCTGGCCTTTGTGTCTGTCTGCTTGCCTGCCTACATGCCTACCTGCTTACCCACCCACTCACCCAAAAATTTATTCTGCTTAAAAAAATATATTTTTTTAAGATTTTATTTATTTGTGGGGTGCCTGGGTGGCTCAGTTGGTTAAACCTCTGCGTTTGGCTCAGGTCATAATCTCAGGGTCCTGGGACCGAGCCCCACATCGGGCTCCTTGCTCAGCGGGGAGTCTACTTCTCCCTCTCCTTTTGCCCCTCCTCCCTGCTCATTCTTTCTCTCTCTCTCCCTCTCTCTCTCTCAAATAAATAAAATCTTTTTTTAAAAAGATTTTATTTTATTTTATTATTATTTTTTAAGATTTTATTTATTTATTTGTCAGAGAGAGCAGAAGCAGGGGGAGCGGCAGGCAGAGCAGACAGAAGCAGGCTCCCTGCAGAGCAAGGAACCCAATGCTGGACTCCATCCAGGACTCTGGGATCATGACCCGAACCAAAGGCAGCCGCTTAACCAACTGAGCCACCCAGGCATCCTAAAGATTTTTTTCTTTTAAAGCCTTTATTTATTTGAGAGAGAGAGCACAAGTAGAGGGAAGAGGGAGAAGCAGACTCCCCACTGAGCAGGGAGCCCAACACTGGTCTTGGTTCCAAGACCCTGAGATCATGACCTGAGCCAAAGGCAGAGGCTTAACCAACTGAGCCCCCCAGGAGCCCCTTAAAAAAATTATTATTGAAGCAGAGTTGACATGCAATGCTATATTAGTTTGAGGTGTACAGCATAGTGTTTTGATAATTCTATGCATAACTCAGTTTTTACCACAATAAGTATACTCCCCATTTGTGACTATACAGTGTTATTACAGTATTATTGACTATATTCCTTATGCTGTACTTTTTTTTTTAAAATCTCTGTGACTTATTTTATAACTGGAAGTTTGTCAACTATTTAACCCCCTTCACCTATTTCACCCATCACCATCCAGGCCTCCCCTCTGCCAGCCACCAGTTCTCTGTATTTAATAATCTGTATTTTTGTTTGTATTGTTCTTTAGATTCCATATTTAAGTGAAATCTTTAGATACTAGTCTGTCTACTTACTTCACTTAGCATAATAACCTCTAGGTCCATCCATGTTGTCACATGGCAAGATTTCATTCTTTTTTAATGGCGGAATGATATTCCATTGTGTGCATGTATGTTTGTGTTTCTTTGTACACATACACACCACATATTTTTTTTTTATCCATTCGTCTATTGATGGATACTTGGGTAGCTTCCATATCTTGGCTATTATAAATAATGCTGCAATAAACGAAGGGGGCATGTTTCTTTTTGAATTAGTGTTTTTGTTTTCTTTGGGTAAATACCCAATAGTGGAATCACTGGATCATATTGTCATTTCTATTTTTAATCTTTTAAGGAAACTCCACAGTGTTTTCCACAGTGGTTGCACCAGTTAACATTCCCACCAATAGTTCATGAGAGTTCCCCTTTCTCTAACATCCTAACCAATATGTATTCTGTTTATGATGAAAACTTCCAAGCATATTTGAAAGCAGAGAGATGAGTATAATGAATCTGGTCATTTAGTTTCAAAATTATCAATGGATGGTCAGGTTTTTTTTGACCATCCATCCTCAAACCCTACCCTCTTCAGCCTCTTTCTTTCCCACACCATGAAGCAAGTCCCAGACATCCTGCCACTTCAACTGTAAATATCTCAGAGTATATCACTAGAAGATATTTTTACATATTAAAATATATTATTATTCTAGTTTTTGGGGGAAAAAATAGACATTATTTTAGTATCAACACATACTTTAGTATTGAGATTTTCCCAACTGTCTGAAATTCATTTTTTTTTAAGTATTTGTTTGAAGCAGAATCTAAATAATGCCCATACATTACAATGGTTCTTTATGTCTTAAGTTTTTCCTTTTTTTACGTTTCTTTAATTGAGGTGACTGTGGAGCGTCAAAAGGGTTACTTTTAATAATTAACATTGGGACAACGGCATAAACCACAACTCACGCAGGCAAATCAGGGCATGTGATGTCTCTATTTTTATCTGTAAGTCTGCCATGTGCCTTTTTTTCCGTAGTCATTTATTTATTGAAGAAATGGGGTTATTCTGTAAAATTTACCTGAACTTTCTGATTGCATCCATTGGGTATTGTCTAGAATTTTCCTTTGTTATTTTTCCTGTTAATTTCTAATTAGATCTAGAAGTTTGTTCTAATTCAAGTGTGATTACAGGGCCAGAAGCATAGGTAATGTAAGGATACTTTATATATGCTATTATGTATTTCCATCAGGAGACGCATAGTATTTGGTTCTCTCTCTATGACATGAGCAATCATTGATGATAATTGCCTGGATCCATTAGTTCTTTAGGGTTTGCAAGTAATCTGATTTTATAATTCCTTCATTTATTAGCTAAAATACTTCTATAAAAAGAACTTGCACCTTATCAATTATTTCATTACCTTGATACGCAGTCTGTTTAAGAAAGCTAGGATAGGGGCGCCTGGCTGGCTTAGTTGGTGGAACATGTGACTCTTGATCTCAGGGTTGTCAGTTTGAGCCCCATGTTAGGTGTAGAGATTAGTTAAAAATAAAATCTTAAAAAGAGGGGTGTCTGGGTGGCTCAGTCGATTAAGTGTCCAACCCTTGATTTTGGCTCTGGTCACAATCTCATGGTCCTGGGATGGAGTCCTTCATTGGGCTCTGCACTCAGTGGGGAGTCTGTTTAGGATTCTCTCTCTCCCGCTTCCTCTAACTTGTGCACGCTTCCTCTAACTTGTGCACGTGTTCTCTCCACCCACCCAAATAAATAAATAACTCTTAAAAAAAAAGAAAAAGAAAGAAAGAAAGAAAGAAAGAAAGAAAGAAAGAAAGAAAGAAAGCAAGCAAGCAAGCTAGGGTAAACAAGTCCTTCCCTTCATTTACTGTTTTTCAAAATGATTTGGTTCACTAGCATCTTCCAAAGATGATTTATATATATGTTCAAAGTATCATAATGAGCTCATGAGTTAAAACTCATTTAATATGCTTCGGCCCAGTGCAGTTATTATGTTTATTGATGTTCACATTTTCCCATTTCAAACTTCAAGTTTAATCCAAATTTCTTTTGATGTAAATCTGGAGCTTTTGATTGCTCCTTGTTCTCTGTATGACAAGATGTTCCAGGCCCATCTTGTTCTTTTCCTCCCCCTGACTTGGAACCTGTCGTTTTTTCACGGAGCTCTGGTTCCTTTTAATTGGATGTGGCATTTAGAGACTGAGGCGTGATCATTGCTCCTTGGTTTGTCATTATTTCTAGGGCTTTTCAGTGAATAAAACTAAGAAATAGATATGCTTTTTGTTTTTTTATTTTTGGTTGTTTTTGTTTTACAAGGTAAGGCTTTCAGGTAGAATAATATGCTTTTAAAGATACAAAAAATCGTGAACACGTACAATTACTTCCAACTTAAATTCAGGCTAAAGGATTTTTACTGTACTTCATTGGTCTTACATCTGTATTTTATTTTTCTGTGCTCAAAGACACCAAAGTAATTGTTTTCTTTTTTAATTGCACAATACACACATAACAGAACAATACCAACACTATTGTCTTTTTTTTTTTTTTTTTAAAAACCAGTTCTTTATTTAAGGTATATCATAATAAGGATCTAAAATCAAATCACCATGTTTTAAAGACATGTAGAATAATCCTGTGTGCTGATGCTATCAGCTGGAAACACCGGTCTATTTGATTCATGATGCTTTTAGATTTTAGGGATTGCTTTTTACCCCCATTATGACTTTTATTATTATGTATAAACCTAAAGTCAAAATCAACAAAACACAATGTATATTCAGAGAAGTCCAGCTTCTAGCCAAGTATCATCTGCTCTGTCCATCCTGTTCCCATCCTAGCCTTTTAAGTAACAGTTTTAAAGTTCATTCATTTCAAACTCATGACCTGAGATCAAGAGTTGCATGCTCTTCCAACTAAGCCATCCAGGCACCCCTTAAGTCACAATTTTAAAAAGTTCTTAGTTTATTCTTTAATTCTTTAAAATTATAATCAGATACCTATCTCTTGTCCCTCATCTTTCACCCTCAATACATAAAGACCATACTGTATACTTCCTCACCCCCACCCACCCCCCACTTAACAGTATATCCTGGTGATCTCACCATAGGAGTCGATATATTCTTCATTCCTTTTTAACAGCTGCATAGAACTCCATTTTGTGGATGGGCCACAGTTTAATCAGCCAGGTCCTCTGTTGATGGACATTAGAATTGCTTGCATTCTTTTGTTGTTATAAATAGTGCTGTATTTAATAACCTTATGTAGAAGTCTTTTCATGTTTTTACTAGTAGACCTTTGGATTTCTAGAAGTGGGATTGCTAGGTCAGAGGTTAAATGAATTGTATTTTTGCTAGATACTATAAATACCCATCCATAAGGGTTGTGCCAGCAATATATGATGTCTCTTTTCCCACAGCCTCATCAATAAAGTATGTTAGATTTTTCAGGTTGTACTAGATAGGTGAGGAATGGTTTCCTGTTGTAGTTTTGGTATGTAGTTTCTTTATATGAGCAAATTGAGCATCTTTTCTTATATATAAGAGCTCTTCTATAAACTGTTTATCTTTAGCTCATTTTTCCTAGTAGCTTGTTGGTAATTTTCTTTTCTATTTTTAGAAGCTCTTTATTTATTAGGTATGTTTAACCATTTGTGATATATTACAAGCACTTTCTAATACTTCATCATTTTAATTTTATTTACTGTGTTTTTTTAATTTTTATTTTTATTATTTATTTAAGTAAACCCCACACCCAGCGTGGAGCCCAGTGTGGGGCTTGAATTCACAACTCACAAGGCTAGCCCTATCAGATCAAGACCTGAGCTGAGATCAAGAGTCAGACACTCAACCAGCTTAGTCACCCAGGCACCACTTGTGTTATTTTTAAAATGCAAATATGTTAATCTTTTACAACGGGCTCCTGGTCTTGAGTCTTAGGAAAGTTTGCCCAGCTTCTAGATTATAGAAGAATTTACCCACATTTCATATTTGTATGGTTTCATTTTTAACATTAAATTTCTGTCTTAGTTGTAATTTATCCTATATTAACCTTGAGGAATGGAACCAGTTTTATCTTTTGTCAAATAACCATCCAGTTACCCCAACACTTCTCCTTCAAATGTTTGTCCCTTTACCCAACTTGAGATGCCGCCATATTTCCATACATAACTGAATTTTATCTTTTGCCCACCAATACCACTGTTTTTTTTTTTTTAAGATTTTATTTATTTATTTGACAGAGACAGCCAGCGAGAGAGGGAACACAGGCAGGGGGAGTGGGAGAGGAAGAAGCAGGCTCCCAGCGGAAGAGCCTGATGTGGGGCTCGATCCCAGAACGCTGGGATCACGCCCTGAGCTGAAGGCAGATGCTTAACGACTGTGCCACCCAGGCGCCCCAGTACCACTCTGTTTTTGTTATAGGGTTTTATAATATGCATTAATATCTGATAGGGCTAGCCTTCCCCCACTCCCAATCCTCTCTTTCAGGTTTTGATAGCTATTCTTGCATGCTTGTTCTTTCAAACAAAAATTTTCATAGCTTTATTGAGACATATTTTATATACTATAAAATTTACCAATTTTAAAGTATACAATTCAGTGATTTTAGTATATTTATAGAGTTGTGCAGCCATCATCACATTCTAATTTTAGAACTTTCCAACACCCCAAATAGAAACATATATATATACACACACACACACACACACACACATATTTGCAGTCATTTCCCAGAGGGATTGGGAAGTTAGATTATTGTTAGAAAGTTTAGGCCTAGACACCTGGTTTGAAATTAGCCTGTGAACTCATACAAAGGAGAATAAGCCACTATTTCCTGAGTTGCTTAGGACTTTGCTTGTATGATCAAATCATAGCTGCAGAGCTCATGGCATATACTGTGTATAGGGGTGGACGTGGAGGCAGTCTGGTAAAATACTCAGACTATTTAAATATCTCCTTCAGATAAAGGTTCATCTGGGGTTAGGACATGAGGGAGGAGTCTGTAGGGGGCTTGGGGAGCCTAGACAGAGAGAGGAAATAGAAATAAAGCTGGAGGACTGATTGTCTGTTGTATTTCCCTGCCCTGTATCATTACTATCACCACCCTCCACCATTAGCGATTTGCTTAAGAAATAGCAGTGTCCTGAATGTGCATTGAATTCTTGCTTTACGATGCTTAAAGCCTTCTATCAGTTGTAGACCTTTAAACATTCTCACAGTACATCTCAACAGTAAACTAAAATGGTTTGAGGTATAGCAGGCAAGCATTCATTGGACATAAAGACCACTAGATTTAGAGCCCAGGTCTGTGAATCCTAACACAGTGCTTAAAAGAAAATCCTGGAATTGATTCCATTTCTGTGGTTACACATATATACGAAGTTTTCAATAAAGTCTTTTAATTTCTAGTTCTCTGGGTCTTCCTGCTTTGTTTAGCTCCTTCTCACCTGTTAATTCTGTTCATTTCTGAGCAACCCTTTGTCTTGTCTCATAGGACAGGGTTTATTTGTTTATCTCATCCAGGCCACATGTACATTAGAAAGTTGTTAACATAAAAGGAGAAGAAGAAAACCAATATAAGGGATGTAAAGTTTGCTGTTGCTGAGATATTTAGGTGATACAATGGATTAAATTTCTATATGCAGTAGTCTGGCTTCTAACCCCTTACAATGTTAATTTATAGCTGGTTGGTAGGAGTGGAGTAGGGAGGTTGCAGAAGATTAGCATCATATGGAAAGGTTCTACTTAAAAGTGGCACCACTGAGTTACTATCTCAGCACTGGCTCAGATGGTTTCAGATTTGTGCGAAGCATAGGGACATTACTTCCAGACCTGGCCTCGTGCTGGAAGGGATGGCATCAAATACAGCAGCCCAGGCCTGCTGCTTTTCTTTTTTTTTTTTACCCTGGTAGAGCAGTCATTTTAGTATTTTATGTAAAGCTACAAAAATATATGTAAATCTTTTGTCATCCCCTATTCTGCTGGAAAGTGACTGAAATGAAAACCTACTTTTGTTCTAGCATTCTTAGCAGTTTTAGGAAAATACTTAAATTATTGGGGGACATTCCTTGTATTATCTTTTTTGTCTGTTTTGTATTTGGTAAACCTTGATAGAGCTCCCTGCATATGAATATAATAAATAATAGCACGAAGACTTAAAAATTGCTTTGGAATAGAAATAATTTGATTACATGTTATTTTTCTTAAGTACCGTCGTGTCCTAAACATCTCTATGTGGGGGAAGGAGTTGGCCAGTTTTTATTTCCCTTTTATTGAGAGTTTTTGTTTTGCATTTAATCCTTGTGTTATGAAGTAGCAGGCTTCACTGCCTAAAAATCACCCAGCAGTGGGTTACAATGTAGTGTTACTGGCACCATACTAGTCGAGTAGCACAGGAGTAAAATGAAGAAAGCATTCCTATTACCATTATACAGGCCCTTCCCTAGACTGAAGATATTTTCTAATGCAGGACTTTGCAGCCATGTAAAATGTGCTCACACAACAAAAATAGTGTGCCTATTTTTTTTTTTAAGATTTTATTTATTTATTTGAAAGAGAGAGAGCGAGCGAGCATGAGTGGGGTGAGGGGCAGAGGGAGAAGCAGACTCCTCGCTGAGCAGAGAGCCCCATGTGCTGCTCAATCCCGGGCCTCCAGGATTATGACCTGAGCCAAAGGCAGACACTTAACCAACTGAGCCACCCAGGCACCCCAGTGGTGTGCCTTTTCTGATCACAGTTTCATTTCATGAGTCCCTGTCAGTTTTTGTAATAGTAATAACATGGTTAATAGCAAAGGGGAATAAGGCAAGTAGCGTTCTCCATCGCTTCCCCACAACATACACATTTTTTAGCTTTTTCCAGTCAAGCAATGAGGAGGGTGGAGAATAGAGAGGAAGCTACAACTCCTATTAATTCCTCTACCAGGTTTTTTATTCCATACCTCACAGATGAATATAGAGTACAGGAGCTATGTCCATTGTATGGGGTGTAAGAAGCTCATGTAAAACATATAGGGAGGAGGGAGGATATTTTTGTTAATAGTGGCTTCAGAGCTTTACCATAGGGGGAACTGATGAATAGTAATTTGGTTGGGGAGGGCGTTTTTGTTGACATAGTACGCAAGGTACTACCATTGTTTGAATGCTGATTTTGCATGTAAGATATGCAGAATTTTGCCTAGATTACTAAATTTAGTAAATAACATGTTTCCAGGATGGACACAGTAAGTATTGATTGGCTGATTTCCTGTACCCAGTCTAAAAGCTTCTTTAATTATGTAGGCAAGTTATTTTGGCAAATATGTAAAAGAAACAAAGATGGAGAAAATCTCTCAAATTATCGGAAATCATATATTAGAAGATGAGATGTGTATAGTGGATTGAACTGTAATGTCTAATTGCCTTTTAAGCAATGTTTTTGTTTTTAATTAACATTATAATTTGGCAACTCTTAATATTTCTCAATTACTACTTTTTGTTTTCTTCTAGGGGCCACATTATCTTAGTTCCAGAATTTAGTCTTCCTCTGGAATACTATTTAATCCCCTTCCTTATCATAGTGGGCATCTGTCTCATCCTCATAGTCATTTTCATGGTAGGTAAATTAATGTTAAATGTATTTCTAAAAATAATATGGATGGTTCTAAAAAACATTGTATTGAGTAAGAGGAGCCTTATATAAAGGGGTACATATTGTATGAGTCCATTTATATGATTGGGTCTAGAAAAGATAATCTGGGTAGAAAAATCACAACAATGATTGCTTCTGGGGGGCTAAGAAGAGGGGGTGAAGGATTTACTGAGAAGGATATGAGGGAACGTTTTGGGGGTAAGTCAGGTTCTGTATCTTGAGAGAGGTTGCACAAATGTCTGTGCACGTAAACTTTTTGCATTTCATTGTATATAAATTTTACCTAAGGAATAAAATACTGTAAAATACTAAGCTCTAAGTAATAATACAATGCTAAAGTATTTGGGGAGACATATACTGATTATCTGCAACTTACTTTGAAGTGCACTGTAAAAAAAAATGAAGAGAAAGAGGTGTTTTGATGGGTAAATAGAGGGATGGAAAGATAGGTGATAAAAAGTGTATTACAATGTTAATTGTAGAATCTAGGTGGTGGGTATATGGGTATTATAAAGTTTCTTCAACTCTTTTCTGTATTTGAAATTTTTCATATCAAAATGTAAATAAAGAATAGTACAAAAGTACAAATGCTTGAGGTTAAGGGTGATGACACCTTATCTCTAAAGCAGCGGTTACCAAAGTGTGGTCCCAGGACTCTTAATGGGTCTGCGAAGTCAGAATTATCTTCATAATAATACTAAGATACTATTTGCCTTTGTAACCCTCATTCTCTCAGTGTTTAAAGTGGAAGTTTCTAAAAGCTACATGGTTTGTGATATAAAAACAAATTGAAGGCAGAAGCAGATAAAAGAAAACCTCTGTATTAAGATAGATACTGAAAGAGGATTGCAACCATATAAAACAATCTCAGTATTCTCACTTTATTTTTTTATAAAGAATATTTATAATAACATTCAATGAGTTTATTATATGGACATTATAGATTAATTTAGAGATTAAATGCCATTTTTGAAATGTTCAGTCTTTATGTGATGTCCTGATATTTCTTTACATTTACTTAGATCTTTTATATCCATAAGTTTAATAATTTTTTTTCTGTAAACATTTTGCATGTCTTTTGTTTGACTTTTTTTTTTAAAGATTTTATTTGTTTATTAGGGAGAGAACACGAGCAGGGGGGAGGGATAGAGGGAGAAGCAGACTCCCCATTGAGCAGGGAACCCAATGTGGGACTTGATCCCAGGACCCTAGGATCATGACCTGAGCCTAAGGCAGATGCTTTACTGACTGAGCCACCCAGGCACCCCTTTTATTAGACTTTTAAAATTGCATTTTCTAAGTGGTTGTTATTAGGATATAAGAACAGTATTGATTTTTTTTAAATCAAACTTTTAATTTTTGAATAATGTTAAGATTTACAGAAAAATTGCAAAAAGAAAGTTCTTGTATCTCCTCATCTAGTTTTCCCCATTAGTAACATTTTACATTACTATGGTCCACTTGTCAAAACTAAGAAATTGACATTGGTACATTACTAGTAACTAAACTCCAGACTTTGTATAGATTTCATGAGCTTTTCCATTAATGTTCTCTTTCTGTTCCAGAATCCAAAACAGGACACCACATTTTATTTAGTTAGCATGTCTTCCCAGGCTCCTCTGTTCTCTGACAGTCTGTCAGTCATCTCTCCTTGTTTTCCATAACCTGGACAGTCTGGGGAGTCTTGGCCATGTATCCTGTAGAATGTTGTCAATCTGATGTTTTTCTTATAATTACACTAGGTTATAGGGTTTTGGGGGGGGGGGTAATAAGTTTTTAAAAACAGAGATGAAGTGCCCTTATGTCAGGGGGTACATGATATCTGTGTAACATCACTAATGGTATTAACATTCATTCCTTGGTTAAGCCGGGTTTCTCCACTATAAAGTTAATATTTTTCTCTTTTTCTGTTCTATTCTTACTTCTGAAGTGAGGCACTTGTATAGCACGCGCGCGCACACGCACACACATACACACATATATACACCCTGTCTTCTTTATCCATTCATCTCTTGATGGACATCTGGGCTCTTTCCATATTTTGGCTATTATGGACATTGCTGCTATAAACATTGGGGTGCATGTGCCCCTTCATATTGTTATGTTTGCATCCTTTGGATAAAAACCTAGTAGTGCAATTCCTGGGTAGTAGGGTAGCTCTATTTTTAACTTTTTGAGGAACCCCCATACTGTTTTCCAGAGTGTCTGCACCAGTTTGCATTCTCACCAGCAGTATAAGAGAGTTCCCCTTTCTCTGCATCCTCACTAACACCTGTTGTTTCCTAGTTGTTAATTTTAGCCATTCTGACCATGTAAGGTGAGATCTCAGTGTGGTTTTGATTTATATTTCCCTGATGGTCAAGTGATGTGCATTTTTCCATATGTCTGTTGGCCATTTGTATGTCTTCTTTGGAGAACTGTTTGTTCATGTCTTCTGCCCATTTCTTGACTAGATGTTTTGTGTTTTGGGTGTTGAATTTGATGAGTTCTTTATATATTTTGGATACTAGCCCTTTATCTGATAAGACATTTGCCAATATCTTCTTCCATTCTCTAGGTTGCCTTTTAGTTTTGTTGACTGTTTCCTTTGCTGTGCAGAAGCTTTTTATCTTGACAAAGTCCCAGTAGTTCATTTTTGCTTTTGTTTCTCTTGCCTTTGGAGATGTGTCTAGCAAGAAGTTGCTGCGGCCGAGATCAAAAGAGGTTGCTGCCTGAGTTCTCCTCTAGGATTTGGATGGATTCCTGTCTCACATTTAGAGCTTTCCACCTTTTCGAGTTTATTTTTGTGTATGGTGTAAGAAAGTAGTCCAGTTTCATTCTTCTGCATGTGGCTGTCCAATTTTCCCCAACATCATTTGTTCATGAATTTCTACTCTTAGCATCAATTTTCTTTCTTCTATTTTGTTTGGATAGATTGCTTTTTTTTTCCTAGCCTGTTCAGCTGAATGCTTATTAATTTTTTTCTTTCTGATATACTCATTTAGGTTATAAATTTCTGTTCAACAATTACTTTAGCTGCAACTCATAGCTTTTGATAAATATTTTTATTTTAATTTGGTTTACATTAAAAAATTTTTTTGTTATATAAGATGTTTCTTTACCACTCTTGATGTTTCCATCAAGAAGGGAGAACTCAATTACTATAACTCCTACCCCTCCTTACCATTTACTTATTTGGTCTTAGGAGAGATGAAGTATCTTATCTGTGTGGTATATTTGGGAAGAATCAACTAGGGCATGTTTCACTCAGCTCTACCTTTCTCTTGGGATTAATCAATCTCCACCTCATCCGGGACTAGTTCTGCAGTTCTGGGGGTGGGTGAATGGATGGCCTGTCCCATTCCAGCGTTGTTTTGCTTGTACCTGGGTGGGTACAAAAGACAATATAATTCTGTGGTTCAGTAAAAAGTTGTATTTCTTTCTCCACTGTGTTAGGTACTCCACCTGCCTCAATCTGCCATTTCATGATCTTATTTCTCCAGTTATTTAGAATCCAGGTAGCAAAAAGTCATGCTAATTTTAAGGCCCCATCACAAACTCAAATATCCATTATGATTTCTTCTATGACACATGAACTATTTTAATAAAGTTTTATATTTCCAAAATACATATTTTTTCCATATCTTTTTTTTTCTATTGATTTCTAATTCAGTTTTATTGTGGTTAGAAGACACTGTATGTTATAGATTCTTTGATTATTTCCAAAGACCTACTTTGTGGCTAAATTTTGTGAACATCCCCCACATATATATGTGAAAAGAATTATGGAGTGCAAAGTTCTATATATGTACATCAGTTTGTGCTTGTGAAATTGTTTTTTATAGTCTTTTTTAAAAAATCTTTTTAAAACCGCTTTATCAGCTTTTTGTGTTTTTTTTTTTTTTTAAAGATTTTATTTATTTGACAGAGAGAGACAGCCAGCGAGAGAGGGAACACAAGCAGGGGGAATGGGAGAGGAAGAAGCAGGCTCACAGCGGAGGACCCTGATGTGGGGCTCGATCCCGTAACGCCAGGATCACGCCCTGAGCCGAAGGCAGGCGCTTAACCGCTGTGCCACCCAGGCGCCCCATAAAACTGCTTTATCAGTTTTATCGGATAGAATTCACATAACATATAATCGACCCATTAAAATATATATAATTCAGTGGTCTTTAGTATGTTCACAGAATTGTGCGGTCATCACAGTTCTCTATAGTTTTTTGTACTCTTGGTGTCTTCTAAAACAGTGCTAGGCAGTAAAACACTACTGTGAAGCCACATTTATTGTAATTTTAAATTTTTTGTTAGCCAAAAGGTAGGACTACCTCCTTAGGATGATTTTTGTCTTAAATTCTGTTTCACTCGATAGATCAATTTTCCTTTTGCTTATATTGCCATGGTATATCTTTATTCCTTTATTTTTCACCTTTATATTTTTCTTAATGTGTCATTAAGTTTTAATTTTTTGTCTTGTAAATAGCGTACAGTTGGAATTTTTTCTTTATCCAAATTCTTCAAAAAAAAAAAAAAAGCTGGTGAATTTAATCTACTTTTTATGGATGTCACTTTTGGCATTTGGCATCTGGCTCTGGCCCTGCAGACTTCCTTTTCATTCTTGCAAGCATAGTCACTTATATTTGAAAATATTTTGTATATTTTATCCAGCATTTCTGAGTATTCATAGTACAGGTGTTCTGTAGTACTTCTATTCAGTTTGCTACTACAGCTAAAAGTGCAGTGACTAATACATGTATGTTTGAAAATTTTATTAGTTTGTAACTTACAGGAATTTCAACTCTGCTGCCTTCTTGATCCAGTGGAGTCTTTGTAACATGTGGTCTGTCATTTATATTTGCAAACAAACAGTTTGATGTTATTTATAATGTTTCTATTAGAGTAGATAAAGATAACTTAGATCAATGATTAAAAATTCAAAGGATAATTTGAGGGAAACTATTCACTTATGTAATTAGTGCTCAATTAATGATATTTCAATTAAGGTTTAAATAAATTGAATTGGTTTGCAGCAGCTATCCAGAAACATGTCTGTTATTTTAATGGCCATTTTCTGTTTGCATATTTAATATCTGATTTCTTTTTTTCTTTATTTTTAGATCACAAAATTCGTCCAGGACAGACATAGAGCTAGAAGAAACAGACTTCGTAAAGATCAGCTTAAAAAACTCCCTGTACATAAATTCAAAAAAGGTAAGTGAATATTTTAGTTTTCTAAATAATCACCATTAGTTTATTTAAGAATACATGGTGACCTTACTCTAATACTGCCTTCTGAATCCTTGCCATATACTATGCCTAATATTCCGTTAATAGTGAGTAAATGTGGGAGATGGTCTTTTGCCGTGGTGTATGCTGGTGAAGGCAAGAAGGGGGTAAATGGTCTGCAGAGAATTTACAAACAATAATGAAACTGACCAAAATGCTTTTTATTATCACCGTGCGCCAGCAGTTCTGAACCTAAATGGATAAAATACTTCTGTGCGTTAATATGATCTACTCCCACTAACCCTCCTCCCACTCTCTCTCCCACCATACACCACTGTATTAACATTGCATTAACTAAATACATAGTTAATAGTGTTGCATTAACTAAACACACATGTGGCTATTATGTGTCGATGTATTTAAATGTATCGTCTCATTTAATTTTCATATTTCTACGAAATGGGTACTTTAATGGGCATTATGGATGAAGAAATAGAGGATCAGAGAGGCAAAAAACTTTTTAATGTCACACAGCCAGTCCTGACAGAGCTGGGGAGGGGTCTAATAATCTAGTCAGTATAATTTTTCCTACCTTTGCTTTAGTACATGCTTGTTAGATCCTTTTGACTAGTAGTCCCAGACTTTTCAGTTCCATACACCAGTAAAAGTGTTCTGTTTTTTAATTCAGAAAAAATGCATAGAGAGGAGAAATGGTGAAGGCATTAAAATTGAGTTCTGCCAAAACTTTATTTTTCAAGTAATAAAGTGTTTTAAAAACCTTCCATTTACAATAACCATTATTTTATTAAAAATATAACATTTACAAAAAACAAAAACAAAACAGGAAAAGCCACATGTTAAAAGGAAAAAACAGAGACATTTATAAACATGTACTGCGCTGTCCTCATTCAGTGTGGAGTAAGTAAAGTTATTCAGAAGCCAGAAGTGGTTTGAAGATTGGCTTTAAGAATCACTTTTTTAAACTCCCATTTTGTGTTTATTTTTATGCTTCCTAAACCCAGGGGGAAAAAAGTTTAAAAAGTTGGTATTGTCCTAGGCATGCGTAGTTGGTTTTTCATCTGAGTAAGATGAGTAGCCGCTATAGGATTTTGAGCAGGAGAAAGATAATATGTAAATTATATGTTAAAACAGTCCGGGAAACAATCTGAGGGTTTTAGAGGGGAGGGGGGTGGAGAGATGGGCTAGGCTGGTGATGGGTTTTAAGGAGGGCACGTATTGCATGGAGCACTGGGTGTTATACGCAAACAATGAATCATGGAACACTACATCAAAAACTAATGATGTACTGTATGGTCACTAACATATCATAATTAAAAAAAAATTTTAAAGGGTCTTTCTGCTGCTGTGTTAAGAATAGGATGTAGAGGATCAAGGGTATAAGCAGAGAGACCAGGTAAGAGGCCATTCAATAATCCAAGTGAGATATGAATGTGGCTTGGACTGAGTGGTGGCAGTGGAGGAGGTGAAGAAATCTTAAATTCTGGATATATTTGGAAGATGGAATACACTGTATTTATTAATGGACTAGATGGGGGGAGGAAAAACAAGGATGACTCTAAAGTTTTTGGTCTTAGCAACAGGGTAGCACTGGCTTAAACAGAGATAAGGATGCTTAATAAGTCATAGAACAGGTTTTGAGGGGAAATTGGAGAAATTAGTTTTGGACATGTGGAATTTCAGATGTCTAGTAGACGTTATAAATGAGTCTGGAGTTTAAGAGAAGTATCTGAACTGGAGGTGTTGTATAAAGATGTATTTAAATCATGAATATGAATGACAGTACCAAGAAAATGAGTGTAGGTGGACAGAATACCAAAGACATACTGGGACATTCCAACATTAAGTGAGGAAGAAGAGAAATCAGCCAGCAGTGGAGACAGAGCAAGAATGACCAGTTATATAAGGGGAAAATCAGAAGAGAGTGTTTTACCAAAAACCAAAGTGATGCAAATCTGTCAAAGAGCAAGGAGTGATATAACCTGTGTCACATGCTCCTGATAAATAAGGAAGATGAGAGCCAACAGTTGACCATTAGAAGTTATTGATTATCTTGATGCGCAGTTTTGACAGGTCAAAAATCCGAGATTGTGGTGGGTTTAGGAGAGAATGGAAGGGAAAGGATCAGAGACAGTAACTGCAGACAACTTTTTCAAGAAAGTTAGCTAAAAACAGAAAAAATGTAGTAGCAGCTGGTGGAGAAGTTTGGTTAAGAAATAACAGCATGTTTACTGAAGGAAGTTGATGATACAGGTGACAGATGGGAGAGCTGTAATACTGTTTTTGAGAAGGCAAGAAGGAATGGGATCTGGTGCACAAAAGGTGGACTGGCCTTACGATGGTAGCATGGAGAGTTGAGCTCTGAGGGAAGGTAAAATATGTTGGTGCAGAATTCTGGGACATGGGTATTGTGGTAAGTCTGTGGAAGTTTTCTTTACTTCCATTTTTCTCAGAGAAGTAGGCAACAATAATTAACTGAAGATGAGGATGGGAGGGGAGAATGCTGGAGGTTTCAGAACAGAAAGCTATACAATATTTCTAGGAGAGTAAGTGGGCAAATGGACCAGGGAAATATAATATGATTACCTGGCAGCTTGAACCTCCCTTTAGGGTTTATGAACCAGTCAACATAATTATGTTTTTCTCTAGCTGTATTCATCTGTATGGACTGGTGTTTTATCCTTACCGTCCCGTTTTTTTAAATCTGAAGTATAGCGTGTATACAAAAAGTATCTAAGATGCATATTTCTGGAACCATCCAGTTCAAGAAATAGAACATTACTGGCACCCCAGAAACTGCTGTGTTCCCATCTGGATCATAATACTTTCCTCACTGGAAGCAATCATCTAGGCTTATGATAATCATTTCATTGTCTTTGTATTAGGTTTTACCACCTATGTATTCATTCTAAAACAGTATGATTGAATTTTTCCTGTTTTTGAATTGTATTTTTTAAAGTTTTTATTTTAATCACCCAGTGTTCATCATGACAAGTGTCCTTCTTAATTCCCATCACCTATTTCACCCATCTTCCCACTCACCTCCCCTCTGGATAACCCTGTTTGTTCTCTTGGTTTGCCTTTCTCTCTCCCCCTGCACGCCCCTTTGCTCGTTTGTTTCTTAAATTCCACATATGAGTGAAATCATATGTATTTGTCTTTATCTCACTTCTTTTGCTTAGCATTATACTCTCCAACTCCATCTGTGTTGTTGCAAATGACAAGATTTCATTCTTTTTTATGACTGAATAGTATTTCATTGTATATATACACCATATTTTCTTTTTTCTTTTTTAAAATATTTTATTTATTTGTTTGACAGAGATAGAGACAGCCAGCGAGAGAGGGAACACAAGCAGGGGGAGTGGGAGAGGAAGAAGCAGGCTCATAGCAGAGGAGCCTGATGTGGGGCTCGGTCCCATAACGCCGGGATCACGCCCCGAGCCGAAGGCAGACGCTTAACCACTGTGCCACCCAGGCGCCCCTACACCATATTTTCTTATCCATTCATCAGTTGATGGGCACTTGAGCAGCTTCCATATCTTGGCTATTGTTAATAATGCTTCTATAAACATTGGGGTGCATGTATCCCTTTGAATTAGTGTTTTTGTAATCTTTGGGTTAATACCCAGTAGTGTGAATGCTGGATTGTAGGATGGTTCTATTTTTAACTTTTTGAGGAACCTCCATACTGTTTTCCAGAGTGGCTGCACCAGTTTGCATTCCCACCAGTAGTGCAAGAGGATTCCTCTTTCTCTTCATCCTCCCCAAAACCTCTTATTTCTTGTGTTGTTGATTTTAACCATTTTGACAGGTGTGAGGTGATGTCTCATTGTAGTTTTGACTTGCATTTCTCTGATGATAAGTGATGCTGAGCATTTTTCATGTATCTGTTGGTCATCTGTGTATCTTTTTTGGAGAAATGTCTGTTCATGTCTTCTGCCCATTTTTAATTGGATTATTTGTTTTTTGGACATTGAGGGTGTTTTGGATTTGTTGTTTTTCTTTTTCTTTTTCTTTTTTTTGTTTTTAGTGGGCATTGAGTTTTGTAAGTTCTTTATATGCTTTGGATATTAACCCTTTATTGGATATGCCATTTGCAAATGTCTTCTCCCAGTCAGTAGGTTGCCTTTTAGTTTTGTTGATTGTTTCCCTTGCTGTGCAGAAGCTTTTTTATTTTGATGTAGCCCAATGGTTTATTTTTGCTTTTGTTTCCCTTGCCTCAGGAGACATATCTAGAAAAACATTTCTATAGCCAATGTCAGAGAAATTACTGCCTGTGTTCTCTTCTAGGATTTTTATGGTTTCAGGTCTTACGTTTAGATCCTTAATCCATTTTGAGTTTATTTTTGTGCATGATGTAAGAAAGTGATCCAATTTTATTCTTTTGCATGTGGCTGTCCAGTTTTCCCAACACCATTTGTTGAAGAGACTGTCTTTTTCTCATTGCATATTTTTGTCTCCTTTGTCAAAGATTAATTGACCATATAACCATGGTTTTATTTCTAGGGTTATTCCCATTCCATTCTATTGATGTATGTGTCTGTTCTTACACCAGTACCATACTGTTTTGATTACTACAGCTTTATACTGTATCTTGAAATTCAAGATTATTATACCTCCAGGTGTGTGCTTTTTTTCAAGATTCCTTTGGCTATTTGGGGTCTTTTGTGGTTCCATACAAATTTTAGGTTTGTTCTAGTTCTGTGAAAAGTACTGTTGGTATTTTGATAGGGATTGCATTAAATACGTAGATTTCTTTGGGTAGTATAGACATTGTAACAATATTCTTCCAATCCATGAGCATGGAATATCTTGCCATTTCTTTGTATCATCTTCAATTTCTTTTATCAATGTTTTATAGTTTTTGGAGTACAGGTCTTTCTCCTCCTGGGTTAAGATTATTCCTAGGTATTTTATTTTGGGTATAATTGTAAATGGGATTATTTTCTTAATTTCTCTTTCTACAGCTTCATTATTAGTATATAGAAATGCAATGGATTTCTGTATATTGATTTTGTATCTTGCAACCTTACTGAATTTATTTATTCTAGTAGATTTTTGGTGGAATCTTTAGGGTTCTCTGTATAATAGTATGTCATCTGCAGACAGTGAAAGTTTTACTTCTTCCTTACCTATTTGGATGCCTTTAATTTTTTTTGTTATCCGATTGCTGTGGCTAGGACTTCCAGTACAATGTTGAATAAAAGTGGTGAGAGTGGACATCCTTGTTCTGTTCCTGACCTTAGTGGAAGAGCTCTCAGTTTTCCCCTGTTGTGTATGGTATTAATTGTGGGTTTTCATATATGGCCTTTATTATGTTGGTGTATGTTCCCTCTAAACCTACTTTGTTGAGGGTTTTTATCATGAATGGATGTTGTATTTTGTCATGCTTTTTCTGCACCTATTGAAATCATATGGTTTTTATCCTTTTATTGATATGACATATCAGGTTGACTGATTTGTGAATATTGAGCCACCCTTGCATCCCAGGAATAAATCCCACTTGATCATGATGAATGATTTTTTTTAATGTATAATTAGATTTGGTTTGCTAATATTTTTGTTGAGGATTTTAACATCTGTGTTCATCAGAGATACTGACCTGTAGTTCTCTTTTTTTGTGGTGTCCTTATCTGGTTTCAGTATCAGGATAATTCTGTCTTCATAGAATAAATTTGGAAGCTTTCCTTCCTCTTCTGTATTTTGGAATAGTTTGAGAAGAATAGGTATTAACTGTTCTTTAAAATGTTTCATAGGGGGCCTTGGTGGTACAGTCGATTAAGTGGCCAACTCTTGGTTTCGACTCAGGTTGTGATCTCAGGGTCGTGAGATTGAGCCCTGTGTCCAGCTTTGCGCTCAGTGCAGAATCTCTTTGACACTCTTTCTCCCTCTGCCCCTCCCCCTTCAAATAAATAAATCTTAAAAATAAAATGAAATAAAATGTTTCATAGAATTCACCTGTGAAGCCATCTGGTCCTGGACTTTTGCTTGTTGGGAGTTTTTTGATTACTAATTCAATTCCATTCCTGGTAATTGCTTTGTTCACATTTTCTCTTTCTTCCTGATTTTGAAAGGCTATATGTTTCTAGGAATTTATCCATTTCTTCTAGATTGTCCAGTTTGTTGGCATACACTTTTTCATAAATTTCTCTTATAATCCTTTGTATTTCTGTGGTGTCAGTTGTTATTTCTTCTCTATCATTTCTGACTTTGTTTAAATCCTCTCTTTCTCTCTCTCTCTCTCTCTGATGAGTCTGGCTAAAGGTTTATCAATTTGTTGATCTTTTTAAAGAACCAGCTCCTGGTTTCATTGATCTGTTCTGTTGGTTTTTTACTTTCTATTTTATTTATTTCTGCTCTAATCTTTTCTTCCTTCTGCTGGTTTTGAGTTTTGTTTGTTCTTTTTCTAGCTCTTTTAGGTGTAAAGGTAGATTGTTTTGAGATTTTTCTTTCTTCTTGAGGTAGGCCTATATTGCTATACACTTACCTCTCATAATAGCTTTTGCTGCATCCCAAAGATTTTGGGCCACTGTGTTTTCATTTTCACTCATCTCCATGTATTTTTATTTCCTCTTTGATTCTTGGTTGACCCATTCATTGTTTGGTAGCATGTTATTTGAACTCCATGTATTTGTGCTCTTTCCAGATTTTTTCTTCTGGTTGCTTTCTAGTTTTACATTGTTGTGGTCAGAAAAGATGCAAGGTATGACTTCAGTCTTTTTTAATTCATTGAGACTTGGTTATTGGCTAATATGTGATGTGTTCTGGAGAATGTACCATGTGTACTTGAAAAGACTGTGTACTCTGATGTTTTAGGGTGGGATATGCTGAATATATCTGTTAGGCCCATCTGGTCCAATGTGTCATTCAAAGCCACTGTTCCCCCCCCTTTTTTTTAAATCTGTTTGGATGATCTATCCGCTCTTATAAATGGGGTGTTAAAGTCACCTATTATTGTATTAATATCAGTTAGTTCCTTTATGTTTGTTATTAGCTGCTTTATGTATTTGGGTGCTTCCATGTTGGATGCATAACTGTTTACAATTGTTGTATCTTCTTGTTGGATTGTTCCCTTTATAATTATATAGTGTCCTTCTTTGTCCCTTGTTACAGTCTTTGTTTTAAAGTCTGTTTTGTCTAAATATTGTTACCCTGGCTTTTTTTCACTTCCATTTGCATGGTATATGCTTTTCCATCCTTTTACTTTCAACCTATATGTGTCTTTAGGTCTGAAGTGAGTCTCTTGTGAGCAGCATATAGATGAGTTTTGCTTTTTATCCATTCTGTCACCCTGTGTCTTTTGGAATGGAGTATTTAGTCCTTTATATTCAAAGTAATTATTGGTAGGTATGTACTTATTGCCACTTTGTTACTTGTTTTATGGTTGTTTTTGTAGTTCTTCATTCCTTTTTGTCTTTTCTCTCATAGTTTGCTGGTTTAGTGATATACTTGGATTCCATTATTTTTTTGCATATCTATTACTGATTTTTGATTTTTGGTTATTGTTAGGTTTATATAACATCTTTTGCATATAGCAGTCTGTATTAAGTTGATGACTGCCTAAGTTTCAACCCATTCTTTACTCCTCTTCCTCTTCTGTACTCCTATACATTTTTTAGGTATTTGGTGTCAAACTTTACATCCTTTTATTTTGTGACTCTCTTGACTGATTTTTATAGGTATACTTAATTTTACTGCTTTTGTGCTTCCTACTTTTCTCACTCCTCCTTACGGTTTTCCTTTCCACTCAAAAAGTTCCCTTTAACATTTCTTGTAGCACTGGTTTAATGGTGATGAATTCCTTTAACTTCTGTTTATCTGGGTAATTCTTTATCTCTCTTTCTATTCTGAATGATAGCTTTGCTGGGTAGAGTATTCTTGGTGGGAGGTTTTTTTTTTTTTTTTTTTTTTTTTTTTTCTTTCAGCTCTTTGAATATATCATCCCACTCTCTTCTGGCCTGCAAAGTTTCTGCAGAAAAATCTGTTGATAGCCTTATTAGATTTCCCTTGTTTGTAACTCTTTTCTCTTGCTGCTTTTAAAATTCTCTTTTACCGTTTTAATTACTATGTGTCTTGGTGTGGACCTCCTTAGGTTGATTTTGTTCAGGACTCTCTTTGCTTCTTGGATTTCTGTTTCCTTCCCCAGATGGGGGAAATTTTCAGCTAGTCAGCCTGTCTTTCTTTCTTTCTTTCTTTCTTTCTTTCTTTCTTTCTTTCTTTCTTTCTTTCTTTCTTATTCATTCATTCATTCATTCATTCATTCAAGATTTTTATTTATTTGACAGAGAGTGCACAAGCAGGGGGAATGGCAGGTAGAGGGAGAAGTGGGGGAGCCCATTGGGGGGGCTCTATCCCAGAACCCTGGGATCATGACCTAAGCTGAAGGCAGATGCTTAAACGAATGAGCCACCGAGGCACCCTCAGTATTTCTTCAGATCTTACTCCTTTTCTCTCTCTTCTCCTTCCGGGATCCCTATAATGCAAATTGATGGTGTCACTGAATTCCTTAAGTCTATTTTCAGTTTTTAATATTTTTTTCTCTCTCCTCTTCACCTTGATTGCTTTCCATTACTATGTCTTCCAGGTCACTGATCTATTTTTCTGCTTCCTGTAATCTCTTCTTCCCTCTAGTGTATTTTTAATTTCAGTTATTGAGTTCTTCATCTCTGATTGGTTCTTTTTTATGTTCTCTCTTTGTTGAGAGCCTCACTGAGGTCCTCTACTCTTTTCTCAAGTCTCATGAGTATTTTTATGACCATTACTTTAAATTCTCTATCAGGCATATTACCTATCTCTGTTTTGTTTTCTTTGATTTTTTTTCCTTTTCTTTCATTGGGGACATATTCCCCTGTCTCCTCATTTTGTCTATCTCTGTATCTGTTTCTCTGTGTTAGGAAAGCCTGCTATGTCTCCTGCTCTTGGAAGTAGTGGCCTTATGAAGAAAAGGTCCTGTAGTGCCCTGCAGTGCCATGTCTCCTGTTCACCAGAAGCTGGTGCTTCAGGGGTGTCTCCAGTGTGTGTTGCGTGTGCCCTACTGAAGATGTAGCTGAGCTGCTTCTGCCTTCAGTCCTGTCATCTGCAATGGCTGTCTGCCCATTTGGGGCAGGGTTTTGTCCCTGTGTTGTTAGTGGGCCAGTCTGAGGCCACCTTTGGCTTGAGTTGAATTAGACCAGGCATTCTCCAGAGATGCAGGAGCATGTAGCTGCAGGGCACTTTCCCTGTCTTGTCCCCTGAGCAGCTTTTGTTGGTGGGTGGGGCCTGCAGTCAGACCAGATATCTGCCCTCAGCCCACTGTGCTGGGGTGCAGTCAGAATAGTGTGTGTGATTATCTTTCCCTCTCCCTGGGGCAGGAGTCACTTTGGAGTGGTACTGGTTCCTGTTGGGCCTGCTTGCACCCTGCCAGGCATGTGGCACTACTTTGGATGGGCTCTGGCCAAGGGCATATTGAAGGATGCAGGTCTGTAGGAGAATGCAAGGTAGGGCATGCTGTTAGCAAGTTAGGTAGGAAATGTTGGCGCTACACTGGTTCCCGCAGGTGTCCATGTGTCTAGGCTCAGGGTTGAGGGAAGGAAATGGGGGCCTTCCAGGTCCTTTGTTCCTGGAGAAGTTTCCCTTCCAGTGTGCACTCTGAAATTATTAACCAAATCCCCCTCCTGTATACCCCAAGCTTTTTTTCAAACTAATGCGTCTGTGCTATATCTCCGTGGGGCTATTTCTTGTGCTGTCTCTTTAAGGGTGGGGACTCCCATTTCTTGTTACCCTCCCGGCTCTCCCAGAGTGGAGCCTGCTGATTTTTAAAGTTCCTGGTGTTAAGCCCAGCTGATTTTAAGAACTCACAAAATTATGCCCC
Organism: Ursus maritimus; assembly: GCF_017311325.1. NCBI lineage: Eukaryota > Metazoa > Chordata > Mammalia > Carnivora > Ursidae > Ursus > Ursus maritimus. Next base: position 14,538,002 of record NW_024424453.1, on the reverse strand, counting down.
TCTGGTTTTCATGCAGGTTCCGTGTGCCTGGAGTGCTTGGTGTGAGGGTCTGGTCCTCTCCCCTTTCTGTACCTACGGTGTCCCTCCCTCCCCTGGACAGTCCCATTTAGCTCCTGACATCGTCTCCACCCTTCCTGCCCTTTTCAATGTGGCCTTGTCTCTACATTTAGTTGCGGAATGTCTGTTCTGCCAGTCTTTAGGTCATTTTCTGGGTTATTTACACTGATGTAGGTGTTATGTAGTTGTAACCATGGGATGAGGTGAGCTTAGGGTCCTCCTACTCTGCCATCTTCTCCCTGGGATCCCCAGAACGTCATCGCTTTTCATGGCCGAGTAATATTCCATCATGTGTTTCTACCACATTCTGTTTATCTAGTCCTCAGTTAGTGGACTTGTGGGTTGCTTCCACTTTTGGCTCTTGTGAATAATGCTGCAATGAAAATTGTTGTAAAAGTATACATTTGAGTTCCTGAATTCAGTTCTTTTGAGTACATATGTAACGTACTATTGCTGGGTCATTTGGAAATTCTATGTGTAACTTCTGAGTAACTGCCCATACTGTCTTCTACAGCCACTACACTATTTTACATTCCAAGCAGCAGAAGGGTTCTTATTTCTCCATATTTTTGAGTTAATTTTTATATATAATGTGAGATAGGACTCCAAGTTTTTATGTCTATTATTCATGTAAATGCAATAGTCTCAACACCATTTGTTGAAGAGATTCTTTCCTCATTGAATGGTCTTTCACCCTTGTCATAAATATTGGCCACAGATGTATGGGTGTATTTCTAAACTCTCCAGTCTCTTCCATTGCTCTGTACGTCTGTCCTTATGCCAGTACTACACTGTTTTGATTACTTTAGATTTGCATTATATTTTGAACTGGGAAATATGAGTCCTACAACCTTTTTTTTTTTTTTAAGAATGTTTTAGATATTCAGGATCCCTTGCAATGACATTTGAATTTGAGGATTACATTTTTCATATCTTCAAAAAAAGTTGATGGAATTTTGATGGGGATTATACTGAATTTGTAGATTGCTTAGAGTATTATTACCATCTTAATATTAAAGCCTTCCCATTCATGAACATGGAATGTCTTTCTAGTTATTTAGGTCATCTTTAATTTCTTTCATCAGTGTTTTATATTTCTCAGTGTATATACAAATCTTTTACTTCATTTGTTAAAGATTTTCCTAGGTATTTTATTCTTTTAGATCTATTGCAAAGGGAATTGATTTCTTAATTTCTTTTTTGGATTGTTCATTGCTAGTGTATAGAAACTGAACTATTTTTATATAATGATTTATTAACTCTAGTAGATTTCTTATGGATTCTTTGGAATTTTGTATACATAGGATCATGTTTTCTGTATAGACATAGTTTTACTTTTTCCTTTCCAATGTAGGTTCCTTTGCTTTTCTGATCTAACTGCTCTAGTAGTAATGCTCTGTGGTAATGTTGAATAGCAGTGGTGAAAATGTGCATCCTTTTCTTTTTTTTTTTTTTTTAAAGATTTTATTTATTTATTCGACAGAGATAGAGACAGCCAGCAAGAGAGGGAACACAAAGAGGGGGAGTGGGAGAGGAAGAAGCAGGCTCCTAGCAGAGGAGCCTGATATGGGGCTTGATCCCATAACTCCGGGATCACGCCCTGAGCTGAAGGCAGATGCTTAATCGCCGTGCCACCCAGGCACCCCATGTGCATCCTTTTCTGTTCCTCATCTACGAAAGAAAACTTTTGATCAGTCACCATTGAATATGATGTTAGCTGTGTGATTTTCAGAAAGGCTCTTTATCATCTTGATAAGGTTCTCTTTTATCTAGATTCATTTTTTGGCATGTCCAGTTCTTCTGGCACCATTTGTTAAAAAGACTGTCCTTTCTCCCTTGCACTGTTGTCAAAGAGTAGTTGACTATATTTGTCTATTTCTGAGCTGTCTAGTCTGTCCTGTTTATATATTCTTTGACCAATTCCATACTATCTTGATTATTGTAGTCTTCTAGTAAGTCTTGAAGTAGGGTAGTGTTAGTCTTTCAGCTTTCTTCTTCTTCATTATTGTGTTGGCTGTCCTGGCTTTTTGCCTTTCCATATAAACTTTTGAATAAGTTTGTCAATATCCAAGAAAGAAAACAATGCTGGGATTGGGGATTGCATTGAATCTATGATCCAGTTGGGAATCCCACTTTGGTCATGGTCTATACTAACATTTTGTTGAGAATATATCACCTGTGTTCATGAGATAGTTTTCCTTTCTTATAATGTCTTTGGTTTTGTATTAGGGCAATGCTAATTTCATAGAGTGAATTAGGAAGTATTCCCTTCGTTTCTGTTTTCGGAAAGAACTTGTAAAGAATTGAAACCTCCTGGGGCGCCTGGGTGGCACAGCAGTTAAGCATCTGCCTTCGGCTCAGGGCCTGATCCTGGCATTATGGGATCGAGCCCCACATCAGGCTCCTCCGCTGGAAGCCTGCTTCTTCCTCTCCCACTCCCCCTGCTTGTGTTCCCTCTCTCTCTGGCTGTCTCTATCTCTGTCGAATAAATAAATAAAATCTTTAAAAAAAAAAAAAAAAGAATTGATATCTCCTCTTTAAATGTCTGGTAGAATTCACCCATGCAACCATCTGGGTCTGGTGCTTTCTCCTTTTGGTATGTTATTAGTTATCGATTCAGTTTTTTAAACAGATGTAAGTCTACTGAGACTGTTCTCCTTGTGTGAGTTTTGTTAGATTCTGTCTTTCAAGGAATTGGTCCATTTTATTGCCATCAAATTTGTGGGTGTAGAGTTGTTCATATTATTTCTTTATTAGCCTTTTAATATACATGGAATTAGTAGTGATGACCCCTTTTTCATTTCTGATACTAGTAATTTGTGCTTTTTCTCTTTCTAAGCTTGGCTAGAGGCTAACTGCTCTTTTCAAAGAACCAGCTTTTTGTTTTCTTGATTTTCTCTATTGATTTCCTACTTGCAATTTCATTGATTTCTGCAATAAAATAAAATAGGATTTTTATTCCTTTTCTTTTTTTTTTTAAAGCATGCTTTTTATTTTTTTTTAAGATTTTATTTATTTATTTGACAGAGATAGAGACAGCCAGCGAGAGAGGGAACACAAGCAGGGGGAGTGGGAGAGGAAGAAGCAGGCTCATAGCGGAAGAGCCCGATGTGGGGCTCGATCCCGGAACACCGGGATCACGCCCTGAGCTGAAGGCAGACGCTTAACCGCTGTGCCACCCAGGCGCCCCTTTATTCCTTTTCTTGTACTTTCTTTGGATTTAATTTGCTCATTTTCTAGTTTCCTAAGGTGAAAGCTTTAGATTACTGATTTTAGGTCTTTCTTCTTCTCTTACAAACACACACACACACACACAGACACCCACATATCCAGGGATATAACTTTCCTTCTAAGCATTGCCCTCACTGCATACCACAAATTTTGATAAGTTGTATTTATCACTTCCATTTAGTTAGAAATATTTAAAATTTCTCTTGAGGTTTCTCCTTTGATGCATGTGTTATTTGGAAGTGTGTTGTTTAATCTCCAGGTATTTGGGGATTTTCCAGCCTATTTTGGTACTGATTTCTAGTTTAATTAAATTGTGTTTGAGAGCAGACATTGCATGATTTCTTTTAAATTTCTTTAGGTGTGTTTTATGGCTCAGAGTATGGTCTGTCTTGGTGAATGTCCCATGGAGCTTGCAAAGAATATATATTCTGCTTCTAGTTGGATGACATATTCTATATGTCAATTATATCCAGTTGATTGATGATGCTTTAGAGTTCAACTATATCCTTACTGATTTTCTGCTTATTGGATCTGTCCACTTCTAATAGAGGGCTGTTGAAGTCTCCAATTATAATAATGAATTTATCTGTTTTCCTTGCAGTAATATCCATTTTTGCCTTAGGTATTTTGTGCTCTGTTTTTATGCACATACACATAAAGAATTGTTATGTCTTCTTGGAGTATTGAGCCCCTATCATTATTATGTAATGCCCCTTTTAATCTTTGGTAACTTTCCTTGCTCTGAAGTCTGCTCTGAAATTAATATAGCTACTCTGCTATCTTTTTATTGGTGTTATTAGCATATGTCTTAGTCTGTTCAAGCTACTATGACAAAAATACTGTAGAGTGAGTGGCTTAAACAACAAACATTTATTTCACACCGTATGGAGCCTGGGAAGTCCAAGATTTAGGTGCCTGCAGATTTGATGTCTGGTTCATAGACAGCTGTCTTCTCACTGTGTCCTCATATGGCAGAAGGAGCAAAGGAGCTCTCTGAAGTCTCTTTCGTAAAGTCACTAATACCATTTGTGAAGACTCTACCCTTATGACTTAATCACATTCCAAAGTGCCAAATACCATTACAATGGGGATGAGGCTTCAACATAAGAATGGTGGATGGACACAGATATCCAGCTAAAGTGGCATGGTATTCCTTTCTCCATCCTTTACTTTTAATCTATGTCTTTCTATTTAAAATGGGTTTCCTGTAGACCACACATAGTTGGCTCTCCCTTGTTTTGAACCACTCTGACAATCTTTTAGTTGATATATTTAGACCATTGACATTTAAAGTGATTATTGATGCAGTTGTGTTAGCATCTACCATTTTGTTACTGTATTTTTTTATTGTTGCCTTCATTCTTTGTTTCTGTTTTTGTCTTCCATTCTTTTTCTGCCTTTTGTGGTTTCAATTGAGCATTTTCTCTCCTACGTTAGTATATTAATTATACTTCTTTATTTTTTCTAGTGGTTTCCCCAGAGTTTGCACTATACACTTACAATTAACTTTTAAGTAACAATGTACTGCTTCACAGGTAGTGGAGTACATTAAAACAAAATATTCCTAATTTCTTTGCCTCTCGATCCCTTGTATCATTGCTGTCACTCACTTCGTATATATCTAAGCATATATAAACATTTACATAAGCATATATAATTGAATACATATAATATAATTGGTATATTTAGTCCATTTACATTTAAAGTAATTACCAATGGGGAAGGACTTACTATTGCCATTTCGTTTGTTTCCTGTCTGTCTTATAGCTTTTTTATGTCTCTTTCTCTCTCTTGCTATCTTCATTTGTATTTTGTTGGCTTTGTGTATGTGCAGTGACACGTTTTGATTTCTTTCTCATTTCCCTTTGTGTATATTTTATCAATATTTCCTTTGTGATTATCATTGCAATTACACAAAACATCTTAGTTATATAATCTGTTCTAAACTGATAACTTCAGTCATGTATAAAATCCACTCCAAATCTCTGCCTTTTCCCATTTTGTTATTGATTACGGAGATTGTTTTTATATTGCATATATCCATTAACATTGATTTATAATTACTTTTTACACTTTAAAAAAATTCTACACCAGATTTTTATGTGACTTACTCACTGAAATTGCAATGCCATAGGAGTCTATATTTGTCTGTATGTTTACTTTTACAAGGGAATTATATATATAAATTTTTTTAGATTTATTTATTTATTTACTTGACACAGAGAGAGACACAGCAAGAGAGGGAACACAAGCGGGGGGAGCAGGAGAGGGAGAAGCTGGCTTCCTGCTGAGCAGGGAGCCCGATGCGGGGCTCGATCCCAGGACCCTGGGATCACGCCCTGAGCCGAAGGCAGATGCTTAATGACTGAGCCACCCAGGCGCCCCAGGAATTTTATATTTTCATATGGTTTTGTGTTGCTTTTTATTGTCCTTTTGCTTCATCTTGTAGGACTCTTTCCAGCATTTCTTATAGGGCAGGTCTAGTGGTGATGAGTTTTCTGTTTTGTTTTGTTTTGTTTTGTTTTAATCTGGCAAAGTCTTAATTTCTCCAGCGTTTTTGGAAGAAAATTTTTTGCCGGCTATAATATTGTTGGCAGTTATTTTCATTCAGTACTTCAAACATATTATCTTACTCCCTGCTTGCCTACAACGTTTCTTCTAAGAAATCTGATAATCTAAAAGGTATTCCTTTGTATGTGACAAGTCACATTTTTCTTGCTACTTTCAAAATTCTTTATCTGTGACTTTTGATAGTTTGATTATGATGTGTTTGAGGTAGGTCTCTCCGAACTTATCCTTGTTGGAATTGAGATTCTTGAATTTGTAAGGCCATCATTTCTGTTCCCAAATTTGGCAAATATTTGGCCAGTTCTTCAGATAGGTTCCCTCCCCTTTCCCTTCCTTCTCCTAGGACACCAGTAATGCATACGTTGTTCTGCTTGATGATGTCCCAAACATTCCTTAGGCTCTCTTCATTTTTATTCATTTCTTTTTTATTTTCGCTCCTCTGCCTTGGTAATTTCCAAAGGCCTATCTTCAGGTTCACGGATTCTGCTTGGTCAAGTCTTTGTTGAAACCATCTATGAGATTTTCAGTTCATTTATTGTATTCTTCAGTTCCAGAATTTCTGTTTGGTTCTTCTTCATATGAGTTTCTCTTCGTTGATATTTTTTTCATGAATCATTTTCCTGATTTTGTTTAGTTGTCTTTGTTCTTTTTAATTCATTGAAGGTCCTTCTGACAATACTTTTTAGTTCTTTGGCAACTTACATATTTCTTTCTTTAGGTTTGGTTCCTGGAGATTTAATTTGTTCTTTTTTTTTTTTTTAAGGTTTTATTTATTTATTTGACAGACAGAGAGACAGCCAGTGAGAGAGGGAACACAAGCAGGGGGAGTGGGAGAGGAAGAAGCAGGCTCATAGCGGAGGAGCCTGATGCAGGGCTCGATCCCAGAACACCGGGATCACGCCCTGAGCTGAAGGCAGACGCTTAACGACTGAGCCACCCAGGCGCCCCTTAATTTGTTCTTTTAAAGGTGTTATTTTCCCTGCTTCTTTGTGTATCTTGTTATTATTTGTTTTCGGGATTTGGGCATTTGAAGAATCAACCAACTCTCCTAGATTTTACAGTCTGATTTCTAACACAGAGGACTTTCTCCCCAACTAGAGATATGGAGACTCCTCAAGCCCTTTCTGGGTATGCATCCTCTCTGGGCTTGTGTGTGTAACGCCTAAGAGTTTTGTCAGTTTGTACTCAAGGTGCTCCCCCTGTTGAATGTGTACGATATTGCAGCCTCTCGTGGTAGAGTAAATTGTGATGCTGGAGCTCTACCTAGTGTGTGCCTGTAGTACTGCAGACTCTAGTGCATGGTTAATTCTCTTTTTTTTCCCAGAGATCCCTGACCTGGCTCCCCACTGCTGTCAGTACTTGGCACATCAAGACAAACTGTTCCCTTGGGCAGCCCCTCTAAAATTCTGACATTGGACATACATTCTACACCTTTCCCTCCCCAGGTAGAAGATAGGAGTTAGGGGTTTCCTCCCAAATATATGTTAGGAAAGAGGGGCTCTGCCCTGAGGAAGTGGATAGTGTCATGAATTTTCTTACTGGGCTTTGATGCTGTTGGCTTCACCCATGCCTGGGGTACAGAAACCTTTGAACTGTTTTTTTAGATTCTCACGGAGACATTTGGTCTTTTATTGTTAAGTCTGTGTCTCCATGGCTGCAGGCAGATCTAGGGCTTCCTGTTCTGTCATCTTGCTGGCATCACTACTTTCCTTTGCTTTTGAAGGATAATTTTGTAGGGTACAGAGTTCTAGGTTGGTGGGTTTTTTCCTTCAAGGCTTTAAACATTCGCTCCACTCTTTTTGTTCTCATGGTTTCTGAGAAGAGTCAGATGTATTTCTTATCTTTTTTTCTGTACATGTGTTTTTTCCCCTCTGGTTTCTTTCAAAATCTTTTTTTGTATCTTTGATTTTCTGCAGTTTGCATATGATATGTCTAGGGGTTTTGGGGGTTCTTTCTTTCTTTCTTTCTTTCTTCCTTCCTTTCCTTTCCTTTCCTTTCTTTTTTTTTTTTTACTTTGTCCTGCTTGGTGTTCTCTGATATTCCTGGACTTTTGGTTTGTTGTCTTAGATTAACATGGTGGAAATTCTCAGTCATTGGTTCAAATACTGCTTCTGTTCTTTTCTTACTTTTCCTCCTGATAATTCCCATCGTGCTTCTCTTATACCTTTTTAAGTTGTCTTACAGTTCTTGGGTATTTTGTTCTGGTTTTTTTTTGTCTCTTCAGTTTTTCCTTTGCTTTTCAGTTTTGGAGGTTTCTATGGACGCATCAAGCTCAGAGATTGTATGTTCAGCTTTGTCCAGTGTACTAATGAGCCTATCAAAGTCACTCTTCTGTTAGTGTTTTTTGATCACCAGCATTTCTTTTTAATTCTTCTTAGAATTCCCATATTTCTGCTTACATTATCCATCTGTTCTTTCATGTGATCTATTTATTTATTAGAACCCTTAGCATGTTAATCACAGTTGTCTTAAATTCATGGTCTGATAGTTCCAACATCCCTTTCATATCTGAGTTTGGTTATGCTTGTTTTGTCTCTTCAAACATGTTTTTGGCCTTTTATTGTCCTTGTAATCTTTTGTTGAAAGCCAAACATGACGTTCAGAGGGAAAGGAACTCCAGAAAATAGGTCATTGGTGATGTGGTCATAAGGTGTGTGTGGGGGTGGTGGGAAGTGTTCTGTAGTCCTGTGATTATGTCTGTCTTTTAGTGAGCCTTGGCCTGTGAACTTCACAAATGCTTTTCACCTTTTTCCCAGCCTTTGGTGGGACCTGATGACTATAGAGGTTGGAGTTGGGTATTTGCCTTTTGCCGTGTCAGATTGTGATAAAAAATCCCAGTAGGTTACAGTCTGGTTAGATAGCTTTTCTTGAGGGTAGGCTTGTTAAGAACAGTATGCTCTGGCATGTTTCAGAATGGCTACATTTCCCTCCCTTGTCAGAAGTCCAAGGGGATTATTCCCATATTGGCTCTGAGAACCTGGTAGAGCTCTACAAGATAAAAAAAAAATTTTTTAATTTTTTATTATGTTAGTCACCATACAGTACATCATTAGTTTTTGATGTAGTGTTCCATGATTCATTGTTTGCGTATAACACCCAGTGCTCCATGCAATATGTGCCCTCTTTAATAACCATCACTGGCCTATCCCAGTCCCCCACTCTCCTCCCCTCTGAAGCCCTCAGTTTGTTTCCCAGAGTCCATAGTCTCTCGTGGTTCATTCCCCCTTCTGTTTACCCCCCCTTCATTCTTTCCTTCCTTCTCCTACTGATCTCCCTCCTATTCCTTATGTTCCGTAAATAAGTGAAACCATATGATAATTGTCTTTCTCTGCTTGACTTATTTCACTTAGCATAATTCCTCCAGTTCCGTCCATGTTGCTGCGAATGTTGAGTAATCGTTCTTCCCGATGGCTGAGTAATATTCCAATGTATATATGGACCACATCTTCTTTATCCATTCGTCTGTTGAAGGGCATCTCGGCTCCTTCCACAGTTTAGCTATTGTGGACAATGCTGCTATGAACATTGGGGTGCATATGGCCCTTCTCTTCACTATGTCTGTATCTTTGGGGTAAATACCCAGTAGTGTAATTGCTGGGTCATAGGGTAACTCTATTTTTAACTTTTTGAGGGACCTCCACACTGATTTCCACAGTGGCTGTACCAGCTCGCATTCCCACCAACAGTGTAAGAGGGTTCCCCTTTCTCCACATCCTCTCCAACATTTGTTGTTTCCTGCCTTGTCAATTTTTGCCATTCTAACTAGCAAATGTGGTTTTGATTTGAATTTCCCTGATGGCTAATGATTTTGAACATTTTTTCATGTGTCTGTTAGCCATTTGTATGTTTTCATTGGAAAGGTGTCTCTTCATATCTTCTGCCCATTTTTTGATTTGATTACTTGTTTCTTGTTTATTGTTTGAGAAGTTCTGTATAGATCTTGGATACCAGCCTTTTATCTGTAGTTTCATTTGCAAATATCTTCTCCCATTCTGTGGGTTGCCTCTTTGTTTTGATGACTGTTTCCTTTGCTGGAAAGGGATTTGTATCTTGATGAAGTCCCAAAAGTTCATTTTTTCTTTTGTTTCTCTTGCCTTTGGAGATGTGTCATGAAAGAAGTTGCTGTGGCCGATGTCAAAGAGGTTACAGCCTACGTTCTCTGCTATGATTTTGATGGATTCCTGTCTCACATCGAGGTCTTTCATCCATTTGGAGTTTATCTTTGTGTATGGTGTGAGAGAGTGGTCGTTTCATTCTTTTGCATATAGCTGTCCAATTTTCCCAGCACTCATTTATTGAAGAGACTGTCTTTTTTCCACTGGTTGTTTTTTCCTGCTTTGTCAAAGTTATTAGTTGACCATAGAGCCAAGGGCCCATTTCTGGAGTCTGTATTCTGTTCCATTGGTCTATGTGTCTGTTTTTGTGCCAGTACCATGCTGTCTTGGTGATCACAGCTTTGTGGTATAGCTTGAAATCCAGCAACGTGATGCCCCCAGCTTTGTTTTTCCTTTTCAACAGTTCCTTGGCGATTCGGGGTCTTCTCTGATTCCACACAAATTTTAGGCTTGTTTGTTCCAGCTCTTTGAAAAATGTCATTGGTATTTTGATTGGGATGGTGTTGAAGTATAGATTGCTCTGGGTAGTGTAGACATTTTAACTATGCTTATTCTTCCGATCCATGAGCATGGAATATTTTTCCATCTTTTTGTGTCTTCTTCAATGTCTTTCAAGAGTGATTTATAGTTTCTAGAATATAGATCCTTTACGTCTCTGGTTAATTCCGAGATAACGAATGATTTTTGGTGCTATTGTAAATGGAATGGATTCCCGAATTTCTCTTTCTTCAGTCTCATTGTTCATGTATAGAAATGCAACTGATTTCTGAGCATTGATTTTGTAACCCGCCACATTACTGAATTGTTCTATGAGTTCTAGTAATTTCGGGGTAGAGTCTTTTGGGTTTTCCATATAGAGTATCATGTCATCTGTGAAGAGAGTTTGACTTCTTCTTTGCCAATTTGAATACCTTTTATTCCTTTTTGTTGTCTGATTGCTATTGCAAGGTCTTCTAGTACTATGTTGAACAATAATGGTGAGAGTGGGCATCCTTGTCGTGTTCCTGATCTTAAGGGAAAGGCTTCCAGCTTTTCCCCATTGAGAATAATATTCGCTGTAGGCTTTTCATAGATGGTTTTTATGAAATTGAGGAATGTACCCTCTATCCCTACACTCTGAAGGGTTTTAATTAGGAAAGGATGCTGTATTTTGTCAAATGCTTTTTCTGTGTCAATTGAAAGGATCATATGGTTCTTGCTTCTTCCCTTATTAATGTGATCTGTCACACTGATCGATTTGTGATTGTTGAACCACCCTTGCATCCCAAGGATGAATCCCACTTGGTCGTGATAGATAATCCTTTTAATGTACTGTTGGATCCTTTTAGCTAGGATCTTGTTGAGGATTGTGGCATCCGTAGTCATCAAGGGTATCAGTCTGTAATTATTCTTTTTGATGGGGTCTTTGCCTGGTTTCCACAAGGTAGAATTAACAAAATGTTCAAGTTCCCCTGGATTTTTAAACTCTCAGACTTGTACACACTGAGCCTCTGGCAATTCATTAATTACTGTTCAGGTTTTCCTACCCCAGTGCTAGTTCCCCTGGAAGTGTCTGCTCAGGGGGGTTTCTGCTCTGGTTAAGTTGTGATCTCTGTATCTGCCTGTCTAAGAGGCAGCAGTTTGCCCAGTGAGTTCACTTCTCTGAGATCCGAGGACTGTTGATTTTTCAGTTTGCTCGCTTTTTACTTGTGAGAACAGAGTGATGACTTCTAAGCTCCTTCCATGCTGTACCAGAAAACCTCCCCTAGAGTTTTTTTCTCTCAAACTTGCCCACACTGAGCCTCCAGCAATTTATCAATTACATTTTATGTTCTCCTGTCCTGATGTGGGTTCCCACAGGGTTTCTTTGGGGTTTTTTTTGTTTGTTTGTTTTTGTTTTTTCCCCTCCTGGGCTTCTCCTCTAATAAGTTGTGATTCTCTGTATCTGCCAATCTGACTGTCCAGTTTTAGGGGCAGTTTTCTCTGTGACCTCAATCCTATAGATCTAAGAAGAGTTGTTGATTTTCAGTCTATTCGGTTTTTTCCTTGTGGTAAGTACGGGAGTGACAACTTCCAAGCTCCTTACATGCTGGAAGTCTCTTCTCCTGCCTCTTTTATTTCTTCTACTACTTCTACTTCACACCTTGGTTATATGTGTCTGTTTCTCTGGATCACTGATTTACCCAGAAGTGAAACTGCTAAGTCATAGGATATGTATGTCATCAAATGTAACGCATAGTGCCAGACTCCAAGGTGTTTATACCAATTTACCATCCTATGAGTTATATGAGAATTGCTATTATTTTACACATTTCCAGATCAGTCCAGTATTCTTAGAAAGTTTTAGGGTCTGATCACATCCACCAATTTTACGTGAGGTCTGTGTTTTGTATTTTAGTACCAACAGAATTATTTGTTAATATTACTGATTTATACAGATTGGTTTTTAAAAATGCTTTTCAAAAATACTCTCCTTAACTTATATAGTTAATTCCATATTTAAATATCTATTCATGCTTTCCAGTATATATACTAGGCACTTACTGTGCTCCAGGCACACTGTTCTACTTAAACATTAGAGATACAATAGTGAACATAAATCAAGAAGGAACGGTCATATTTCAAGTTTCTTATGAAATTTAGATCTCACACTGGGTCTCTTTAAATACTGAATAGAGATAGTTTAGAAAACATCTTGACCTAATGCATCTTTTTGTGACTTCCTAATACATAAAATTAGGCCTCTCATTTTAAAATTATTTATTAGCCTACATCTTGAAGATATTTTCTTTGCGTAGGTTGTAATATTTTCAGTTTCTACAAAACGTTCATACCTAGCAAGGCACTTACTTAGTAGGAACCCAGATATTTGCCCGAAATCATCGTTAAATCACAAGCCATTTAAAATCAGTTACACTAGCCCTAAAAATACTAAACTTACAGTAGCTGTCAGAGTGCCAGCCTTTGCTCATGTGCCCTCTGTTGTAACCATTGACACTAAATAGTTGTGAATTTGCACAAATGACTGGACAGTGTAAAAACTTTGTTCTTACCATACCTGTGATTCTGCTATAAACCAAATTAGGAGAAATTTAGAACCAATGAGTAAATGGATTAATTTCCTCTCAACAGACTAAACACATTTTGATAGTTGTTATTTTCTGTGAAAAAGTCTTCCCTTTTTTTGCCATAATTATGAAAGGATAATATCAGAATGGTTTCCGTATGAACATAGAATTGGAAACCATTTTAATTTTTTTTTTAAGTTTTTTTTTTTCCTTTGCCAAAAACCTTAAACTTGATCCCCAGATGGTTGGGGCTACATACACAGTCTGAGAGTATGAAAGGCTATCAGGTTCTCCACTATGAAAGGATAATGGTAATGCTGAAAACTGATTTTTTTTTTATGCCTTTCAAGTTATAGACTGAAGTAATAAGCCAGTTTATCAAAAAGAAATCCCACCCACTTTTTCTTACTTGTGGGAAATTATCTTATCCCACGTCCTAAATCCAGGCTGCAATATAAAATTGTACGGGTGTATACTGCACAGCTTTGGGAGGCTATCATTCATTTTTTTGTCATCAGATTTTTATTATTTGTGATAATAATTATTTTTTGGCAGATAGCAGTAATGTGCCTTGAGGCAGTATTGCTTTTTTCCTAATTTGCATAAAGGTGCCACTGAGCCAGAAGAATTTCTGGTCTGAACATAGAATGATTGATGTAGCACTATAACCATCTTAAGAAACAGTCATCTATGCAATCACCCAAATTCAGAAGGCAGACAAATTTACAGGACAAATGATCCGGTTTATTTAACAAGTAAGGTACACAAAGGGAGCAGAGTATTTTTAGATTGAAAGAGACAAGTTACCAGCTAAATGCAATGTTTGGACCCTGCTGAGATACCAGTTTGAATAAATTATCTGTAAAAAGACTGTTTTGAGACAACTGAGGAAACTGAATATGTCTTGGGTATTGGATGATATTAAGAAAATATTCATTTTGTTAGATATAATGGTATTGTGATTATATTCTTTTAATGTCCTTATTTTTTAGAGATATATAAAGGTGTGCGTTGGTAAAATGTTACCTCTCAATACTTGTTTTGAAATACTTAAGGAAAAAGGTAGAAGGTGGATCTAACAAGAATAGTAGATTGAAACACAGTGATGGTATATGAGGTGGTCTAATGGTCACTATCATTTTGTGTATGTTTGAAAACTTCTCTAAAAGAGCAAAGAAAAAAGGAATGATGTATTCTTACTGGATTTTATGTCTAAAGGGAAACCCAGTAGTGGGGCGCCTGGATGACTTAGTCAGGCATCTGACTCTTGATCGCAGCTCAGGTCTTGATCTCAGGGTTGTGAGTCTGAGCCCCATGTTGGGTGTGGAGCCTATTTTTAAGAAAAAGACGGGGGCGGAAATCCAGTAGAAATCAGTGAAGAGTGTTAAATATATTAGTTCTTTTCCCCGTAGGAATTTTTCCATTTTAGGAATTATAGAGAGCCCCAAAATTCCAGTGGAATCAAAAGTCTTTTCCTTTCCTATAGCTGGTTCCCAGGTTTTCTTCTAGCACTGATTGACTTATGTAATTTGTATCATACCAATAGTTAAGGGGGTGGGAGTATGTAACTAGTTCTTACGAAGCCCATACCAATGTGGAAGTTAGCAGTTAGTTTTTAGGAGGTCAGCAAAATGGTGTGGTGGAAAGAATACAAGATTTTGAACTTAAAGACCTGGTTTTATTCATGATTAGATGTGTGACCGTGAACAAACCACTTAACTTACCCCTCTGATAGCACCTGCCCTAAGTACCTCCCTAAGATGTGAGAAGAAAATAATGCAAAATCTTCACTTTCCAAGCACAAATTAACGTAGACCAGAAGTAAGTAAGGCTAGTCTCATGTTAACCATAGAATCTTTGAAATCTCATAGGCCAGGTTAGATATGCAGAATGTCTTAACTTCTGAAGAAAAAGAAATGTGTAGTTATGTGACAGTGTCTGCTTCGTGTCTTACTAGATGATTATTCCTCTCAATTACTCAGAATCAACTGTTTTTTAACTGTACAAATCACATTTGTTTAGTGCTCTGTTATGGGAAATGCTTTCACATATATTGCCTCATTTGGCTTCTTTACCCATGACTTATTTTTATGACTTTTATTTAAAGATATTTTTCTCCAAATAGTATTGTGTCAGCACATTTTCATAGGCTGATCATCCTGTGTGACTTATTTTAGTCATTAAACAAATTTAGTCATTAACTGGTTCTGTGTTGGCCACAACTGGAAAGAAGCAATGAAACATTAACAAAGTTAGGCTACAGTTTCTGCCTTGGGGGCTGGGGGGGTGGTAAAAAAAGGTACAGCATGGTCCAGAGATTCTCAACCTTTCTCTGCTTTCTGCTTCCATACACTTTACATATGCAACTCACTGCCATCAGTAGCTTCTCTTATATGCATGTTTCTCAGTCCTGGCTGATTGTAGGTTGAGTAGGCACTTGGGAGCACTGCGTATCGTCAGTCATCAGTACTTTTAGTCGTCTTCTTCTGCAGAATAGGAATCTCCTTGCTGCCATATGTTTGGTTCACTGCTTATAAAAATAGCAAACATTTGAGAGCTTTCTGTGTCTAGGCACAGATCTGTGGGTTTTGTATCAGATTATTTTCTCCTTAGTTCTTGCCTCTTCCTAGCGAGCTCTTTTCTGATGACCTCCATGCTTTTATGTCCCATCCAGACCTTTCTCCTAAGCTCCAGTCCAGTCCCATATCTCCAGTTAATTAACAGACATTTCTGCCTGGATGACGTGTACAGTTTTCAAATTTAATGTGTCCAAAACTGTTTTTCCTTCTGCATTAGCATATATTTGACCAGCCACTGTGTTTGGTGTTGGCAGTAGGAGCTCCCTGTCCATAATTATATACAGCAAGAAAACCTCTATGGTTTATTCTGAGAATCACTTATATGTAAGAATAAAATCAAACGTAGGGGTGCCTGGGTGACTCGGTTAAGCGTCTGACTCTTGATTTCGGCTCAGGTCATGATCTCAGGGTTGTAAGATAGAGCCCCATGTCAGGCTCCGCACCGGGTGTAGAGCCTGCTAATATTCTCTCTCTCTCCCCTTTCCCCACCCCCTCCCCCTTAAAAAAAAAAAAAAACTTTAATATTTTAGAATAAGGACCTTATGGCCTGACCTCAGCTTATACCCCTACCCTCATCCTGTTCTCTTGCTTGCATCTTGAATTCTAGCCAGATGAGCTACTTCCTGTGCCGCCCACATATCTCTGTATAGGGTTTTGGCCTTTCCCTGCTGTTTACCTCTGAGTCCCTATTCTTCCTTTAAGCTCTGCCTTAGTACAGTTCATGGTGGCTAGCAGGCACTTATCCCATATTTGCCAAGTAAATGTCAGTGTATGTCTGTTCTTATAATGGACATTTTAGAATACTTACAGATCAGAAATGTGACCCCATTCTCAGAGAATTTCTAAAGCAGTGGAAACAGGGCAAGTGTAATTTACTTTTGTGTATATTAAAATATATGTTAATATACATATATTTATTTACTTTTATATATTTACAAATATATACTTCCATAGAAAGTATGGCTTTCTATCACAATACAACATTTCTTTTCTTTTTTCTAAGATTTTATTTTTGAGAGAGAGAGAGAACGAGCACGAGTGAGGGGGTGGTCGGCAGAGGGAGAATCAGATTCCTCGATGAGCAGGGAGCCCGACTCGGGGCTCGATTCCAGGACCCTGGGATCATGACCTGAGCCAAAGGCAGATGCTTAACCGACTGAGCCACCCAGGCACCCGCAATATAACATTTCGTATATTACAATAAAATGTGTGGTCCAGTGAGGAAGAGTCGATACTCTGTCTTTGCAGAGAGAGTACACTCTGACACACTGTAGTCTAAATAAGCTGCACGTGTTGTTCAGGCTATAATTAGTCTTTAGCAGTAGTTACACGTTATTTTAGGATAAAATATACTCACAAAACACTAACCATCTCTTCAGTATTTAGAATTAACTTACCCGTTCTTAGTTTAAAAAAGAAATTACCAGTTTGTTAATCTGCTTCCAGTCCCTCGCTTGCTCCTTTTACATGCTGTATCCTAATAATGCCAAATAAAACACTTAAAAGGTAAGCAAACATAAAATTGCATACATCATCTTTGCATTTACTCCTTCTTTTATTACCTCTGCCTAGTCCCCAAATCCATTGAGTTGTCTTTCAGAATGATCATTTCTGTCCATTCTTATTATGACTGTGTCATGCAAGCGTCTCCTCAGTTTATTACTTGAATCTTGGGAGTGTCAAACAGGTCCGTAGGCTCACCTCTACATCGCAGGCCTGGGTTCCTTCAGCGCACTGATGATTGTTTAGACGCTGTTTTCATACATCGTCATTCCTCTAGGCTTGAAAGCTTTCAAGTGATCTCTGCATCCTAAGAAGTCATATCAGAGCCCTCATTTTAGTATTCACAGCTTTTCATAATTTGGCTCCACCATCCTCATTCAGCCTTACTTTCCGCTGCTCCTTATCTCTAACCTTGCATAACTTAGATTTTGCCATGTTTATTTCTTCTTTGCAAATACTTTTCAACTGTTACTTTCCCAGTAGTATCTTTTCCTCCTTAGTTTTTCTAGATTCAGCTAATCTTTAAGGCCTGATCCTAGTGCCTAAGAACCTTTCTCCAGTGTCTCCTAGTATAGCAAGCTCTTCCTTCTTGTAGATCTTCTTATTTGTCTGCAGACAGAGGATCTAAAATTGCCACTGTGCAGACATTATAATCCGTGTAGTACTTTTGTTGTCTTGAGAGTTGGCTGGCATATTCAACATTGGATTGGATGGAAAAATCTGAGGACAGCTTTAGTCCATCAGTCAGGATATATAGAATTTATCTCCATTATATAAAAATATCTAGTTATTTGCACTTGTGATAAGGTCTTCTAATGAGCAGTTGGAAGTAGAGATCAAGAATAACTGGGGTGCATTCATATAATTCCTTCAATAAATATTTATTGTGTACTTTTACTATGTGCCAGGCACTGTTCTAGGTGCTAGGGAAACTGCAATAAATTAAAAAATCCTGCCTTTGTGGAGCTTAGTGGGGGCAAATGGATAAATAAGAAATAAAGTCACATGGCAGTTAAGTGCAATAAAGAAAAACAAATGATGAGTGAAGGGAGAGGGGATGGAATACTATTTTAGAAAAGACAGGAAAGACTTCTCTGAGGAGGACACTTTGAACAGAGAATAAACTGGGGGGAGGCGTGAAAGGAAGGAGATAACACTGAGGGCAGAGGAACAGCGAGTACAGAGGCCTTGAGGCAGCGGTGTGTTTGATATACTCAGGGAACAGTAAAGAGCATGTGGCCAGCGTGGTAGGAATGTAGAGGGAGAGTGGTTAGAGAGGAGATCAGAGATCGATGGGGAGCTAGATCATGCCATGGCAAGGACGTGTGATTTTATTGTGTGATGGTGTAACTTGGGTGGCTTTTTTTTTTTAATGTTTTTTTATTATATTATGTTAGTCACCATACAGTACATCCCTGGTTTCTGATGTAAAGTTCGATGATTCATTAGTTGCGTATAACACCCAGTGCACCATTCAATACGTGCCCTTCTTACTACCCATCACCAGTCTATCCCATTCCCCCACCCCCTCCCCTCTGAAGCCCTCAGTTTGTTTCTCAGAGTCCATAGTCTCTCATGCTTCATTCCCCCTTCTGATTACCCCCCCCTTTAACCCTTTCTTCCCCTACCGATCTTCCTAGTTCTTATGTTCCATACATGAGAGAAATCATATGATAGTTGTCTTTCTCTGTTTGACTTATTTCACTTAGCATTATCTCCTCCAGTGCCGTCCATGTTGCAGCAAATATTGAGAACTCGTTCTTTCTGATAGCTGAGTAATATTCCATTGTATATATGGACCACAACTTCTTAATACAGTCATCTGTTGAAGGGCATCTCGGCTCCTTCCACAATTTAGCTATTGTGGACAATGCTGCTATGAACATTGGGGTGC
>NW_024424453.1:14512260-14518998 GCF_017311325.1 Ursus maritimus | reverse complement strand
CTTAGTTTTTCTAGATTCAGCTAATCTTTAAGGCCTGATCCTAGTGCCTAAGAACCTTTCTCCAGTGTCTCCTAGTATAGCAAGCTCTTCCTTCTTGTAGATCTTCTTATTTGTCTGCAGACAGAGGATCTAAAATTGCCACTGTGCAGACATTATAATCCGTGTAGTACTTTTGTTGTCTTGAGAGTTGGCTGGCATATTCAACATTGGATTGGATGGAAAAATCTGAGGACAGCTTTAGTCCATCAGTCAGGATATATAGAATTTATCTCCATTATATAAAAATATCTAGTTATTTGCACTTGTGATAAGGTCTTCTAATGAGCAGTTGGAAGTAGAGATCAAGAATAACTGGGGTGCATTCATATAATTCCTTCAATAAATATTTATTGTGTACTTTTACTATGTGCCAGGCACTGTTCTAGGTGCTAGGGAAACTGCAATAAATTAAAAAATCCTGCCTTTGTGGAGCTTAGTGGGGGCAAATGGATAAATAAGAAATAAAGTCACATGGCAGTTAAGTGCAATAAAGAAAAACAAATGATGAGTGAAGGGAGAGGGGATGGAATACTATTTTAGAAAAGACAGGAAAGACTTCTCTGAGGAGGACACTTTGAACAGAGAATAAACTGGGGGGAGGCGTGAAAGGAAGGAGATAACACTGAGGGCAGAGGAACAGCGAGTACAGAGGCCTTGAGGCAGCGGTGTGTTTGATATACTCAGGGAACAGTAAAGAGCATGTGGCCAGCGTGGTAGGAATGTAGAGGGAGAGTGGTTAGAGAGGAGATCAGAGATCGATGGGGAGCTAGATCATGCCATGGCAAGGACGTGTGATTTTATTGTGTGATGGTGTAACTTGGGTGGCTTTTTTTTTTTAATGTTTTTTTATTATATTATGTTAGTCACCATACAGTACATCCCTGGTTTCTGATGTAAAGTTCGATGATTCATTAGTTGCGTATAACACCCAGTGCACCATTCAATACGTGCCCTTCTTACTACCCATCACCAGTCTATCCCATTCCCCCCCCCCCTCCCCTCTGAAGCCCTCAGTTTGTTTCTCAGAGTCCATAGTCTCTCATGCTTCATTCCCCCTTCTGATTACCCCCCCCTTTAACCCTTTCTTCCCCTACCGATCTTCCTAGTTCTTATGTTCCATACATGAGAGAAATCATATGATAGTTGTCTTTCTCTGTTTGACTTATTTCACTTAGCATTATCTCCTCCAGTGCCGTCCATGTTGCAGCAAATATTGAGAACTCGTTCTTTCTGATAGCTGAGTAATATTCCATTGTATATATGGACCACAACTTCTTAATACAGTCATCTGTTGAAGGGCATCTCGGCTCCTTCCACAATTTAGCTATTGTGGACAATGCTGCTATGAACATTGGGGTGCATATGGCCCTTCTCTTCACTACGTCTGTATCTTTGGGGTAAATACCCAATGGCTGGATCATAGGGTAGCTCAATTTTTAACTTTTTAAGGGATCTCCACACTGTTTTCCAGAGTGGCTGTACCAACTCACATTCCCACCAACAATGTAGGAGGGATCCCTTTTCTCCACATCCTCTCCAGCAATTGTTGTTTCTTGCCTTGTCAATTTTTGCAATTCTAACTGGCGTAAGGTGGTATCTCAGTGTGGTTTTGATTTGAATTTCCTTGATGGCTAATGATTTTGAACATTTTTTCATGTGTCTGTTAGCCATTTGTATGTCTTCATTGGAAAAGTGTCTGTTCATATCTTCTGCCCATTTTTTGATTTGTTTATTTGTTTCTCGTGTATTGAGTTTGAGAAGTTCTTTGTAGATCTTGGATACCAGTCCTTTATCTGTAGTGTCATTTGCAAATATCTTCTCCCATTCCGTGGGCTGCCTCTTAGTTTTTCTGACTGTTTCCTTGGCTGTGCAGAAACTTTTAATCTTGATGAAGTCCCATAAATTCATTTTATCTTTTGTTTCTCTTGCCTTTGGGGATGTGTCATGAAAAAGGTTGCTTTGGCCGATGTCGTAGAGGTTGCTGCCTATGTTCTCCTCTAGAATTTTGATGGATTCCTGTCTCACATCGAGGTCTTTCATCCATTTGGAGTTTATTTTTGTGTATGGTGTGAGAGAGTGGTCAAGTTTCATTCTTTTGCATGTAGCTGTCCAATTTTCCCAGCACCATTTATTGAAGAGACTGTCTTTTTCCCACCGGATGTTTTTTCCTGCTTTATCAAAGATTAGTTGCCCAAAGAGCCGAGGGTCCATTTCTGGGTTCTCTATTCTGTTCCATTGGTCTATGTGTCTGTTTTTGTGCCAGTACCATGCTGTCTTTGTGATCACAGCTTTGTAGTACAGCTCGAAATCCGGCATTGTGATGCCCCCAGCTTTGTTTTTCCTTTTCAACAGTTCCTTGGAGATTCGGGGCCTTTTCTGTTTCCATACAAATTTAAGGACTGTTTGTTCCAGTTCTTTGAAAAATGTCCTTGGTATTTTGATCGGGATAGCATTGAAAGTGTAGATTGCTCTGGGTAGCATGGACATTTTAACTATGTTAATTCTTCCGATCCATGAGCATGGAATATTTTTCCATCTTTTTGTGTCTTCCTCAATGTCTTTCAAGAGTGATTTATAGTTTCTAGAATATAGGTCCTTTACGTCTCTGGTTAAGTTAATTCCAAGGTAACGTATGGTTTTTGGTGCTATTGTAAATGGGATGGATTCCCTAATTTCTCTTTCTTCGGTCTCATTGTTCGTGTATAGAAATGCAACTGATTTCTGAGCATTGATTTTGTATCCCGCCATGTTACTGAATTGCTCTATAACTTCTAATAGTTTGGGAGTGGATTCTTTTGGGTTTTCCATATAGAGTATCATGTCATCTGCGAAGAGAGACATTTTGACTTCTTCTTTGCCAATTTGAATACCTTTGATCCCTTTTTGTCGTCTGATTGCTGTTGCAAGGACTTCTAGTACTATGTTGAACAACAGTGGCAAGAGTGGTCATTCTTGTCGTCTTCCTGATCTTAAGGGAAGAGCTCTCAGCTTTTCCCCATTGAGAATGATATTTGCTGTAGGCTTTTCATAGATGGTTTTTATGAGGTTGAGGAATGTACCCTCTATCCCTACACTCTGAAGGGTTTTAATCAGGAAAGGATGCTGTATTTTGTCAAATGCTTTTTCTGCATCAATTGAGAGGATCATATGGTTCCTGAGTCTTTTCTTGTTGATATGATGTATCACACTGATCGATTTACAAATGTGAACCATGCTTGCATCCCAGGGTTGAATCCCACTTGATCATGATGGATAATCCTTTTAATGTACTGTTGGATTCTATTAGCCAGGATCTTTTTGAGGATTTTGGCGTCCATATTCATTAGGGAAATCGGTCTGTAATTCTCCTTTTTGGTGGGGTCTTTGCCTGGTTTGGGGATCAAGGTAATATTGGCCTCATAGAATGAGTTTGGTAGCTTTCCTTCTGTTTCTATTTTTTGAAATAGCTTTAGGAGAATAGGTATTATTTCTTCTTTGAATGTTTGGTAGAATTCCCCGGGAAATCCATCAGGCCCTGGCGTTTTGTTTTTTGGAAGGTTTTTAATCACTGTTTCAATCTCTTCATAATTAATTGGCCTGTTTAAAAAATCAATTTCTTCCTGTTTCAGTCTTGGTAGTTTATAGGTTTCCAGGAAGGATTCCATCTCTTCCAGATTGCTTAGTTTATTGGCATATAGCTGTTGATAAAAATTTCTAATAATCCTTCCAATTTCAATGGTGCTCGTCGTGACCTCTCCTTTTTCATTCATAATTTTAATAATCTGGGTCCTTTCTCTTTTCTTTTGGATAAGTCTTGCCAGTGGTCTGTCAATTTTATTGATTCTCTCAAAGAACCAGCTTCTAGTCCTGTTGATCTGCTCTACTGTACTTCTGGTTTCTGCTTGATTGATTTCAGCTCTAATTTTGGTCAACTGCTTCCTCGTGCGTGGATTAGGCCTGTCCCTCTGTTGCTGTTCCAGCTTCTTGAGGTGAGAATATAAAAACTGCATTTTAGATTTTTCTATTCTTTTGAGTGAGGCTTGGATGGCTATGTATTTCCCCCTTAGGACTGCCTTTGCAGTATCCCATAGGTTTTGGACTGTTGTATTTTCATTCTCATTGGTCTCCATAAATTGTTTAATTTGATTTTTGATTTCCTGGTTTATCGAGTCATTCCTGAGCAGGATGGTTCTTAGTCTCCAAGTGTTTGAGTTTCTTCCAAATTTTTCCTTGTGGTTGAGTTCCAATTTCAGAGCGTTGTGGTCTGAGAATATGCAGGGGATAATTTCAATCTTTTGGTATCAGTTGAGACCTGTTTTGTGTCCCAGAACATGGTCTATTCTTGAGAATGTTCCATGGGCATTAGAATAGAATGAGTATTCTTTGGCTCTGGGGTATGGTGTTCTATATATATCTATGAGGTCCAACTTGTCGAGTATGGCATTCAAAGCCTTTGATTCTTTGCTTAGTTTTTGCCAGGGTGTTCTGTCTATTTCTGAGAGTGGAGTGTTGAGGTCCCCTACTATTAATGTATTTTTATTTATATGTCTCTTTATTCTGGTTAAGAGTTGGCTTGTGTATCTTGCTGCTCCCCTGTTGGGGGCATATATATTTATAATTGTCATATCCACTTGTTGAATACTTCCCTTAAGAATAATATAGTGCCCTTCTGCATCTCTAACTATAGTCTGTAGTTTAAAATCCAATTTATCTGATATGAGAATTGCTACCCCAGCTTTCTTTTGAGGTCCATTTGCGTGAAAGATGGTACTCCATCCCCTTACTCTCAGTCTGAATGCATCTTTGGGTTCGAAATGAGTCTCTTGTAGACAGCAAATGGATGGGTCATTTCTTTTTATCCAATCTGCAACCCTGTGGCGTTTTATGGGATGGTTCAAACCATTTACATTAAGACTGATTACTGAGAGATATGATTTTAATGTTGCCATGTTGCCAGTAAAGTCTTTGTTTGTATTGGCTGTGACTTTCTGTTCTGTATCACTCTTGGGGCCTTTTTACTTTTATAGAACCCCCCGTAATATCTCCTGTAGGGCTGGTTTCGTGGTTACAAAATTGGTTAGTGACTGGCGATTCTGAAATGTCTTTATTTCTCCATCAATTCTGAATGACAGCCTTGCTGGATAAAGGATCCTTGGCTGCATGTTTTTCTCTGAAAGAGCTTTAAATATGCTCCCCCAACCCTTTCTCTCATTCCAGGTCTGTGTAGACAGGTCTGACGTAATTCTGATGCTTTTGCCTTGGTACGTGAGAAATTTCTTTGCCCTGGCCGCTTTCAATACTGTATCCTTGCATCTAATATTTGCGAATTGCACTATGACGTGACGTGGCGTAGGTTTGTCGTGGTTGAGCTTGGGAGGGGTCCTCTCTGCCTCTTGGACACGAATGTTTGTTTCCCTTGCTAGATTAGGGAAGTTTTCAGCTACAATTTGTTCAAATATCTCTTCTAGACCTCTGTTTTTCTCCACCCCCTCGGGGATGCCGATGATTCTAACATTGGATCGTTTCATTGAGTCAGTAATCTCCCGTAACCTACATTCGTGGGCGTGGATTTTTTTAAGACCATCTTCTATTTTCATTTTTTCCTCTATTAACCCATCCTCCAATTCACTAACCCGTTCCTCTGCTTCTGCGACCCTGGCCGTCAGAGCCTCTAGTTTTGCCTGCATTTGGCTCATAGAATTTTTAATTTCTGTCAGATTCGCTCTCATTTCTGTCCTTAGGGATTCTATATTCTCAGTAACCTTTTCGTTAATAGTTTTTTCAATTCTACTCATCATTTTGACCATCGTTACTCTGAATTCCATTTCTGATAATTTGGTTACATCCATATCCATTATTTCTGTGGCAGAGGCCACAGAATCACTGTCTTTTCTTTGCTGGGGGGGGCTTCTCCTTCTTGTCATTCTGATGAAGAGAGGTTGCGGGGTTTCCAGAGCCCAAATTATTGACTGGGTCCCAGGCCGTGCCCCTTGTTTTATAGGGATCTTAGGGATGTGGGCTTCTTCTTTAAAGATTTTATTTATTTATTTATGTGGCAGCCAACCAGCGAGAGAGGGAACAGAAGCAGGGGAGTGGGAGAGGAAGAAGCAGGCTCCCAGCGGAGGAGCCCGATGAGGGACTCCTTTCCGGAACGCCGGGATCACGCCCTAAGCCGAAGGCAGGCGCTCAATGACTGCGCCACCCAGGCGCCCGGGTTGTGGGCTTCTTGATTTTTCAGCCTGCCTTCTGTGTTCTGGGGGAGGGGCCTGCCGCGCCAATACTCAGGCAACCCTGTTTGGGTAGAGTCTCCGTGTCCCCTGCGAGGGAGGATGGGGATGGGCACTCTCTGAGCCGGTATTTCCAGGCTTTTGTTCTCTGGCGGCTTTCCCTGGCGGTTTGCTGTGCCTCTTCTGAGAGTCAGAGCAGCAGCGGCCAAATTTCAGCCTCTGTCACGGAACAGAAGGATTGCGGCCCGTTCTCTACTAATGTTCTGGCCACTTTAACTCTGTTTCTGTTGGTGCTGCTCAACCCTGCAGCGTCCCGGGATGTGCGCCCCACACCCGGCGTCCCAGCCCTCACTTCCAGGGCCGGCGCGTCTCTGTCCTTTGTGTTTCTAACACTGCAGCTGCCAGCCGCCCCCGCGTGCTCCCGGAGCTCCAGGTCTCAGTCTGGTTCCAGTGAGCACACCGGAGCTCCGTGAGAAGTCTGGTGGCGCGTGCT
>NW_024424453.1:14509144-14509984 GCF_017311325.1 Ursus maritimus | reverse complement strand
TTGACTGCATTTGGCTCATAGAATTTTTAATTTCTGCCAGATTCGCTCTCATTTCCGCCCTTAGAGATTCTATATTGCCATTAACATTTTCGTTAATACTTTTTTCAAGTCTGCACATCATCTTGACCATTGTTACTCTGAACTCCATTTCTGATAATTTGGTTATATCCATATCCATTAGTTCTATGGCAGAGGCCACAGACTCATTGTCTTTTCTTTGCTGGGGTGGGGGGGCGGATTTCTCCTTCTCGTCATTCTGATGAGGCAAGGTTGCGGGGTTGCCCAGAGCCCAAATTATTGACCAGGACCCAGGCAGTGCGCACTTGTTTTATAGGGACCTTAGGGATGTGGGCTTCTTGATTTTTCAGCCTGCCTTCTGGGGGAGGGGCCTGCCACACCAATACTCAGGCAACCCTGTTTGGGTAGAGTCTCCGTGTCCCCTGCGAGGGGGGATGGGGATGGGCACACTGTGAGCCGGTATTTCCAGGCTTTTGTTCTCTGGTGGCTTCCCTGGCAGTTTGCTGTGCCTCTTCTGAGAGTCAGAGCAGCAGTGGCCAAATCTCAGCCTCTGTCTCAGAACAGAGGGATCGCGGACCGTTCTCCACTGATGATCTGGCCACTTTAACTGTTTCTGTTGGTGCTGCTCAACCCTGCAGCGTCCCGGGATGTGCGCCCCACACCCGGCGTCCCAGCCCTCACTTCCAGGGCCGGCGCGTCTCTGTCCTTTGTGTTTCTAACACTGCAGCTGCCAGCCGCCCCCGCGTGCTCCCGGAGCTCCAGGTCTCAGTCTGGTTCCAGTGAGCACACCGGAGCTCCGTGAGAAGTCTGGTGGCGCGTGCT
>NW_024424453.1:14459969-14509134 GCF_017311325.1 Ursus maritimus | reverse complement strand
ATTCCAGGTCTGTGTAGACAGGTCTGACGTAATTCTGATACCTTTGCCTTGGTACGTGAGAAATTTCTTTGCCCTGGCCGCTTTCAATACTGTATCCTTGAATCTAATATTTGCGAATTGCACTATGACGTGACGTGGTGTAGGTTTGTCGTGGTTGAGCTTGGGAGGGGTCCTCTCTGCCTCTTGGACACAAATGCTTGTTTCCCTTGCTAGATTAGGGAAGTTTTCAGCTACAATTTGTTCAAATATCTCTTCTAGACCTCTGTTTTTCTCCACCCCCTCAGGGAGGCTGTTGATTCTGACATTGGAACATTTCATTGAGTCAGTAGTCTCCCGTAACCTACATTCCTGAGCGTGGATTTTTTTGAGTCCAGATTCTATTTTAGCTTTTTCTTCTACTAACCCATCCTCCAATTCGCTGATACATTCTTCTGCCTCATTCACCCTGGCCGTCAGAGCCTCTAGTTTTGACTGCATTTGGCTCATAGAATTTTTAATTTCTGCCAGATTCGCTCTCATTTCCGCCCTTAGAGATTCTATATTGCCATTAACATTTTCGTTAATACTTTTTTCAAGTCTGCACATCATCTTGACCATTGTTACTCTGAACTCCATTTCTGATAATTTGGTTATATCCATATCCATTAGTTCTATGGCAGAGGCCACAGACTCATTGTCTTTTCTTTGCTGGGGTGGGGGGGCGGATTTCTCCTTCTCGTCATTCTGATGAGGCAAGGTTGCGGGGTTGCCCAGAGCCCAAATTATTGACCAGGACCCAGGCAGTGCGCACTTGTTTTATAGGGACCTTAGGGATGTGGGCTTCTTGATTTTTCAGCCTGCCTTCTGGGGGAGGGGCCTGCCACACCAATACCAGGCAACCCAGTTTGGGCAGAGTCTCCGTGTCCCCCTGCAGGGGGATGGGGATGGGCACACGTGAGCCGGCATTTCCAGGCTTTGTTCTCTGGTGGCTTCCTGGCAGTTTGCTGTGCCTCTTCTGGAGAGTTTCAGAGCAGCAGTGGCCAAATCTCAGCCTCTGTCTCAGAACAGAGGGATCGCGGACCGTTCTCCACTGATGATCTGGCCACTTTAACTGTTTCTGTTGGTGCTGCTCAACCCTGCAGCGTCCCGGGATGTGCGCCCCACACCCGGCGTCCCAGCCCTCACTTCCAGGGCCGGCGCGTCTCTGTCCTTTGTGTTTCTAACACTGCAGCTGCCAGCCGCCCCCGCGTGCTCCCGGAGCTCCAGGTCTCAGTCTGGTTCCAGTGAGCACACCGGAGCTCCGTGAGAAGTCTGGTGGCGCGTGCTCCTGGCTCACGGTCTCAGTCTGCTGTCTCGCGGGTGCCGTCCGCGAGGCCATCCGCGAGTCCGCCCGCTGATATCTGTGCGCGGTTTCGCGGCTCCCCGCTTCGTACCTCAATACTCAGCGCTGGAGATGTTCATTTGTAGAGATCCAGATGTATCTTCCTGCGTCTCAGGCTGATTCCGTGGGTGTTCAGGCTGGTCTGGTACCTATCCAGCTCGACTCAGGGGACCGGCTGAAAAAGGGGTCCCCTACTCCTCTGCCATCTTAACTAGCTCTCTTCACTTGGGTGGCTTTTGAGCATAAGAATGACATGCTCAACTTTGGAAAAGGATCCCTCTTGCTGGTGAATGGAGAACAGACTAGGGGTTGACAGTGAAGCAGGGAGAGTCCATGTGGTATGTTCCAAGTGTGAGGTAGATGCTTCCTTGTTAGCCATCCATCATGAACGAAGAAAGGCTTTGTGGTATCTGTTATTCAGCACGTATTTACCGGGAGCCCACTCTATACCAGCCACTGTACCAAACACCAGGGGTGTGATGCTGACCGAAAGACAGAGCTCATCTCTTCTAGAGGCTAAGAATCTATAAGCAATGCTAGTTGATACTTGTTCTGTGTTGAACTATTTCAAGGGAAAACTGGTCTGACTTTACTTTTAAGAAGCAAATCAGAAAAGGGAATGTTTCTCAGTTTCTTGAAAGGAGCACTGTACCTATGGCCACAAAGCAGTAATATAATGAGGTTCCAAGTTGGTTAGAAGTTACTGTCATGACTATGGCTTGTGAGAAATCAGTGCATTCCTGAGTTACCTGAAGGTGAAGTATCTTATTTTTTCATGTCCAGAAACAGAGATCCCAAGGTCTACATTGTAGTTCTGAGGTGGAAGAAGGGGATTGAGGGTTGGTTTGTATCCTAGTGCTCTTGACCGATATAATTTGCCTGTAGCTGTGACTACTCCAGAGAACCATGCCTTCAGTCCACTAACTTCTAACTGAAGAAGTCAGTGTCATTTATACCAAATGAGTTAATTGGGATTAAACTAGATTGGGATGGGCATTGTACCCAATAAGAATTTGATAATTTTCCATTTTAGATCTTGTGAGCATGTATCACACCTGTTACGTAAAAAACAAAACAAAACCATGTACTTTGCATACATGATCTCATTTAGTTCTCAGAGCAGCAAAATTAAGAAAAGTACTATCACGACCATTTATAGATAAAGAAAATGAGACTTTCTGAGAATAAGCAGATTACCTTAGGGTGCATAATTGGGTAAATGTAAGTGTCCGGCTGCAATGCAAATTCTTGACTTCAAACACTATACTTATAAATACTACGTACCCTATCTTTCCTCTTCAGTCACTATCATTTCAAAATAAATTGCCTCTGGGCTTTAATCCTTCCCATTCCTCTTTTCTTGTCCTCTCCCCACCCTCACCTGCACCTTACCCTCCTCATCAATTCCCTGTGTCAAAGAGAAAGAATATATTTGAGGTAAAACTAATTTCCTAAACTTTCAGCTCTACTGAAATATGAGAATACTCATTTTATCATATACTACCTTAACAAGGTAAATTACCTGTTTATATTTCTGCTTTTGTAACTGGTCTTGTCCTTTGCTCACATTTCTACTGGGATCTTAGTGTTTTCTTATGCATTTTTTAGAAGGAAATTTTATGTATGATTTTTTTTTATAGTCACTTTTGCATTGAGAGTTGTAATTAAATCCTAGCCCAGTCTAGTCAACAGACAGAAGTATCTAGAAGTAATTCTGCTACATGCAAAAGTGCCTCTTCCACTTTATACCCCAAGGGTATTTATACCCCAAGGGTACCTGAGGCCGCTCAAGTTTTGTGTTTGATTTCTATTATATAAGGGAAAAGAAAAATAATTACTGGAATAGAACACACAAATATTTAAGGACATAGTTTGTTGAAGTTGGCTCTAGAAGGGTGTTGTACATCCTGATTTCCTAGTGGCCTGAAAAGAAATAATGAAAAGAGTAACAAAACCTTTTCCGTAATTAAAGTACCAAAGTATTTTAAGTACTTGAGGTCTTGCACAATATTTAGCATTATAAAATCCCTTTAACTTTGCTTTTTTAACTTCTGGATAATGACATCTTTTAATCTACTTGCTCCTCTATCCACAAAGATCTTGGGTGTAACTGTCTAGTTTACCTGCATAATGCAGTCGGGTTAGAACCAATAAAGACTAACACAGGGAAACCTTAGGTTTAAAAAGAAAATCAAAGTGGAATTTGGCCAATGCTTGGATTTGGATTTTAAGCTTGTTATATGGATTTATTTACGGCCTCTAAGGAGATCACTTTTTATTCCTATTCTCAATCAGTGAAGTAATTCATGAACACATTTCCAAAACCAAAGTTGCCAACATACTGCTCTTCCCTTCGGTGGAGTCATTTGTTTCCTTACTGTGCACGCACTATCATTTCATCATCAGAATACGTAAGAAACAGCTGACCTTTAATTAAACTTCTAGAATGTAGCTGCTATTTTTTAGCATCCTAGAAAGGTTTGTAAAAATATGAAATCATGGGGGAGAGAAATAAAGCATCTTTGTTCCTTCTCCATATGTGGCAATCTGAAGGAAAAAAGTGCTCTGGTTTATGAACTGGAAACATTTTAATTTCTAATAAGTGGCAGCTTAAGAGTATTTCTTAACCTCTTAAACCTAACTTTTTACATTGTGAATCAAAGGGGATTATTTAAATGTGACATTCTAAGTAGATGTGCTAGAAGAGAACACCAGGCATAACGGCTAAGGCCATGGATGGACTCGAGTTGGACAGACCTAGGCTGGAATTCTGGATCCCCATTTACTGGCTGTGTGACCTCGTGCAAATATGCACATTTGGGGCAAAACCTCAACAAATGGAAGCAATTATTATTACAAAAATTTTTAAAAACCCTTACGTAAAAATTATAAATAAAACATTAGTGTCATTAAAATTCAGTCATTAAACATTTTTTAGGATGAAAAAAGACTGCCAAAATCAAGCAGCAGCTTAGAAATATGTAACCTTAGAAATACTACACTTGAAATTTCTTTCCAATAGCCCTAAGTTTGAACTTAAGTTGTACCTAGTTGTATTTTTGCTTTATTTTTTTCCCACATTTTAAAGATTTTGTTTATTTGACAAAGAGAGAGAAGCAGGCAGAGGGAGAGGGAGAAGCAGGCTCCCCGCTGAGCAGAGAGCCCAGATGTGGGGCTCGATTCTAGGACCCTGGGATCATGACATGAGCCAAAGCCAGACACTTGACCAACTGAGCCACTCAAGCGCCCCTGTATTTATGCTTTAAAATGTTTTGGTTATCATGAGATTTGATATCTAAAGACAAAAAAAAAGAGGCCTATTTGTTATGCATATTCTAGTGTATGCTAATGGTTTTGACAAAGTATGCATATATGTTAGGGAGAAAATCCCAATTTAGTTGTTGCCATTTTCTCATTGTTGTAAACACTGTTAGATGATTGAAAACATGTACAACACTTCTGTGGGTACTCGCCACTCCAGGGAGTCACAGCACCAAACCATGAAAGTCTTAAGAGAACTCTCACAGGCTTTAGAATGTAGTAGAAATATTAATTTTAGGGGAAGTTACAGTATTTTGGAAATACTTGCCAACGAACAAAAAGAATTTGGTATTTGGAAGTTTTCCATAGGCCTAGTCTGTAGTCAGACCCACAGAAACCAGCACGCGGAGGCCTGGGCACAAGCAGAATACGGGTCTGTCAGCACTCGCACGGTTTACAGCGCTCTGGGGACACGATCACCTTAAATCTTCCTATTGTATTGACCTTCACTTGGCCGCTCTTTCAGAAGTGTTCGTGCTGATTAATACTTAAGTGATTTAAATACTGACTTAGCAATTTCTAGCACATATAAAATAATAGCATTTTTAGTTGTTTTCTTGGTTCTGAAGCAGCCCACCTTCCTTATAGAGCTCTTCATTACTCATGATTGCCCTCAAAAATAGCTCTTCAATTGAAGTTTCCTGAGTCATTCGGTTAATGTATTTCTCCAAGTCTGTAATCATAAAGACTGGCTACTATACACCATGTTTCTTAGCAGATGAAAAATCCTTTTGTTTTCACTTAACATTCCTTCTACTAAGCATTTAAGGCCGTCTCTGTGGGAGCTGTCTTCCCTGCAGGATATGAAGGAGCCAGATTCCTGAGTTATAAATGAGGGGGGGAAATGGTTTCATATTTGAAACTTTAAGTTATCAGGCACTTTTATTTTATAGCTTAATCATTGAGATTTTCCAAGATAGGTCTGAAAAGCAGAAGATACGATTTCAGAGATTAGAAAAAAGCAACATCACATTTAAAGCAGAAGATGGAAAGGTGGAGCAATACTTTTTATAGCTTATTTCTTTAATCAATCAACTGAGACATGCTTAATTTTTATAATCACATGTAGCTACCTTTAAAGTAACCTTAAAAGTAAATATTAGTTCCTTTGCTCAAGGGTTAAAAATAATCAGAAAGAATTCTCAAGCGAATCTGGCTTTAAAAATATTCTATCCTGTTGTCTTTTGTTCAGAATTCTTGGGAACTGGTATGGAGGAGGGGAGAAGAGAAGATAAAATTAGCTTATTTGCTAGAAAGAGCTGTCATTGTTTTCTTCACTGGTGAAGTAGGGAATCATTGGCAAGGTACTTTTTCTAGAACAGTAATTTTTGCTTTGAAGTTCATGAATCCAAATGCTGTATTTTCCTTGAGCAAGTTCTTTAAAATGTTTTTGTTATTATCTCTCATGAAACCTGTGTTTAGTTAGCCCTGAATGTTCTTTTATCTTTTACTTTGAGGACACCTATTCTAGTTGACTTTAAGCCCTAAACTACCTTGTTATTAAATTGAACAATTAAGTTCTGCATCAATTTGTAGCACTATGGCTAGATTCTCTCAAATTAGTTTTTTTTTAGTCATCTCTAGAAATGGTGATTCCTCTTTCTATACCTAATGTTACATCCAGATGTTCTTGTTACAACATAGCTAAATGCAGGTCTCCACTTAACTTTTGCATTAGTTTGTTCAAGACTGAAGGTCCATTGTGGTTGAAACGTGTGAAGGGGGGTGAGACTGGTGTGAGAGGCGATAGGAGGGAGATGAGGGTCAGATATGTAGCTTTACAAAGGTCATGATAAGAAGCTTGGATCATTCTAAGTGAGAGAGGGAACCATCTAAATGAGATTGATACGGTGTGTTTAAAAAAAAAAAAATCACCCTGGCCTTTATGGAGAAAAACCACATGAGGCAAGAACAGAATGTAGACTAGAGGCTCTTATAGTAATCCAGGCTATCAGACCAGAGTAACCGAGGAAATGAGAAGGGGACAGATTCTGGATATGTTTTACAGATAAAGTTTACAGCACTTGGTGACACAGTGAACGTAGGCCCTAAGGGCAAGTGGCATTAAGGGCATGCCCGGGCCTCATCAGCCGTTCGTGCCACTGCAGTGGCACGTGTGAGTCCTATTCCGTGCCTTTGCTGTACCCAGGGTGCAGGAGGAAACTAAGGAAGAACAGGTTTATAGCAGAAAAATCAAAGTTCTGTCCACTCATGGAACTTTCCTAGATTGATGGGACTTTAAAAGTGCACTCATGAAATTTTTCTAAAACGTTATTCAAATGACCATGCCAGAAGCATTCTAGACAGAAGCATTTCCATGCTGTTTCAAATAACAGACCTGAATCTCACCCCTCCCATAACTTAACACCTATCCAGAGTCGTTGCTTGACGAAGGCTGGAGAGGTTTTTTACCATGGCCACGGTTTCTCAAAACCTTCTGCACTGTTGGCACTTTTGATGGGGTAATTCCTCGAGGGGCTGCCCAGAACATTGTAGGATGTTTAGCCGCATCCCTGGCCTACTAGATGCCAACAGCACCATCTCCCAGGTGTGAAAACCAAAAATGTCCCCAGGTATCACCAAATGTCCCTCGGGGGGCAAAATCCTCCCCAGTTAAGAACCACTGGTGTATACGAAGCAAAACTTTCTAGCATGGTGCTGACAGTAACAAAACAAACATTTATTACCACTTATAAACCCTTTTATGCTACCAGAACCGAAGCACCAATTGGTTATTTTAAAAACCTGTTGAAGTCGTAAACCATAAACATAAATGCCTTAAATTTACCTTGAAGCGCTCAGCCGCTATTTGATGTTGGGCCGCGGTCCTGAGTATGAGTCCACTGACCGGATTTCCAAGTTGTCACGGTACATGATTCATTTCCTACCATTTTTACTTTTAGGCATTTTTAAATGGGACGAAAATTGGATTTTGTTTTCATTCTTGCTTTTTATTGATACATAAGTCTGTCCAATCTCTTAGATTTCTCACCTAGATTTCATTTAATCTCATTTTGGCTGGAGAGGTTTGGGGGAGCAACTAGCTTTTATTAAGTGTTCTTTCTTAATACAGTCAACCTAGCTGTCAAATAGAACCAGTCTTTTACACTCACAGTTCAAGACTGCTGAATATTTAATTAAATTACATAATTACCCTGTGTAATACAAACAGATTCGGTGACCATTGCCGCTGACTCTTTGTAAGCATCCGGTTCATCTGTCGGGACAGAAGCACATGGGGATATTCAGAGAGCAGCTCCTCGCACAGCCTTCCGTGTACGACGTCATAAGTCACTGTGCCTTTCCAGCCAAACACTATGTAAAATAACTTGTGTTATTTCTTTCAATCCACAATCCTAAGATACAGTTAATATCTTTGTTTTCCCTTTGAGAATACTAAAACAGAGAGATGTGTCTTGCACTAGGTTACATAGTTAATAAAATGATCAGGATGAAAACCCCCCAGCATTCTAACTTGTGCTTTACCATTTCATCACAAGTCTAAGGCCGGGGGGGTTAATTCTCTACAGAGCACTAAGCTCCAGTCTGGTCCATGATCACAAACTGTACCTTTGAATCTTGACCCGTCATCGTATAAATCCATCACCTGGAACAATTCAAAGGATTCACAGGAAAGATCAGGGACTCTGAAGCATTAAGTCCATACATTTAGGACTAACCCCAGTACTACCTACATTAATTTCCTATTGCTGTGGTAACAAATTAATACAAATGTACTGGCTTAAAACAACACACTTATCTTATAGTTCTGTAGGTTAGAAGTCCAGCACAGGTCTCACTGGGCTAAAATCAGGATGTCAACAGGGCTGTGTTCTTTTCTGGAAGCTGTAGGGGAGAATCCATTTCCTTGCCTTTTCCAGCTTCTAGAGACCACCATAGTCTGGTTTAGGACCAGCTTCCCCTCCATCTTCAAAGCCAGTAACACTGTATCTCCCTGACCAGTCATCCACAGTCACATCCCCTCTGACTCTGAACTTTTCTGCCTCCCTCTTGTACTTTTAAGGACTCTTGTGATTACACTGGGCCCACCTGGAGAATGCAGGATAACCTTCCTACCTTAATCAAACGATGCTTAGAGCCTTGGGGGCACAGCTCTGGACCAGTCTGTTCCTGGTCAGTTCCATTAACTATATCATTTTTTTTTCCCTTGAAAAATGTGTGGCATTTTATAAGGAAATAAATTATGAGGTACTTCACTTTAAATTCTAAATCATTGGTGCCATATATATAACACACCGAATTAACACAAATTACATTTTAAAAGTCATTTATAAGAGGTATTGGCTAAAAATGGCTATAGGATGTTACTCCTTATTTTACCATGTCAGTGAGATGGTCAAATAAATGCCAGTGCAGTTACACAAAATCAACAGGTTTGGCACAAATGATTTTTCCAGATACAATGATGGCCTTATAGACTTAATACTGTTAGAATTTAACCTCTGACATTTTAACTCTGCAGTTTAGCTTCTGTAATAGATGTTTCCAATGATACTTTTCTTGGTAGCTGAATTTCCTTTAGATTTTATGCTGTGTGTTATGCGTGTTTTGCCTTGTCTTTATTTTTAAAAACAACGTATCTGAGGACTCACATATGGTAGTAAAATATAAGTAGAATATCAAAACATATTACTCTTTGCTGAAGATCTGACGAATTCCAACCGGAAAGCAGTACAAAATTATTAACTAAAAATCCAATGCTTAAAACTTGTCTTAGTTTGAATTTCCGAGAACAAAATCAAGGACAGAGATCCAGGAGATTTTTTTGGGAAATAATCTCAGGAAGTAAGAGGGAGGGAGTGGGGAGAGTGAGACAGGGAATGAAAAATGGCGTGTATCTTACTGACCTGGTTACTGCGGACAGCTGGGTCTCTATCCCCCAGAGCCCCTCTGAGGAACCATGTGCCTCAGAACTGTCCCTTTGAAGACAACAGGGGCCTTTATCCACCAGATTACCTCCTCCGTTGGTAACTATATCTGTGTTTAATAGGCATTTTCACAAAGTCCTAAAATTTACAAGTTTGATTTGTATGAGAAATCAGTGATGACTGAATTGCTTAGTAAAACTGTCCTCAAAGTCTACGTACATGGATCAGCTGTATAATTACAGGTACTTCCAGATCTGTTGGAGTCCTTTAGTCTTGAATAGTTTTAGATGCATATGATCAGTCTCACCAAATTCCACACACAAGAGTCTAACATAGCAGCTTGTATCTGTTACAGAATGTATTTGATACTCAGTACTCTAATAACCAAATTCAAAACACAGAACCAAAAAATAATAATTTTCACAAAAGCTTTCTTTTTAGGACTCCTCCTGAATGTGCTATTTTAAATGACTGAAGGATGTTAAAGGGATTATTTGGATAGAACGATCATTTCGTTCGTTACGGGTCATGTTCATCCAGACTCTCCAGACAATGGCTTTATTTCTGACCTGCCTTCCAAGAGTGTTACCCTGTGTGTGGGACAGGCAATGAACTGTCCTTTGTTCCCTGAGATTTTTATGTTTTTACCTAATATATACATTTAATAAAAACCACTGAATTGAAAGCAGTCACGGTGGTCACTACCACTATTGCCTCAACTTAAAAAGCTGCTGTAAGACTGCCAACTCTTTTAAAACTAACTGCACTTGAATTCCAAAAAGAACTATGAATTAATAAACCCTCATGATTTATAAAGGTGGTAAGTTCAACAATAAATTAAAAAGGCAGTATTAATAATCACCATTTGGTGACCATCTATGTACCTGGCCCTTTGTTCCCAAACCTGTGAGGTAGAGAGAATCTTTTTACAGATTGATGGCAGAACTGGATGGCAAAGGCTAAGTAACTTGCTAAGCACCGCAGAGCTAATAAGTGTTGGACTGGAGACCGGAAGCCTAGTAGGTCTCATTCCATAGGCTTCTCCACTAACATTAAAAAAACACAAGTGTGTTTTAATGTTTCCATTTTTACCAAAAATTACTGAGACTTTAAGAAATCTAAACAGCGAAATGTTATTGTCTTTGGTATAAAATATTTCAAAACTAGCATTTGAACAGTCCTATAAAACACTACTGCACTTATGATTAATAAAAATCTTCTGCAAAATTAATCAAGGTAAACAGATTTGACATCCATTTTTAATATCTTATTTTAGGTAAAAGGTTAATTACTTAAATTAAAACTTCAGGTTCCTGAACTTAAAGCAGCTCCCTGATCTGACAGAAAACAAGAAAAAG
The DNA here is from genome assembly GCF_017311325.1 of Ursus maritimus. NCBI lineage: Eukaryota > Metazoa > Chordata > Mammalia > Carnivora > Ursidae > Ursus > Ursus maritimus. The sequence continues at coordinate 14,498,206 of NW_024424453.1, read as the reverse complement.
GTATCATTTACAGAAAGATCAAAAAACATTTAAAATAATCAACTGAGGAAGACCTAACTTGAAGAGTTGGAAAGATAAGAATACTTCTCTACGTCTTTTAATTAATTTTATTTACTGTTGTCTGTCAATCACAGGAGATGAGTATGATGTATGTGCCATTTGTTTGGATGAATATGAAGATGGAGACAAGCTCAGAATCCTTCCTTGTTCCCATGGTACGAATAATTACATACTGCTTTGAATTTATGTGTAATTTATATGTAGGCTCATAATTAGAGAAGGAGACAAAACAGTTATTAGCATACTATGAGCCAGGTCTTGTAGTAATTAGTGGTGTCATTAAAGGATAGAGAGGTATAGTTATAAAAATTTACAAACTTTTCTTATCCCTCCATGATCCATATAGAAGAACATGAATAAACATGGCAAAAATTACAACTATAATGTTCTCAACCACAGTATGCTATCTGAAAGATGTGTATTTTGCTTCAACAGCTTACCACTGCAAGTGTGTAGACCCCTGGCTAACTAAAACCAAAAAAACCTGTCCCGTCTGCAAGCAAAAAGTTGTTCCTTCTCAAGGCGATTCAGACTCTGACACAGACAGTAGTCAAGAAGAAAATGAAGTGTCAGAACATACCCCTTTACTTAGACCTTTGGCTTCGGTCAGCACCCAGTCATTTGGGGCTTTGTCGGAATCGCGCTCACATCAGAACATGACAGAATCTTCAGACTATGAAGAAGAGGACAATGAAGATACCGACAGTAGTGACGCAGAAAACGAAATTAACGCACACAGTGTTGTAGTCCAACTGCAGCCTAATGGTGAAAGGGATTACAACATGGCAAATACTGTTTGACCTTCAGAGCGTGACTGGGTGATCTGCTAATAAATGTTTATTTAGATATATAATTTGATTTTTTGTTTGCTCCCTTCAGAGATTCCTGTAGAGATAACTTATGTTTTAGTATTCTGCAGTTTTAATCAGTTTACTGAAACAGGTTTTTTGATCTGGCATTTATCTGCAGGAGTGTACTTCATTTCACTGATAACTAGTAATAGGCTGGTGCTGGAACTCAAGCATCAAATCAACTCTTCTTTTGGAATGAAATATAGCCAAAACATTTTTTAAAAATTCCTCAGTATAGCTTGCAATTAAGACCTAGATCACAGTATGCAAATATTTCGTGTTTTACACACAAGGTCAGTGCTGTGGCCACCTAGCATGAGCTAAGCCAACTCCCATTTGCATAAAGTTTACCTAGAGTGAGTTGTTGAGTTGGAATATATTTGTTCTGGTATTTCCCTAAATTGCCATCACTCATGAGAGGTGACAATTTAGCATTTTTCCTTCTAGCAGCACCACAAAGAAACTCAAAGCTGTCTTTTTCCTTTCTATTCCCAAATAGTCTTAACCTGATAGGAATGGTCTGTATTAGTGCAGATTTCATAGGTTTCTTTTTTTTTTTTCCTCAAAGTTTTAAATACTATAGTGTTATGTATGAATTTGATTCATCAGCTAAAGTAAAATGTCTCTGGACTTTACTTACTGAATTTCAGTATCCTTAAAGGTTTTGTGTTATGATCAAAGCAAAAAGAAAACGCTGTATAAAAATACCAAACTTCAGCAGTTGTTAATACTCAGATCATATACCTCTTAACAAAGAGCATCTTATGCTAACTAGCCCTGCTAAACTATGTACAGAGGAAATTGTTCAAGTATTGGATTTGAAAATAATTGCTTATGTTTAACAGAACTAATGATGTATTTAAACAATGTATTATGAAAAGCTAAATTATATTATACATCATTGTAACTATGTAGAAAATATAGACTTAATGTATAATCAAAATGCTAAGAATTTTTATATGGCCTTGTATGAAGGGAGTTTGAATGTTAATAAACACGTTTTCCACTTTAAGAACTGGCAAAATATTTATTCTACTGTACTAGTACCCAAATTAGCCTGATTTATATGCAGTGCTATAAAGGTATAATAATTAAGGTAATGTAGGTCAGATAAAACCACCACCTTAGAATTTTATGCAAGGTAACTGACTGCTCACAACCAATTAAGTAATCCCCCAAAAGTTAAAACTGCAGCCAAAATCCCAACAATAATGTACACTGTGGTATCCTGCTGTAATTACGGTACATCCTTACAGTAGACCTCTATACAGCCTTGAAAGAACAAAGTTAATATCTAGATAGAGCTATACTGACATGGGAATTTTTAGTCAACAAAAGCATATTATAGTTAAGTACATGATGCATAAGAGTCTTCTGTTGTAAAGAAAAAAATTTATTTTTAAAAGAAATGTAACACTATCAGGAAGTTTTCCTTCTGAAAAAAAAATCTTATAATCCATCAAAAAAATAGGTATTTCCACTTGGGAAAATAAAAGGTTGAATTCAGCTTCCACTGTCTGATACTAGGTTGTCCCCTCCCCCAGCCTCCTTTTAAAAATCACACACAGGCCCGAGAAACAGATCATCAGTGTATATGGTAGGGACGCAGACTCTGGAACTGGTGCACAGCCCTCTGCAAACCTGGGTGGTCATTTGTACAATTTCATTTAACCGAAGGGAGGGTATGAAGACAGAACACTCAGTACCTGCCACATAAATACATAATAGCTTTTATAAAATTGTTAAGGTAAATAAACACATCATACCTAAAACCATTTTTTTAAAGGGCAAAGTTAAAGGTCACTATAACATGTTTTAAATGTTGTATCCCCTCAGTCCTCAATCTATAAATCAGATCGAGGACTTGGGTTCCTTTGAATTTAAGTATCAGGAGTTTTTCTGAGGCAAATCTGCCCCCCCTTAAAAAAAAAAAAAAAATAAAAATTAACACTGTCTAGGATTACTACTTAATATTCAGTTGATATCTTTTATAATTTCTTCATGGTGTAACAATGCAGCTTTTTAAATAGGACATTAAATAAAATTAATTTCCATTAAAAAATACTTTCCTAATAAAACTTTTCTGATATGAAAGTAGTCACATGGAAACTTACCCCAGAGATGAATTTATCTTGATATTTTGCCTTCAGAAATACCTATGTAAAATACATGTATATATTATACACTATATATTTATACTGTATGCAACATCTGTTCACTACCTCATTTAACATTTATTGGTGAGTATTTTCTCACGTTATTCAAGGACTAGTTTATTCTCTGGATATACAAAAATTCATTCAACCCATAACCCTCAAAGTTCAATCTTGTAGTTTTCCAAGTTTAGGTATTTTAAGTAATGTGGTGTGATGACGTTCTGGTATGCAGATGTGTTTAGCCCCATTTCCTTAGGTTAAATTCCTAGAACTAAGTATAAAAGAGATACCTACATATATTTTCGTGTTTTTTGTGGGTAGGGGGCCAATGGCTAGTTTCATTATTTCATTAAACGCTAGTGTTATAGTTGCCCTCTACCATCCTCTACTCCCCTACCCACACCCGCAAACACACACTCTTCACTTTATAGGTTCCTTACGTTTGGTCACTGCTTTCTAATCCTAAAGAACCCTAACAGTTCTTTACAGTGTCAATGTATATTATTACTGTAAAATCTCAAATCATCACAACCCAACCACCAAATTTTCATTTGACCAACCTTTTGTTCGTCACTGGGTTCTTAACAGGTCAAGAAGTTGAAGTTTTTGTTTTTCAATTTCGAAGGTATGTCCAACTACCAAATAGCCCCAAATTCCTTGCCTTCCATACTTTTACATCCCTGTATGTACTAATGTAGAATGCCTGACAACACCGTCAAAAAATTTTAGTTATGCACACTATTATTTTAATAAGGTAGAGATTCCCATTCCCTAACCCACTGTTTCTCAAAGGGTAGCATATAGACCACATAAAGTGAATCAGACTGACCTGCCGATTATTTCTAAAGGGACTTCTGGAGCTTATGGATTCCCATTTCCAGGGTGAAAATCCAGAGCCCAGTATCTGCATTACGACCAGCTCCCCAATTTTGCTTTGACCCACCAAACTTTTGAGCATGCCTCCTCCAAGCTTCTGCCTCACTGTTCATAGAGTATTAAACTAATGTTTACTAAACTTGAATACATCCCAAAGATCTTATGACCTCTGGAATTAAATTGGACTCTTACGTAGTCAGAGCTAATAGGTCACTCCAGAGCCAGAAACTGCAGGAATATCCCAGTTTTCTTACATGCTGCCTAAGGAACATCTTCTTATGTGGGAGTTCCAGCTGGTTGACTTCAGCATACCAATATAGCTTCCAAATCTAAAGAAGTCACACGACAGTTCAATACAGAAGAATCCACAATGCAGAAACCCTTCTTGGTATTGGCTCCTTCTTGCTCACTAGATTTCACAACTAGAGACCAGCAACAAGAGAAAATACTTAATTTCTAGGGGATAAGTCAATTTTCCTCTTACAAACCCAAAGATGAGCCCGAAATGACTTTTTAAAAAACAGATAAAAGCTCATTAAAAAGAAATTCCCAGGCACTCATTTTATTTATAATAAATACTAAAGGATATGGAATAGGCCATGAGCTCAATTTTAAGATTTTATGCTTGCAACAGAGTCCGGCCTATTTTGTATATTCCAATGTGTCAAAAATCAACTGTAACAGTAAGACAACAATTTACATAAACAACAGGAGTCTAGAGTATTTGGTTGGAATAAATTTATTTCATCTGTCTGTAAACAAGGTGTTTAATAGTTATGGCATTTTTTTAAATGCATATTAAATCAGATGAGTTAGACTGTATCCCAGATGTAACAAAGTGCAGGGAAAGAAATGGACAAATCAGCAACAAGATTTGTTTTTAAATCTGTACATTATCCACAAGGCCCAAACAATAGAAGCAAATACTAGAATGTCCCTAAAGTAGTGCCATTCGAAAGAAACCTTTAATAGGTCAGTTAAAATCCATCTCACAATAGCAACAGTTCATTTTAACAATAGTATGGCACAGAACACATATGAAAAAAATTCATCACAAGACAGCCAAGTCCACAATAATGCAACTTCATATAAAAACTCAAGCTGCAAATAAAAATTGGTCCTATGAAGAACAAACCGGACACACTCCAGATGGTTATGTTGGGATACCTAATGTCCATAATGGCAGCCTTTTACAATTTTACTAAAGAGTAGAGCTGGTGTGCAAAGAAAAAGGAACACAAATCTGAGCTAGTGCAATGATGGAATGTCCCTGGGGATTCGATCTGTATGGTTACTGTAAGGTCATGGGAGGAAGTGCCTTTTGCTCTCATTCTGCAGTTGCACTCTTCACATATCCTATGGACAGAAGGTCTGTCTCTACTCAAGTGCAACACCACCACTGAAAGCAAACTACTGCAGCTCTCAATAGCTCATCAACAAAGGGATTACTTGGTTAAATAAACCAGGCACTGCGTAAAAGATGGAAGCAAACCAAATACCTATGTGCAAAGGGAAAGGGTGGGAAAAGAGTGAAGGAAAGATGCATGCACTGTTTCCTCCCAACCATGCGCTACAAAAGGAAGACTAAATGAGCTAAGTAAATGCTCAAAGTGCTGAAAAGACATTGATCAAATTAGAGATTGTACAACCGGCACCTTGCTTAATATTAACTTATTTTAGTTATCAATATCCCATTAATTGCTAAGACAAAGTGATGCCCAACTTGGCATGCCCCCTCCCCCCAAATTTCAAGGTATCATGCAAATCATTATTGTGCTGCAATTATGTTGCCAGATAAGGGTTGGTTACATACAGTGGTTAACATACAAATGATCCATTGGGCAAACAGGAATCGTGACATTAGAAAATAGGTAAAGAAAAATTAGCTACCATCTATAGTCTGGTAGCACTGTGACCATAATTGGGGTGATGATGAAGACAGTTGCTAGGTAGATGGGGAGAGGCTGCTTACACATCAGACCTCCTCAGGTATAAAGCGAGTTCATATGCTTTCTTGTTAAGTGTGCCTCCGTGGACACCTTCCTTTCCCATGACTATAACCAATGCTGGAGTACACAGGGAAACAAAACAAAAGTGAACAGAATTATTTAAGGGGGGGGGGAGGGCAGAAAGAAAGACACCTTTCCCCACCAACAGAGGGATACAAAGGAGACACAGGTTCATACCCCATCACCCTGCATTGCTAATAAAATTTCCAGAATTAAGACTCAAGCTTACAGCTAGGAAAGTTTAAGAGCAATTTTCCCCTAATACTTAACAGTCTGCCTAGCAGCTAGAACCCAGAGTCTCTCAAGTATTTTGCCATTGAGTATGCCTTCTTATTCAATCCGCCTCCATGGACCCCTTCTTTTCCCATTACAAAGACCAAGACTGAAAGAGAAAGAAGAAAAGTGTTTCAAAAGAAGTGTTAATCAAGAAAGTCACATAAGTTTTAGCTGACAGAACCCCGATTAATAAGTTAACATTAAGTTAGTTTTCTGTGAACTGTCAAGCACTGAAGTCAACTAGGTCTCCAAAAGGAGAACTTTCAAACTAGAAATATGCTGAAAACAAACTGCATCCTGGAAGCCCAATCAGTGCAGCTGCAGCACGACATAAATATATCTTTACACCAGCTAGGAGAAAAGAAGGGCAATCGTTTACCTTCTAGGGCAAAAAACTGGTTAGTCTGACAAATTAGACTGGCCCCTGAAGTATAAACTTACAAAACTTAGGTGATTATTTATAAAATTCTCCCCAACTTTAACAGGCTTAAGTACAAACTATTAAGTCTTACCAGTAAGCCTCAATGTGTCTATTAATTCCAGAGGAAAACCAAGACCAAATTTTAAAGAGCATTTTCAGTGCCATTCAGAAAAGGCCAAATAAAAGTAATTAAGGCTTGTGCTTATTGAATCCTCGCTGTGCTTTGTTTTTTAAGTGAGTCTGAAATCCTGAAACAGAATTACTATTTCCAACAAGTTCTTCTACGATGCAATTCAGAGGTCTAGCCCCAAAATACATGTGTGTGGCCAGTTTTACACTGACTACCACTAGATGTCAGTAGTGCCGTATAGTATAAAAATCTTATTCTCGTTTTTATGTCACATGGTTAATACTTCTTTTTAACATATTTATCTGAGCTCAGCTAATGTTTAGAGATGTGTCTATTTCAGTTATCTAATTTTCCTAAAAAAAAAAAAAAAAAAATACTCCTAAGCATCAACTCCCATCAGAATAAGAGTAACCTTCAGGATCATCACAAGGAGTTGGTAGAACCACTGCAGTAAATTACAGCTCAGAGGAGCTTCAAGTTCATTCACATGGTAGATTTGGTCCTAAAATCAGCTGTGCCTAGTCAGCTGAGGCTACACAGTCCTCCTAATTTACAGAATATTTACAGAGGATAATACATTTAAATATATTTGTAAATCAATTAGATGTCAAAATAAAACTCAATCTTGAAAGTTCTTTTGGAAAAAGTAGTGAGACTTATTTAGTGTAATAAGAATTTCTGCAATGTTGACAACAGTCAGGAACACCAGAACTTCTGGACCAAGTATAATTTCCTACTTTTCAAATATAAATCACAGACACACTCTTTGAAAATATTTTAGTAAACAGGTGGCTTACTATAAAACCTTATTCTAATTATTTTTCTCTTCCCCTTCCCCATCAATATTTCTAATAGAAAAATGAACAAATGTTAACTTTTCCTTCTTTATGCTGAGCAGTGAATAAAACACAAGAAAGGGAAGAGATGCAAAGGTGAAAGACTCAACAGAACTAAAGTAACCAAACAATATGAATGATTTAACATATGTGAATAATATGTGAATATTCCGGTTTTGAGTAAAGTCAGGATCTCAGAGACTAAGCTGTGTACGCAGCCGCTGTAGAGTTCGTAAATCTAAAGCAAAGCAGTGCCTCCCTTCAGTGCTGGGCAGTTCACAAAAACCACCTTAATAGCCATTATGGACTAATGCTTTAATTCAAAATGTTAAAGAAACCGCTTAATAAGTTGTAACGTAGTGTGCAACTTTTAACCAAAAGAGTACTCTGCTTACCTCTACCAGCTCTGCCGACAGCAACGTTGTATGTTGGCTCCCCACCTTGACTCTTTGTCCGGATGTCCATTGTGCAGTCACCATCGACGTATAGGCTATCTCTGATCACCGAGCACTTCTTTGCGCCAAGAGTCAAACCGTTGGTAAAGAAACCTTCCCGGTCTTTTCCTACAATCATATCTATTTCCACTGGCTGCCCCCGCCAAAAAAGAAAAAAAGAAAAAGAAAAAGAAAGAAAGAAGGAAAGAAAGAAAAGAAAAAAACATGAAGTTGTAATTAATTCTTTTCATGCCTCCATGTAAGTGGAAAAACTGTGTGCCAAGTCTGTACTGTACTAGAAGGCATCCACATTTCACTCATGTAAAATCAAGTTTCAGTCTTTTCTAAAGAATCACTTAATCCTATATGACTCCTTGTTTCATATCACTTCATTTCACAGTTAACCATGTACCAACTAAAGACCAGTCCATGCAAAGAATCTCTTTATATAGTTGGAAGTTGACATTAGATAAACTGCAAACAGATTATTTATAAACTGTTTCAAGTCAAGTGATACCCGAGGCGCTTATGTAATGGTAAAGATTCACCTATAAACTTTAACAACTGCTTGTCTGTCACATTACAGTTATGCTGCATGAAACTTAAAGTTGCTTGAAAGTCTCCTAAAATAATGCCTATGCTTAACAGATCTCTTCAGGTCTACTCTGCTTCAAATAGCCTGAAATATCCCCCACAGTATGAACTTCAAACCCTAGACCTCAACACATTCCCAAATTCATATTTCCCTCCTATTTTCCCAGCCACTCTCTTTTTCCTCCCCAACTTCCCTTCCCCTCCCACTTCAGTAATCAGTTTTCTTTCTGGGCAAATGCAAAGAGGATTCTGTTGGTAGTACTGCAGTAGGCAATAGTAAAAAACAAAAAACAAAACAAAAAACCCAGAGAAAATGGAGGGAGACTGGGAAAGAAACTGAGGTAGTCACCAGAACCGGAAAGGAGAAAACGTGCATTCTAACATTCCCTGAATAAGAAGGAAGGCGTCGCCCCCATCAGAACTGCAGAGTCATAGCAGGCCCCAGCCATTTCCAAGCACACTCCCGCAATCTTCCCAGCCAGACAGCGGGAACTCACACACAAAGACAAGAGGACTGCAGGAAAAAAGTTGATCGCCAGATAGATGCCAATTCTCTATAATAACTGTAGTCCACTGCGGTTATAGGAGACCTTAAAGTACTAGTATCAAGGACTGAGTTCCACACAGTTAGATCTTAAGCCATGTTAAGTGGTACAGAATAATTAGTAGCACTCATAATAGGGGGCCTGAATTTTGGCGTTTGATGGGAGGGGAGCGTGAGGGTAAGAAATTAAGGGAATGCCCCTGTATTTGCCACAATCGTCACAATCCAAAAAGAGCCATGTGCAGAGAGAGGCAAAACAATAAAGCAGCACTAGAGGCTTAGTAACAATTATCCTCCAAACATGTGGCAACCAAGTCAAAACCATCAAGTCACAAGCAAATCAGGCACTGTAAAGCATAAATCTGCATTAGTTCCTTTACTATCTTCACTAAAGAGGGAGGGACTTGGAGAAGTGAAGTGTCCCCTCGCCTTTCACAGATTACTGAAAGCCCTATAAAAGCACCCCCTTTTTTAGAGCTATGTTGCGTAATTGGGGATAACGGTATATCGATGAATCTCCATAGGAGGAGGAGAGAAATCAATGGCAGTTCGCCATCTTGGAGAATTAAAAAAAAAAAATCCTATGGAGCCAGAGCTGAAGTCGAGATTCACGAATCCACCTACGTTGTCGGCGTACATTTCTCCCAAGCCCCAAAGGCCTGGACACCCGCAAACCTACGCAAAGTCGCTGCGAGGATCCGGGGTCCGGGCAGCCGCCGCCTCCCACAGCCCGCGGCGCGGGCGGCGCGCTGTCCGCGGAGCACCGGCAGCCCGGCCGCCGGAGCGCAGCCGGAGGACCCCCGCCCGGGCCCCGAGCGCCCCGGCCCGGCCCCTCCAGCCCCCGTTCCACCCCGGGACGTGCAAAGCAAACCTTAGGGCTTACAGGAGACCAGAGAAAGCCGCACGAGGGAGAAAAAAAGCCGCCCCCCCCGGCACCAACCGGTGCGCCCCCTCCTCCCGCCTCACGGACAGGCACTGGGAACGCCGGGGGCCGCCGAGGCAGTCAGGGCGCCAGGCCGCCGCCCCCGCCGGGTCAGCTCAGCCCCGGGCGAGAGGGCGTCCCCGGGCCCTGGCCTCCCCGCCCGCCCCGCAGCCGCATCCTCCGGGCCGGCCGCCTACCACACCTGCCGGCGCGGCCCTCCGTGCCCCCACAGCCGGCCGGCCCCGCTCGGGTCCGGGGACGGGAACGGGAACCCGGACCGCCGCCGGTCCTCACCGTAATGCTCTGGAAGACGCCCCCAGCCGTGGCTGCCCAGACGTATTTGGCGTCGCAGTAGCCGACAATGGCGGCCTCCTGGCAGCAGCCATCGCACATCAGGTTATCCACGTAGCTCTGCCAACCGGCCATCTTCGAGCCCTTCGCACTGCAGCGGGGACGGCGAGGAGCAGCAGGCGCAGCGGCGGCGGCGGCGGCGGCAGCGGGCGGCGGCGGCGCGGGGGGAGGCGGGGCGGGGGCGGGGAGGAGGCGGCTCTGCGCAGGCACCGACCGCCCCCCTCCCCGAGGAGCTGCGGTGGGAGGACGCGGGGACGGCGACGAGGGACAAGCCGCGGGGCGCGCCCGGCCGGCCTGCCTGCCCGCCCGCAGCCGCGGGGCTAAGCACCACCGGGAGGCTGCGGAACGGCTGTGCCGGCGGCGACGGTGCTGGCGGCGGCTGCTCCTCACCGCGGCACTTTTCAGTTCTCCGCGGCCACGGCGGGGCGGGCGTGCGCGCGCCCGTGCGTGCGATCCTTCCGCGGCGCCCCGACTCGAAGGGTCCCGGGAAGGGAGGGGGAGACTGAGGCGGGGGCGCGGAGGGATACCGCTCTGGGACAATCACGGCCGCCACGTGCGGCCGGGTGCGGTGGGGTCGCTGGGGGCGGCTGCCCGAGGTCCGAGGAGAGGGGTGCTCCTCCGTCGCGTTCGGCTCCCCAGGGACGGGGTCGTCTGCGACGCCTCCAGTCTTCGCGGCCCGGTCGTGATGCGCCTCTCTTCTGCGTCCGGTGGCTGGGGATGCGGAATCTTGAGCCTTGATGTTGGATTGCCGAGTTGTCCTGGTGACGGGATGTGGAGCGTTTACTCCTGTTTGTGGTGGGAGTGGCAGTGGCAAGGTCGCCCACGCTCATCTCGGGCGTCCTCAATGGGACCCTCTTCCCGGAGCCCCCCGCCTTTTGGCGGTCTAGGCAGCCGAGAGGGCGCGTCCCGGCAACCTGAAATCTGAGCTGGCGTTTGTGGCTCTCAGGAACATTTCTGAGCTTTGCCAGTCTTTTCATTGTTGCCTCATTTGGGTACCAGGGACTCGCATTCTCAGGATTCTTTGACAGTAAGAACCCCCTTAAGATTGCTAATCACCTGTGGCTAAATTGCTCATAAATTCCGCACAAAACCAATAGCGACCTATGTAAAAGTATTTGTTGGCTAACTGGGAAAGTTGCTGATGGGTCAAAGAAATCGCTGAAAATAGAATAAAAGAATATATCATGAATGAATATACTAATATTTCTGCTATTCAAAGCTAAAATAATTGCAGGACCCAGGTCTGAGAATGCCTTGTATTTACGAGGTGAAGTCCCTGTGATTGTCTCATCTCTTTAGTAACCTCTGGGTGCTTTGACTAGACAAGGAATTAGGAGACAACCTACAACAATTTTAATTTTAGGTGAACAAAAATGATCTGCCAATGAAAGAAAGGAAGAAAGCTCGTTTAAAACGTTGAAAAGTTGATTTCAAATTTAAAGTTATCCTTAAGGTCACGATGTGTGACACAGCTGTAGCTCATGAAGACAAATGCTGCTAGGCAATTTAATTGGTTCGGAAGTTGTGTATTTTTTCTGCTGTTTGCTTTTATATTTTTTCTGCTGAAATCAGCTATTGCAGGGGAGGAGGGGAAGCACAGGAGAACCCCCAAGTCAGGAACGTATCAGATTGAGACAATGTATTTTCTCACGTTCTGATAATACAGAATACCTATGTGGTATAAAATGTATGCCAAAATTGTTTCATTTTTGCCAGTGTGCCTCCCACCTGATCTAGTTACATTTACTGGTTTACAGCTTTGCCACTTTGCAGTGGTTTTTGATGGTTTTAATCCTTCAATCTTAGCAGTTTATCACCTTAAAAGTTAATACAGTGTGTTGATAGCACTGATACGGTCACTTTGTGAGAATTCATCAAGCTGTACAGTCGTGATTTGTGCTGTTAGTATGCATGTTATAATTCAATAAATTTAAACAGTAAAGATGAGAGAAAATAAAAGTAAAATAATTTAAAGTGTATTGAAATTGAGTGTTATTTATTAATCTCTGAAGTTTTTAGACTTCGTTTCTAGACTATTATAGCAAAGAGTTGGAAATAACTGCATTCCATTTTTATTCTTTTATCGTTGTCTTTAAACAGCAAAAGGATTAGACCAACTGAATATTCTGGATATTCAAATCTCAAAAGGTTCTAAAAAGATTCTCCAAACACATCTATTGGGTAATACGTTCATAAGAATTTAAAATTTCTATCATTTTTCCGTATTTTTCAAAATTTGATACACTTCAAAATTACTGTTTTGCTTTTTCAACATAGTGTTATCACCAGAATTGCATTCAGTAAAATTTAAACTATGAAAAACATTTTGTGTAATAGATTAAATGAGGTTTTACTGTTTAGATTTTTAGATAATATATTCAAAGGAGTCTATTGATTGTCTGTTTTTAGTGCAGACAGTCCCCTACCTACTATGGTTCAACTTACTATTTTCCAACTTTACCATGGTGTAAAAGCCATAGGCATTCAGTAGAAACTGTACTTCAGATTTTGAATTTTGCTCTTTTCCCGGGTTAGTGGTATGCAGTGTGATACTAGTGATGCTGGGCAGCCAGTCAGCAGTCAGCTCCCAGTCAGCCCCGCAATCACAATGGTAAACAACTGACAAAACCATTCTGTTTTTCACTTTCAGTATGCAATAAATTACATGAGGTATTCCACACTTCACTATAAAATAGGCTTGTGTTAGATGCTTTTGCCCAACTGTAGGCTAAGACAAGTGTTCTGACCACATTTAAGGTAGCGAGGCTAAGCTATGACATCTCTAAGTTAGGTATATTAAATGCATTGTCAACTTCTGATATTTTCAGTTCACGATAGGTTTATCACGATGTAATCCCATTGTAAATTGAGGAAGATCTGTACTATGATAAAATAATCCTGTGCCTACTTTCTTTAGAACCAGCTTCCCAGCATGCTATCTTCTTTTCTATTTGTATGCAATGATCTGTTACTAGCTCATATAACTTGCTTACCACACACGTTTCAAAAGGCGTAAGTAGAGGTTAAACACTGAGTTTTAGGAATAGCAATGTGTGAAGTCCAAAGGAGTGTCAATATGAAAAAAAAAGAATTAACAATTTGTATCTTTCTCTAGTTTTGTGGGGGGGGGGGTTGTTTTGTTTGTTTTGTTTTTTTCTTTCTTTCAGGGTAACTGATCCCTACAGTGATAATACCAGTGTGTCTGGGCAGAGGTAGAGAAAAATCATAGCTCCGTTGATACAGATATCCAGAATGATACAGCCATTAACAATCAGTGGTAGCATATTTAAATTAGGAGTGAGTTATTATGCATTCCTTAAAAAAATTTTTTTTAAATTCTTATTTAGGAAAACGGAAACTATGTGGTAAATCAGGTTCTTAAATGTATCAGTCAAGGAGTGTCTGAGCTTTTTAAGTCCATGAGTTAATCACTTGACATTTTAGCAAAAATACAAAGAAAAAAGAGTTAAATTTTAAGTGTTAAAATGTATTCAACAGTTAAACATTGGTGTAGACTAAAAATACATAATTGCCCCCAAATATAGTAAAATGATAATTAACTAAGCCCACCCCAAGCCCTCAATTAACTAAAATTTCACCTCCATATTTAATTTTTGGAAAAAGTGTTTTAATTGTAAAAGTAATTATCAAATCAATAAAATTAGAAAATGGAGAAAAATCACCCTTAATCTCACACGCAATACAAATGTTGTCTTTTAAAAGTATTCTCTCGTTGTTTTATTTATGATTTTTACAGTGAAGAACATGGAATACCTACAATTCTGGATTTGTCCATTTTATCCTAAAATTCAATGAATTTTTGCTTTTTATAGCTTGAGATTATTTAATTGGATGCATACAAGTTAAAATTGTTATATTTTCTTTCTGATACATTTAACCTTTACATTAAGTAGTGGCCCTTTTTATTGCCAATAATGTGTTTTGTCTTAAAATTTATTTTATCAAAGGGCCCTTTGGTGGCTCAGTTAAGCGGCCGAATCTTGATTTCGGCTCAGGTCATGATTTCAGAGTCCAGGGATGGAGATCCACGTGGGGCTCTGTGCTCAGCAGGGAGTCTGCTTAAGATTCTCTCTCCCCCTCTCCCTCTGCCCTTCCCCCTGCTCGCTCACTCTCAAATAATCTTTAAAAATTTTTATTTTGTCAAATAGTAAGGTAACTATCCTACCTCTCTTTGTATTGATATTTATCTGATCTTTTCTCTCTCCTTCCCACTTCCCTGTCCCCTCCTCCTTTTTCTCCTCCTTCCCTCCTTAACCTCCTTCCCTGTCCTTAAATTTTAGATATCTCTTATAAACTTTACATAGATGGATTTTGGCTTTTTGTCTAATAGGCAATATTTTAATTTTTCATTCAATTTATATGTTCAATTTCTATTCTTCAAGTGTTACCCTTGAAATTTTACTATCTATATTTAATAGAACAAAGCTTTAAGTTAAATAATATCTTAAACCCTCCCTCCAGACTATCCAAGGACCTTAGAATACTTTAAATTTGGTCACTCCTGTTCAGGCTACTATTTCACGCAGATGTTTGTTTATACATATGTATTTACAATTGACCCTTGAACAATATGAGTTTGAACTGCATGGGTCCACTTATACATGGACTTTTTACAGTACAGTACTCTCTTCCTTCTGATTTGACATTTTCTTTTTTTTTTTTTTTTAAGATTTTATTTATTTATTCGACAGGATAGAGACACCAGCAAGAGAGGGAACACAGCAGGGGGAGCGGGAGAGGAAGAAGCAGGCTCATAACGGAGGAGCCTGATGTGGGGCTCGATCCCAGAACGCCGGGATCACGCCCTGAGCCGAAGGCAGACGCTTAACCGCTGTGCCACCCAGGCGCCCCTGATTTGACATTTTCTTACTTTGACTTACTTTTTTCTTACTTTACCACGAGAATACAGTTTATAATACATAAAACATAAAAATATATGTTAATCAACTATATTATCAGTAATGATTCCAATCAATAGTAGCCTATTAGTTAAGTTTTTGGGGAGTCAAAAGTTATATATGGATTTTCTATTGCATGAGGGGTATGTGCCCTTAACCCCTGTGTTGTTCAAGGTCAACTGTATACATACACATTTGCTACTTACCATTCCTTCTTATATCTCAGACCATTATTCTATGATCCTTCTTCCTGAAGTAAATCTTTAGAAGTTCTTTTAATGGAGGTCTCCTGGTAAATTCTGTATTTTTGTTTATTCAAAAATGTTTTTATATCACTTTCATTCTTAAAAAATAGATTGAATTTACAACACAAGACCAACACTTTGAAAATATGGCATTCATTCTGGCTTTCATCATTGCTGGTTGTATTTTTATGAATGATCTGTTCTTTTTTTCTGGCTACTTTTGGAATCTTTTTGTCTTTGCTATCCTTCAGTTTCACTATGATGTATCTATATCTAGGTTTCTTTTACTCTACTTGGAAAAACAGATTTATATCTATGATCACTTCTGGAAAATTCTCAAACATTATCTCTTTGATTATTCCTTTTCCTCACTTTTCTCTCTTCTTTTTGGATTCAGAGTAAGTTTTTCCTTTTCCTCTTCTGTTCTCCATATCTCTTCTCTCATATTTTCCATCTTCTCTCTGTGCTGCATTCTGGGTAATTTCTTCAGCCAAATGTTCCAGTTCACCCTTCAACTATGTTTCACCTGCTGTTAAACCCCTACATTGAGTTTTTGTTTCTTAAATCTATTTTCCGTTTTTACAAGTTCCCTTTTATTGTTACCCAGATCTTTCTGATTCCTGATGGTCTCTAATTGTTTGCCTATCTTTGTGTTTCCATACTTTATCTCTTCAAACATCTCTTACCTAGTTATTCTATACTCTGTATCTGACAATTCCAATATCTAAATGAGTTTTATGTTTTTATCTCTCTCACCCATGATGGCTTGCCTCCTGTATACTTGGTGATTTTAGACTGTGAATTCATATTTTCTTAATCTTAATATGTGGGAATTCTGATGGCTTAAATTGAGGACACTTTTCTTTTTTAAGACTTTTTTTTTTTAATCAGAGAGAGAGCATGAGAGAGAGAGAGCACAAGCAGGGGGAGGGGCAAAGGGAGAGGGAGAAGCAGACTCCCCGCTGAGCAGGGAGCCCGACACAGGACTCAATCTGAGGACCCCGGGATCCTCAGCAGAAAGCAGATGCCCAAACTACTGAGCCACCCAGGCACCCGAGAGGACGCTTTCTTTCAAAGATGATTTGCATCTGCTTCTGCTATGTGCCCAGGAGCACTAGCAACCTGGGGCCACTTTACCCCTTTCTCTGATGTCCCCTAAATGCAGGAGTATCTGATTCACCTCCTCACATAGAGCTGCTATTGGCCTTTGCACTTAGACCAACTCCATCTCTCCAGCTTGCATACAGACCCTTGCTCTAGTTTCTGCTCAAGATTTATTTCTCTTTATTTGGTGGGAAGAAGGGTCTTTGAAGACATTTCTAATTTCTGAGAGCCAAGCAAAATATCAAAAAATGTTTTGATCCAGTATCTAGTTGTTTTGCAGGAGAATTCCCCTACAATATCTAGTTCAACCATGATGCCAGAAGCAGAAGTCATAACCACAATTGTGAATCTTCTGTGTTTTATTCACTATGGGTTTCAGGCTTGGGTACTGGTTGGTGCTATTTACTGAGACAAGGAATATAGCAAGAGGAACAACATCAAAGAGGAAAATGTTAAGCTTAGTTGGCTTTTCCGTACTTATGAGACATCGAAGTGAAAATGCTGCGTGGCAGTTACATGTACAGCTCTAGTTCAGAAGACACATCTGGATTTGAGGTAACACTTCAAAAATGAGTAGAGGAAGAGAAGTTTACAGTGAAAGGCAGAATGAGTGGCTAGAGAAGTTGGGTGGAGAATCAGGAGCGAGCTAGGTCATAAATGTCCAAGGAAGAGAGTTTTTCCAAATGGTAGGAATGGTTGAAGAATAGCAAATAATGCTAAAAAGTCAAATGGGAGGATTGGAAGGTGTTCATTAAATTAGCAAAGAGAGGTTGTTTTGGAAATGGACAGATACAGATTTAGGTCAACTATGGGGAAGTAAACCAGATTGCAATGAGTAAAGGAAAAAATGGAAGGCAAGAGCGCTGAGACTTTTCTTCATTCAAGAATTTTGACAATAAAGGAGAATAAAGAGAGAATTAGCCAAAGGGAACATATGGGTAAAGGAGGAGGTGGTGGTTGTTGTTTTATTTAGAGAGTCTCAAACATGATTAAATGCTGATGGGGTGGCACTAGTAGAGAAGGAGATGTTAAAGATGTAAGAGAAGGAAAATAAATAATACCTCAAAGCTCTGGAACAGTTAAAAAAAAAAAAAAAAAAAGGCCTGGAATCCAAAGCATGGTTGGATAGAATTGCCCTTAGACTAAAGATGGGACACCTTCATTGTAACAGCACTATATGATTGTGACTTTCTCTTTTTCTTGCAGTGTGATACACATACAGAAAAGTTAACTAATCATAAATATATACCTTGGTGAATTTTCACAAAGTAATCTCACCCAGTTAGCCAATATCCAGATCAAGAAATAGGATGATATCAGGATCCCAGGGATCCTCTTCTTGCCTATTTTAAGTCACTACTCTCCTCTCAAAAATTTAACTGCTTTTCTGACTTCTTAGAAGTCATAGAATAACTTTGGCTATTTTTGAACTTTATGTAAGTGGACTCACAAAGTAGGTAGTTTTCCGTGACTATGTCTGGCTCCTTTTGCTCAAATGTTTGTCAGTCATCCACAGTGTTTTACGTAATTGTAGTTTGTTCATTCTCATTGCTGTATAGTATTCCATTACGTGACTATACCATAATTTATCCATTCTACTCTTGGTGCATATTTTGTTAGTTTCTACGATTTTGCTATTATGAATACTAACACTTTGTGGAAGCATTTTGGTGCACAGAGGTAAGCATATACCTAGGAATGGGATTGCTAGCTCATAGGTTTGGGTTTAGTAGATACTAACAAATAACATTTCAAAGAGATATGATTTCACCTTGGCACCAGCAACGTATGAAGGTTTCAGTTGCTCCACATCCTCACCAACATTTGGCATTTCTCTCTTTTTAAGCATAAACACTTCACTAGATATGCGACAGTAATCTATTATGGCTTTAATTTGCGTATTCCCAATGACAGAGGTGAGCACATTTTTCATATGTTTATTAATCATTTGGACACTTTTCTTTGTGAAGCATTTGTGTAACACTTTTGCCATGCTTGCGTGGACTATGCAGTAGTCCATCAGATGGATGTATCATAAGTTGTCCATTCTTATTGAAAAATCAAGTAAGTTGAGAAACAATAAAAAAAATTAGTTATGATTTGTGTTGGTGAACTTTCAAAGACATGGAAATGGATAAGCACATTTTTAGAAAAATGTCTAACAGAGATTTAAAGTATAAAGAATGGCATTTAACTCAATTAATCAAATGTGTTAGACATTGCCAGGTTGCCTACCCACTATTTACTATTCTTCCTTGCTAAAAGAATCATAAATTTTCTTGGGGGAAGGGGTAACAAATCCAATTTAAAATACCTCCAAAATGTCCTTCCAGCTAGGGTGATCATCTAACCCATTGGTCCATGAGCTGAAACAGAAGTTATTTCATGGAAAGCTACTTTCCCCTGGTATATATATTTTTAAATATTTATATTTTATATTTATATAATTTCCCCAGATTTTATATTTTTATATTTATAATTTCCCTGATATATATCATAATACACACACAGCTTTCTGCCCTTAATCTGTCCTCCCCTTTATCCAGATTGTGATGATGCCATTTTTGACTATGCTGAGGACGGTGGAGGAGGTGGGGAGAAGGAAACTGCTTTCTCAAGCGCCTTCATCAGCCTTGCACTGCCTACCCCAGACTCTTACTACATTGGATAAATAACCTTATTTGGTTAAGCTATTATAATCAGCTTCCGTTAAGTGCAACCAAACCCTGTGCTAACCATCCATTTTTCTACCCCATCTCAAGTCCTAAGCATCCTGAATTATCCAGCGTTGGTTTTCCATAATGAGTTAAGCATGTGAGGAAATGATCTATATTTATTGCATCCCTATTGTAATAATGACTGAATTGACCACATCATGGCACATTGCTCCACTGGTTTTGTTGTAGTAATACATTAAGTAGTGCCCTAGAAGTTTCAAGGATTTCATACGTCTTCTTCCAAAATGTCTCAGTAGCTGACAGAGAATTCCCTAGGAGTTTTGACTCATTTTCTCTGACTTACCAGATGCAGAGAGAGGATTGTGGGATGCCGGCATCATACGCAGAGCATTTCATTCCAAGAAAGTTACACTTGAACTTGAGAGGTTTGTTGTAGAATTCCAAGGGGAAGGACACAAAGCCTATAAAAACAGTTTGTCTTGTTATCGCAATATGAGGGAAATGCAGGCATTCCATCAGAACACCGCCAAAGAGATAACACATCTAATGTTTCTTGAGCTCTGTCCCAGAACACAGGCAATGAGATTTAATTAAGTAGTCTTCCAAAAAAGTATTAAAATGAAACTTTAAATTTTTGTGTTTCCTCTAAGAAAGCTCAGATTTCACTTTTAGGGAAAACTGTTTCTGGGACCAGCTACCTTACTAGTTCAGGCTTATCCAAACTCAGGATATGAATGGGTGAACTTTGACCAAGGGACCAACAGAACAAAAGCATCAAAAAACAAATGGAGAATAGGATAATATACCAACTCTAGGTGAAAAGTGAGTGTTTTTGGAGGTGATAAAATAAACAAGACTATGATAATGAAGGTGGTATTCAGAACCTTTGATGATTGGAATTCCAAATCACATCTAGGGCAGTTAAAGAGGACACTCCCAATACTATTCCTTTACATTGTGAGGAAGGTACACGTTGAGGAATTGAGGCATTCCTTTACATTGTAGAGATAGACTCCTTTAGTGAATACTTCTGTGGCTCTGTTTTTAAAATCTCTTTAACACAATGTATTTAATTTCAACAATTTATTTGCTAGCAATTCTTCTTAATGGGTAGTAGATATTCCTTGTAGTATTAATTTTTTTCGAATCATATAACAAGTGTTGAGCTCTTGCTATGTTTGTACATATTGGTATATGCTAAGATTGTAAAAGAAGGTCCCTGCCCTCTCTTTTAAAGTCTAGGCAGGGAAGAAGTTAAGCAACATGGGGGCGCCTGGGTGGCTCAGTCAGTTAAGCATCTGTCTTTGGCTCAGGTCAGGATCCCAGGGTCCTGGGATCGAGTCCTGCATCCAGCTTCCTGCTCAGTGGGGAGCCTGCTTCTCCCACTCCCCCTGTTTGTGCTCTCTCTGTCAAATAAATAAAAATCTCAACAAAAAAAGAAGTCAAGCAATATGGTCTGGATGGAGGATATGTAAGAGACAAGCAAGGGTACAACTGTCTACCATTAGATCACAAAATCAGCATTCTAAAAGGACAGAGATGGAAAAAGTAATGGAAGTTGGAGTTCTAAGAAAGTGATAAAAGGTATTTCATAGAAAACATACAACTGCTCAATCTTAAAAAATGGGTGGGACTGAGGTTTGATTTTTAAAATCAAGGACAAAACACAAGCTATAGATTTCCCCTTCTACGAGAAAAAGGAGCCCACAGAATAAGGTATTTGCAAAGTATATATCTAGCAAAGTACTCATACAGAATATATACACAAACTATAAGCCAATAAGAAAAAGAGTGACGACCTGTAAAAAGTGAGCAAAGACTTGAATATTTACCTTATATAAGGGGTTCCCAAGGTCAAATAATGGCAGAAGAAGGTATTAGTACCAAGTAAAGGTAAATAAAACCACAATGCACCTTCTTACACCTATTAGGACGGCTACTATCAAAAAAACAAACAAAAAAAAAAAAACAGAAAACAAGTGTTGGCAAGGATGTGGAGAAATTGGAACCTTTGTAAACTGTTGGTGGGGATGGAAAGTGGTGCTGCCGCTGTGGACAGCAGTGTGGCAGTTCCTCAAAAAATTAAAAATAGAATTACCATGTGATGTGATGGGCATGAAATTTCCTAAAACTGAACATGCACATAACCTTAAAACAGGGAAATTTTATGGCATATAAATTATACCCTCAATAAAGCTGTTTAAGAAGAAGGTACTAGGGGCGCCTGGGTAGCGCAGTCGTTAAAGCGTCTGCCTTCGGCTCAGGGCGTGATCCTGGCGCTATGGGATCAAGCCCCACGTCAGGCTCTTCTGCTGTGAGCCTGCTTCTTCCTCTCCCACTCCCCCTGCTTGTGTTCCCTCTCTCTCTGGCTGTCTCTATCTCTGTCAAATAAATAAATAAAAAAAAAAAAAAAAAAGAAGAAGGTACTAAAAAAACAAAGAAGAAAAAAGGACGGGGTATGTTAAAAGTACAAGAACCATTTGAAAGAGGTTCCAAAGGCCCAAGTTGGAACAATTTCAGCCAAAAATTAAATAATGACAGTGTTGTATTGTAACTCTTAACATATGCGTACCTCCCTACTGATATAAACAAATAATTGAGAAAGAAGGGACAAATCTTCCTTATAGAAAAATTTCTAGTACTTAAATGTAGAAGGAATGAGGGAAATAGAAAATTACCATTAAACTACAATAATAACTACTATAAGCGAGATCTACTGATGAATACTAAAATTAGTGGATGAAACTTTGAGAAGAAACAAGGTATTTGCATAGCCTCAAAGTACCTCCCCACAAATATTTATTTTCCCCCCAATATTTATTAATTTATTAATTCTTGGGTTTTAACATAAGCCTACAGAGTCTTTCATATTCCTTCCTCCAGGAGGTGGAGCTTAATTCCCTCCTCCTTTGAGTACAGGCTGGACTTCATGACTCACTTTTACTGAAAAGAATATGGAAAGGGAAAAATAGTAACTTCAGAGTAGGGAAAACTGGCAGACAAGACCTTAAAACCTGGTTGAAATTAGTATCACCAATAATAAGTCATGTTTATATCATGTACTCCTTGATATGATGAGACGCGTATGAAATGTCTTAAAGCTGAACATGTCCATACCCTAGAATGTATCCATTCCATCCATAGGTATAGATCCAACAAAAGCATGTTCACATATTTCGCACCAAAGACCTTTACAAGAGTCTCCATAGTAGCATCGTTATAGCCCAAATGCTCATCAACAGTAGCATAGTTACACTCAAACAATGGAATACTGTACGGTAACCATAATAAATGAAACACCGCTGCACACAACATTAGGGCTAAAAAGCTCACAAGGTGATGTTTAATAAAAGAAGCTAGGCACAAAAGAGTACATACTATGTGACATGATTATATAAAGTTAAAAAAAAACAGACAAAATTAATCTGTGGTATTAGAATCCAATGTAGTGGTCAAGCTTTGGGGAGGAGGGCTGGAGATCCGGAGGGGACATGAGAAATGCTTCTGAAATGCTGCGAACATTGTATATCTCTCATCCACAGTGATTATTTATAATGGGTTATTCACTTGGCAATAATTCATCAATCTGTACACTTAAAACACTCTTTGGTTTATATATTTTACTTTAATGACAAAGTTTAAAAAAGAGAAAAAAACCTTTAGCAATTAGATAAAATTCCTGCCATACGAATTGGGCGGATACTGCCTAATCAAAAGATTGTTTTGAGGACTATTAAATAATATACTGTATATAATATATATAAAATAAGAGCACAAGGCTGGCCACAAGTAATAGATACTAATAAATCGATATTGCTGTCATCATCTTCATCATTACCATGGGCAAGGGGAGTCTTCCTCCCAACTCTGGGCCATGCTTTGTTGCATGAGCTCCCACAGCAGTTCGGCTCAGGTCAATCTCACAAAGTCCTGCCTGACTACCTGTATTTGCTTTTAGCCTCTCCAGAATGATGCTAAATCAGCCAAGGGAGAAGAGAATCAGCCTTTTTTCTATTTATCTGCTAATCACAAAAGATCCCAAGCATGTGCGGTGAGACTGCCCTTCTCCCTGCTCCCCATGGTTGAAGTGATGATGGGAAGAAGCCTTAGATGGTTAAAAGCTTTGAACAAGGCACTTTCCAAGGCTAACTAATTAGAAGACACTTTTCATGTGACTCAAGCTCAGGCATTGGTCATGATGTGATGATTTCAGCATAAAAAATATATTATTCAAGTCCTTTGAAATAAGTGGAGTCCTTGGAGGAGTACGAACAGCTCCTCAATGAGGTAACAGAAAGTGTAGAATGATCAGATGGACAGAGAACCCAACAGTTAATCAGCGTCAGGGGTCAGTCAGAAAAGCCAAATATAAAGAGGGTTTGCTAGTGTATTCCAAGGTAACAAATTTCCTAAATATCGTGCAGAGGGTTGCTGAGCACACAGACTCAGCTGCTGGGGAATGAACTGCTGGTGGTTCCACTAATGATAATAAAAACCCCAGTAAAGACACATATGTTTTTTATAACCCTAATTAGACCAGATCGGTCTGTCCCTATGTAGGACAATACATTATATAATCTTGGCCAAGACTTGAAATACATTTTTTTCAGAGGCAAACACCAGGTTCTAGTGACAAACTTAACTCTAGAGAAGGGAGTAGACTTAAAAAGACTAAGTAACCTAATAACTACATTTTGCAGTAAGACAAAGAGACTCGGCATTGTAGTTAATGGCTTAGATTTGAATGACTTTGAGATTAAGTCAAGTTCATATCATTGTGGGTGTTCCTCTCTGTGCATAAAACTCTCTCAGATATTAAAGACTAATCAACCTCTGGGGAGAGAAGGCACCCTGTACACCAGGAAGCTTCCTGTCTTCATCACCTCGGGCTGCCGTAACAAGGACACAGACTGTGTGGCTTAAACAGCAGAAATGTGCTTCCTCACAGTTCTGGGGTTTAGAAGTCTGAGATCATGTTGTGTCCCCAGTGTTGATTTCCTCAGCAGACTCCCTCCTTGGCTTGTAAAGGAGGGCACTCTTGTCTCTGTCTTCATGTGGTTTTTTCCTCTATGCCTGTGACCTAATCACCTCTTCTTATAAATTGACTGTGTTGGGTCAGGGTCCACCCATATGAACTCATCTTACCTTAATCACCTCTTTAAAAGCCCTGTCTCCAAATACAGTCACATTCTGAGGTACTTCAACATATGAATTCAGCCCATAACAATTTCTAAAACCCAAGAATCTGGGGGCTCATTCACTGCAGGTAGAAGGACCCAGCCTTGGAAAGTTGCTGAGATGTCAACTCGAGGGGGGGAAGAGAGAGAGAGAGAGAAAGAGAGAGAGAGAGAGAGAAGGACTTGAATATTCAGAGGAGCTGAAATTGGGCAGGTGGGAGTGTTTTGAGGAAGGTGAGAGAGGAGTGAGCCCTAGGATTGTGGTACAGAAGCCCCCTTGTGGCACATCAGTCACCAGGGAGCTTTAAAACATCTCCATGCCAGGTCATACCTCAGAACAATTAAATCAGAATGTCTGGGGGTGAGGCTTGGGCTTCAGTAACTCTTAAAGCTCTCCCAGGTGAGGGGCCCTTGGTTTCTGCTCAGGTCATGATCTCAGGGTCATGAGATTGAGCCCTGTGTTGGATACTGTGCTAAGTGCAGGGTCTGCTTGAGATTCTCTCTCCCTCTCCCTCTGCCCTTCATGTTCGTGCTCGTGCTCTCTTTAAATAAATAAATCTTGAAAAAACCAAACAAACCAAAAGCTGTCCCAGGTGATTCCAATAGTGTAGCTGAGGTTGAAAGCCTAAAGGTTTGATCACAGGTTCTCGTGCTCCAATACCCTGCACAAGGGAGATTAGACTACAGGATGCAACTCTCGGACCCCTCACTCTGCAAAAGGTGGTGGATAGATGGTCCCCAGCCCCACGCTAAAGTCAGTGGCAGGTCCCTTGGTCATATTCTCTCTGGTCCAGGGGATCAAATGAAAGGGGCACTGGTGGTAATGACCCCACCTGAGAAATACTGAGGCCCATACTCCTGTCTCCTCTGATACTTCCCAGGCACTTTGCCTCTCATATTGAGCTCCTAGTATGTGTGTTTCCATAGCTGTGTTCAAACTCTACTCACTCCCTCCTTACCCTCAATCCCCAAGAAGAAGGAAGGAGGAAATGAGAAAGCTAGTTTTATATATTCGCAGACACACATATTCCTAAATATGTTAGGAACGTTTGAAACATGTTATAGGGTGATTACTGCTATCCAACCCTTGAGGAACGCTACATCACAGAAATGCTGTACTTAGGATAACACAGTATCACCACGGGCCTCTTTGACTTGTGCAAAGATTATTCTTTCACAGAAATGATCAAAAACAGATGTTTCATATCTAAAATGTTTTCTCACAGGGAGTTTCAATAGAAATATTTTAGCTGTTCAGATACATCCAAATAAAATATTTGGTCTTGAGACATTCTATTTTAAAAGTCAGTGAATTGTGACTTCGTGACAACAGAAAAAGCATGAATCAGGGACCTGTTTTATCTTTCATTTCTCATCTTCAGGCTGAGCAAAGGTGAACTGTGGGAAGTGATGACTGAATGCTGGTGATTCAGGGATGATTTTTAAAATACATGCATCCCTCATGTAATAAAATTGAGAAATGCCAATGACATTTACTATAAAACCTACTTGGTGATTCCTCTCACATTATAAAACCAGAAGTGGCTTTTGATTAGAAAAAATTTGTTCCCTGGTTATGATAAAATAATGCATGTAGCCAAATTTTAAAGTCATATCTTCAGAGAAAAATGTGTCACTCTAAAGAACCATAATATTACCCAAATCTCAGTATTATTAGTAGGGTGTATTAAAATAAACTCCAGGGAAAAACATGGAAAGTGAAAATATTCTACAACAATGCTTCTCAAATTTTAATTTGCATAAGAATCAACTGGGAATCTTGTTAATTCTGATGCTGGTAGGGCCCAAGATTCTGCATTTCTAACAAGCTCTCAGGGGAAGCTGTTGCTGCCAGTCTTTGAAAGCTTGATTTCCTCCTCCATTAATCGTAGCCTCTCCAAAGGTGGCAATTCCTAAAGCTTTAGTTCATTTTCATCAGCTTGGAACAGTGTTGACAGAGCTTTATATCTACCAGCATTTTTATTTAACTTTAATTGTCCAGTTTTTATTTAACTTCTTAGGGGGTCTGTTTGCATACAAATTTTTTCTTACCACCACTTTTATACTTGATTATGTAGTCGATAAAAAATGCCTAAAGATCATTATTAATTAGCAGAAACTTCCAGTGCATGATAGGAAGTGTACGAGTAAGGCAATTTGCTGATAGTTAACAATGATCACCCATAGCACCTCCAGTAACACTAATGGCAACTGTTGTTGACTGAGTACTTACTATCTGTCAGACATAGTGCTAAGCGATTTATTGAACTCATCTTAATTGTTACAAGGACTCAGTGAGGAAGGTATTTTATTTAGCAAACAGTTATGCAATGCTTACTATGTGTCAGACATTGTTCTAAGGACTCTCCAAATATGCACTCAACCAATCCTCATAAACTGTACAAGGTCCGTGTTATCATTACACTCATTTTGCAGATGAGGAAGTGAAGGCATAGAAAAGCTAAGTAACTTGCCCAAAATTACTTAGTTAGAAGGAGCTGGTTTGATTAGAACCTAAACAGTCTGGCTCCTAGTCATCCTCCTAACCAGAAGAGGAACAGGTGAGTAACCCAACAGTTAGGTACTTAGAGAAGGAGGCAGGAATCAAAGCAAGATCTGTGGACTCCCTGTGCCCCCCTGTCTCTGACCACTCCACACTGTCCCTCTAAATTAGCATGAAGCACTGCTGTGGAACACCTGATTCTCATTGAATCAATATGCTCTCATATCATTTGATTTGTACATTTAACCATTTCTGTCTTCATTAAAGACTATTAGAATGATTTTATCTGCTTAAACTGTAGTTTTGGATATTAGATCATGTCTGATGCTTAAATATAACATATTAATGCATATAGTTATAGAGGGAGGAGAAAGTTATATGAACAAATAATTGGCAGCAGAAACAAAATTGTCTCATGAGATCCCCAAATTCCATCTGCTCAGTGGATTGTGACTCTTAGAGCAAACAGTAATAGTTTAATCAAACTACTAAATATCTTAAACATATCTAGTTAAGGGGCACCTGGATGACTCAGTCAGTTAAGCATCTGACTTTTGATTTCGGCTCAGGTCATGAACTCAGGGTATGAGATCAAGCCCCGTGTCAGGCTCCATCCTGAGCCTGGAGCCTGCTTAAGATTCTCTCTCTCCCTCTCTCCCTTTGGCCCCCCCAACCCCCCACGCCACTCACATACTCTCTCTCTCTCTCTTTCTCAAAACACACACACACACACACACACACACACACACACACACACACACACATTTAGTTAAAACCAGGGATATTTCCAATTTAATGATGTACAAATTAGGAAGTATCTATTCAGGGATAAATTGGATATTAAGCTATCTCTTATAGAAAACATATAGTTAGGTCTTGCTTTTTAAAAAATCTAGCCTAATAGTTCCATGCCTTTTAACTGGACTGTATAATCCATCTATAATCAATGTATTTCTTTATATGATTGGATTCAGGTCTACCTTTTATTATTTTCTATTTGTCCCATCATCTGTTCCTCCTTTTCTGCTTTCATACAAGTTAATCAAATATGTTTGAGTATTCCATCTAGATTTCTCTATTTTTAAGATATGTGTCTTCATCGATAGATGAATGGATAAAGAAGGTGTGGCAGAGATACACAATGGAATATTACTCAGCCATAAAAAATGAGATCTGACCATTTGCAACAACATGGATAGAGCTAGAGGGTATAATGCTAAGTAAAATAAGTCAGACAGAAAGACAAATACCATATTATTTCACTCATATATGAAATTAAAGAAACAAAACTAAGAAAGAAAGAAAGAGAAAACAAAAAAACCCCAGACAAATACAGAGAACAAACTTATGTTTGTCAGAGGGGAGACTGGTGGAGGGATGAATGAAATACACAAAGGGGATTAAGAGGCACAAACTTTCAGTTACAATATAAATAAGTCACAAAGATGAAATACACAGCATAGGGAACATTCTCAGTAAGATTGTAATTGTACAACTGTAAGACTGTAAAATTGTTTGGTGACAGATGGTGAGTGTACTTACCGTGAGCACTGAGCAATGCAGAGAATTGTTGAATCGTTACGTTGAGTACCTGAAACTAATATAACATTGTATGTTAATTATATTTCAATAAAAAAGATATATCTCTGTAATTTTTTATTGGTTGCTCTAAAGATTACAATCTGCATCTTAATTTATCACAGTCTATTTAGAGTTAATACTGTAATGCTTCATTCAAAAGGATTTGCAAGAGTAAAATTCCATTTATGCCACTCCATCATTTGTGGTATTATTAGCACATATTTTACATTTATGTAGACTATAACCTCACATACAAGGTTACAAATTTTTGTTTTAAACAATCAGTTGTCTTTTAAATAAATTAAGGGAAGAACAAGTAGTCTTTTATAGCTCTTCAGATATTTATTATTTCCAGTGTTTGCCATTTCTTCCCACAGATTCAAATTCCTGTTTGATGCTGCTTCACTTCAGCCAGAAAAACTTCCTTTAGTCTTTTTCATGGTACGAGTCTGTTAGTGACAAATTCTCTCAGCTTTTGTTTATCTAAAAATGTCTGGGTTGACAGTTTTTATTTTTTTCTCGTATTTTAAAGATGTTATTCCATTGTCTCTGGCCTCCCTTTTTTTTTTTCCTGATCAGAAGCGAGCTGTCATTTGTGTTGTTTTTCTCCTGTATGTAATATGTCTTTTTTCTCTTGCTGATTTCAAGATGTTCTATCGTTAGTTTTCAGCAGTTTGATTATGATGTTACTAGATGCGGTTTCTCTTGTATCTATCTGCTTGAAGTTTGCTGAGACTCTTAGACACCCAAGTTAATGTTTTTCATCATTATTTCTTCATGTATATTTTTTTCTGCCCCAGAAAAATTCTATCTGCTCTCCTTCTGATGCGCCAATCCCACATATATTAGATCTCTTGATATTGTTCTATAGGTCACTGAGAATCTTTTTGTTTTTTTCTTTTTTCTCTCTGTTCTACAGATCCAATCATTTCTATCAATCTGTCTTCCAGTTTATTGACCCCTTTGTGTCCTACTTCCAAATTGCTATTAAGTAATTTTTTCATTTCTGATTTCATTTCCCGATTTAGAATTCTCATTTGGTTCTTTATTTATAGTGTCCGTTTCTTTTGCTGGCATTTCCCATCTATTCAATCATTATGATATCTTTTCCTTTAAGTCCTTGAACATATTTATAATGGCTGCTACAAAGTCCTTGTCTAATTCCAGAGTTGATTTCTGTTGATTATTTTCCCTTTTAGTTTTAGATCACATTTTATTTCTTTACATTGTGCCTGTTATCAATTTATTGTCTCTTAATCTGAATTCATCCTTTAGTATCTTCTCTGTGAAAATGGATGAACTCTTGTTTTTTTTTTAAAGAGTTAGTATGTTAAGCTTTATTGGTAGAGAAGGCTGGAAGCAAATTGCAGGAGGAATGTATATTAACATACACACACATATATATGCTCACATATGTGCATATATATATGTAGTGTATATATATATAAGTATGTATAAATAAATCTATAAATATATATAGATAGATATAGATATTTAGTAGTTCTTTATATTTT
Source organism: Ursus maritimus (assembly GCF_017311325.1). NCBI lineage: Eukaryota > Metazoa > Chordata > Mammalia > Carnivora > Ursidae > Ursus > Ursus maritimus. Next base: position 14,468,025 of record NW_024424453.1, on the reverse strand, counting down.
GTCTAAGGTTTCTAAGATTTACCATTGTTTTCTGCAGGAAGATCAGCCTGACATAAGCTTCCCTACCATTACCAGGACCAGAACTACAAATTGCATTTTATTAAGACATTATCCAAATAAGTCGTTGTTAGAGACATTAGCAATATTAATATTGGAAAGGGTTTTATTAAACAAAAATCAGAAACCATATCTCTGAGTCAATTTCTGTTAGTAAAGTAGTTAATTTTTCAATTCAAATTATTTTTTAAAGAAAATAACATTTTGATTATGTTATACAACACTAAGGTCTGGATACTGAGTTTGCCCTCAAAGTGCCCTACTCAATAATTAACAGATTGTGTGAAATATGTTAAGTATTAAATATTTTAAAAATACGATTTCAACTAGCAAAAAAAAAAAAAGAGTTGTTGCAGTTTGATTTAAAAAAAGCCTTCTTTCCTGAACTGGGAAGATTATGACATATGATACTATATTTTGATGAACATAATATATAAAAACATGATAGGTCAGGCCAGATTTTTAGATACCAATGTTGGTTAGTTAGTTAGTTACTTACTTACTTATAAGGTTTTATTTTTTTTTATTTTTTTATTTTTTTTAAGATTTTTTATTTATTTATGTGACAGAGAGACAGCCAGGGAGAGAGGGAACACAGCAGGAGAGTGAGAGAGGAAGAAGCAGGCTCCCAGCGGAGGAGCCCGATGTGGGACTCGATCCCAGCACGCCGGGATCACGCCCTGAGCCGAAGGCAGACGCTTTAACGACTGCGCTACCCAGGCGCCCCAAGGTTTTATTTATTTATTTGACAGAGCGAGAGAGCACAAGCAGGGGGAGTGTCAGAGGGAGAAGGAGAAGCAAATGTATACTGTATTTTAATAAAATAGGGAGGAGATAGTAGTGTCGATCACAGAAATCCTTTGTTTCAAGGGCTATCTGCAAACTGCTGTCCTAATGTAAGGCTGTCTCGGTGACCTGAGTTCTTGGTACCCTAAAGCTCCCCATCTAGGGTGCTGTCTCTAGGTGACGGTTAACATTCTATGATTCTTAAAAGGGACAGAAAGGTCTTCTCTAAAGGTAAAACCCTGGATTTATAATCTCTCATCCTTTCTTGACTCTCACAGACATCTTACTGCCCGTTCTGCAGACACAGCAAGCTCAGGACCACATACTATTATTTGTCCAGTTCCAGAGAATTTCACCCAGTGTAGGTAATTACAAGAATAGAGACTCACATGACTCAATTATTTTTGACAAGCTAAACGCATTAATTTGTCTTTTCTAGCTTGGCCAGGTTTGGGGTGTCTTTACCTGACTCATGGTTCAAACACAGCTGGTTGTTTTTGTTTTCACAGGCCCTAGTCCAATTTTAGGCTTTCTTCTGTAGGACCTGTTTTGAGACTGGGAAAGACAGCCTTCTTTTCAATCTGGGCTCCCAGTCAGCTCGTTGAATCTGGTTTGGCAGTTACCTTGATCCACTGTCCCTAACTTTGATTGTCAAGAAATGCTTTGGACATCTCCTTTGAGGTTGTTGGTTGGCTCTGTGACACAATATCTGCATCAAGTTTGAATATACTGGTTGTCAATCCATGCCATTTTTTTACTGAAGCATAGTTGACACACAATGTTATGGTTAATTTCAGGTGTACAATATAGTGATTCCACACTCTACACAGTATACTATGCTCACAAGTGTAACTACCATCTGTCACCACACAACGCTATTACAATACCATTGACTATATTCCTTATGCTATGCTTTTATTCCCATGACTTGTTCATTCCGTAACTGGAAGCCTGTGTCTCCCTCTCCCTTTCACCCATTTTGTCCATTCCCCCCCCACACCAGTTTGTGTTCTGTATTTATCAGTCTATTTCTGTTTGCTTTGTTTTTTAGATTACACTTATAAATGAAGTCATACAGTATTATCTTTCTCTGTCTGACTTATTTCACTTAGTATAATACTCTCTAGAGTCCATCCATGTTGTCTCAAATGGCAAGATCTCATCCTTTTTTATGACTGAGCAATATTCCATTGTATCTATATGCCATGTCTTCTTTATCCACTCGTCTATCTATGGACACTCAGGCTGCTTCCATATCTTGAATACATGCCATTTTATTGATAAAATTTTATCAGTTCTAAAAAACCAAGGTAAGACAAGCGCCCTTCTGTGGAATTGTATAAGATGAGAAATGTATAAGATGGTCCTCGGTAAACCCAGATTTTAACCGTATCTACTAAGTCATCTAACCCCGGTGACTTTTATGTGTGAACTATGAATGCTAATGCTTAATTTTTTCTTTTTTCGTCTTCCTTAATAAAGAGTCAGGAATATGAGTGAATAATTCCCACATCAGTTCATCTCTGTGGGTGGAGTGGGCTGGGGAATCCCAGTTACAAAGCACACCGGAGGCTGGGCTGGTGGAGCCCAAAGGTAGCAAAAAGGACCAGCCCAGGAATATAGCCCCCAACGGAAGTGCAGGCGAGGAAGCAGAGGCTATAGGAAGACATGCCCAAAAAAGTGGCTTCTCAAGGTCTGTGCTCAGTCCTGTCTCAGACCACTGATGAGACGTGGAGATGGCTGACAAGGCTGGCCAATCTTAGAAAATTATATGGAAAGCAGGAAAATAAATGGACTAGAGATACCAAAAGTTTGGGTTGGGTATCATCTTGAGCCATTTGCACTATGCTTAAATTACACCTTTGAACTTAGCTGGCATCATTTTGTCTTTGGTTAAGGCTGAGCCTACATGGCAGGAGATCTGAGCACGGCTGTGATTACCTCAGTAACTTTAGTGTCTACCAGTGGCCACGCACACACATTAACATTAATATATTACTCAGAGGAGATAAGATAGAGTGAAGTCACATATTTGTGCATTTTGTAAATCCAATTCAACTATCATCTCATGGATTTAAAATATTATACACATAGTTGGCATATGTGTTTTTTATTATATTCTGTACATCCCTGCACCCATTGCAAAGAGTTGTAGATACTAAGCTCTGTATATTGTGTACTTTAAGGAATATACAATTTATTTTCAGGAGTATATTGGATGGGATTATGTGTGGGTTTTTTAAATTTATTACACATTGATTTCAGAGTCTTTGTGCTAGATAAGTCCTACTCTATAGGGTTCTTGATAAGTAAATAAAATATGTTTTGTTTATATTTTATTTTCACACATAAATTTATTATATTCATTTATTACAACAGTTATAAAAATAAATCCTAATGCAATGTCCTAATTATTCGTTTTTCACAATTTACATTTCTTACATGGGGGCATAAGAGGAACAGTCTTCTTTATTAGTTGCCCTGAGGTGTCAGGAACGTGGGAGGATTGGGGACAGTGGTAATGTTCACCTTGGATGAGGAAGTATGCCAAGCACAGCTGACGGGGATCCCACACACTTGGGGATGTTTACCACAAAAGCATTTTCTTGATTTCAGTTTGTGTTTCTTTCTGGGTTTTCTAAAAAAAAACAAACAAAACAAAATTAAAAAAAAAAACAAAACAAATATAAGATAGGAAATGTATTCAACAGTGAGAGTGGATGAAATTTTTGTTAGGTTTTCCAAAAAGGAACTGAGAGAAGTTAGCTGATTAGACAGAATAAGCATGAATATCATAGAGAAATAATGAAAAACACTTAAGCAAACTTCGAAAAAGCTACATGAATGTCCAGAAAGAATCTTTCATTCTGGAAATAAATTGCTAGGCAGGAATTACACAGTCTCTCTCATCCAGCTTGATGAATGATATTATCTCAAATCACACAGCCTGGGAAACTGATTACTATAGCGAGCCTAAAAACGTACTGTTAAGAGCTGTGTCAGGGTCAAGCCTTTGCTACCAACTGGCAATTATGCCGAGGCATTTGATTTGAAATCATGCTTACATGAAAATTTACCTATAAACCTGGCAGAAATATATGTTTTGGAATATATATTTAAGAAGACAGGAGTAAAATATATCTAAATCAAAATAATTTTACTTTTTGCAAGAAAAGGGGGGCTTTTATTTTTTTATTTTTTAAAAGACTTATTTATTTATTTATTGAGAGAGAGAAAGAGATAGAGGAAGCAGACAGAGGGACAGAGGGAAAGGGAGACAAGGAGATTCTCCAGTGAGGAGGGAGCCTGGCGGGGGACTCGATCCCAGGACTCTGAGATCATGACCTGAGCTAAAATTTAAGAGTTGGGTGCTCAAACCACTGAGCCACCCAGGTGCCCCAAAAGGGGTTGGGGACTTTTAAAGATTTTTTTTTATTTATTTATCTATTTGACAGAGATAGAGACAGCCAGTGAGAGAGGGAACACAAACAGGGGGAGTGGGAGAGGAAGAAGCAGGCTCATAGCAGAGGAGCCTGATGCGGGGCTCGATCCCACAACGCCGGGATCACGCCCTGAGCTGAAGGCAGACGCTCAACTGCTGTGCCACCCAGGCGCCCCGGGGTTGGGGGCTTTTAAAAAAGATCTGCTTTATCCACATTGCTTGGGTGATAGATACTTCTGTCTCTGTGAAGACTTGATTGGTTTTTTAAAGATTTATTGTAGAGAGAGACAGAGAGTGCCCAAGCAGGGGAGAAGGCAGAAGGAGAGGGAGAGAATCCTCAGGCAGACTCCCTGCTGAGTGGGGAGCCCCACGCAGCAGGGGCAGGGGCTCAATCCCAGGACCGAGATTATGACCCCAGCCAAAATCAAGAGTCCAACGCTTAACTAACTGAGCTACCCAGGCACCCCAAGACCTGATTGTTAAAGGATCTATCTAGAGTCATGATTAACGGGAACAGTCTGCTCACTTCCAATTCAGAGACTAGATCATATCTGGTATTCATGGGAAGGTGTTTGGAATCTCCAGTCCCTGGTAGGCCTTCCACCTCCCTGGGCAGCCCTTCCCCGTGCAGATGCACCCATATGCACGCACATGCATGCGTCTACACACACACACACACACACACACACACAGCTTGTGCCGTGCCTTTCCCTTTAGAATGAGGACTAAAAACTTTGAACTATGCAGGAAAATGATATTCAAACTATTCAGAGAAAACTAATATGAGCAATATAATAGGATCCTTAGCCCTGGGCAAACAACGTTATGTCCTAGGAATATGATTGGGAAGTCACTGTAAGTTGAAAACATTGCCCTATTTTGCATCTGTGGCCCCAAGAAGATGAAACAAAATAATAATGAAATGCTAAGAATCATTAAAAAAGACACAGGAGAGGAAAAGAAACACTCTCCAGCCAGTTTATTGAACCTGGAAATATTATATATTGTTCTGGTCATTGCCCTTAGAGAAATAAAACCACAGCAGACTTGAAACAAGTAGAGGAGACTTCCTTATGCAGAGATCAGCGACTCCCCCTTTCCCTCAAAAAAGGCTGAGATCGATAGGACTCAAATACTTACAGTAAGAGGGGCTATGGCTGCATAACACAGGTCTTACCAAGAGCAAGCGTACCAAACCCAGAGCTCCCTTGTGAGGTTAAAAAGGTCCAAATTCGGACAAACAAAAGGAAACCTTACTTGGCACAGTAGTAAGTTTTATGCTCGTCTTTACGCAGAGATGGAAGAGGCAAACATCCATAATGCCAAAAAGGCTAGGAGAGTGACAATGACACTGTAGTCAGTGCTAGAAGGGCTTGGGTTTAAATCCCAGTTAGGGGATTTGCTAAGAGTGACTTGAGATAATTTAATCTCCCTGAGCTTCGTATTTCTCATCTATAAAATGGAGGCCATGACGTTGTCTACCTTACTGGGTGAGGATTATATGAGACAATGGCTAAAAACACCTAGCACTGGCACGTGGGGGCTAAAATGAAGGGAGAGAAGAGTCACCGAGTGGACACTGGGCAGACGGATGAACAGGATGAACCGGGGACGGTAAATTCCTAGGCTCAAGTGTGCCTGCCCCGAACCCTGACCCGCCAGGCTACCCTGGGATTCCCAGTCCCAAGAGAGAGAGCATTTGAGGGCCAGTCTAGCCCACCTGGACCTCAGGGACCTCTGGCATCGGCCATGAGGACTGTTGGAGGCTTCCTGGACCCCTTGGCCCCCTGGCCCCCCAAGGCTCCTTCCTTTCCTGGCCTTTACAGGCAGACTGTCAGTGTTCCTGCCCACCCAAGTCCCCTGGACTCCCTGGAACCAGGGGCACCTCCTCAGGGGTAAGGACCCAGGCTACGTACCAAACCACGCTGGTGCCGGAGGTGCCAGAGAGCCAGCTCATCTTTGTGGCCGAGGGGGAGAAGCTAGTAGGTCCCAAAGAGGTTCCAGAAAGTTCCCGCTGGAGGCGCGAATGCCACTCCCATGAGGGAGGGACAACGAAGTGGCCCCTCGCACCCCCGCGGTGCAGCTGCACGAAGGCAACCCGGATCACCAGCGGGAATTCCCCCACTCCGCCACGCGGCCCGGGCAGGCCCATGACACCGTGGCCAGCCCCCCACGCCTGACGGACTCCCAGGCCTACCCCAGAGCCCTGCACCGCGACTCCTCCGTGGACTTCCGCCCGCGCGCCCCACCCGAAGGCCCGCCCACAGCCACATCCACCAGATCGTCCAGCCGGTGCCCCACCTGTTTGAGCCCAAAGGCCCACATCCAGGTGGCGTGCGAGGCAACCACCGCGCGGACTTCCACAGCTTTCCGCAGGAGCACCCCGTAGGGCTAGCCGGCACCTGCGGGCCCTCCGCAGCGTCGTGCGCCGTGCCGACTGCGCAGGCGTGCGCATCGTCAACGTCAGGGACCAGGCGCTGTGTCCCAGCTGGGAGGCCTTGCTCTCGGGGCCCCGCTGTAGCCCGGGACCGCATGTTCTAGTTGGACGGCAGACGAGCCCTGCAGCACGTCGCCTAGCCCCAGAAGAGCGTGCGGCACGGCTCAGACCTTAGCAGGCGCCGGCCCACCAACAGCTCCTGCGAGACGTGGCGGAGCCAGACTGCGTCCGCCGCGGGCCAGGCCTCCTTGCTGCGGGGCGCGCGGCTGTTGGAGCAGAAAGCCGCGACCTGCCGCAACGCCTTCATCGTGCTCTGCATCGTTCCTCCAGAGCAGCTTCATGACCTCCTCCTCCAAGTAGGGGCCCTGCCGGCTCTGGCGGACAGATGGACAAGCGGACAGATGGCCAGAGGGGAGGCCAGGCAGCAGGGAAGCGAAGAGGCCGCAGTGCAGGAGAGGCTGTTGGCACCTCTAGGGTGGGAAGCTGGCTGGGGGGACACTTTCCTGTAGGTTTCACGTTTTGTGTAACCCTCAAGAAATAAAGGGAAGCCAAAGAGTGCATTTTTTAAAAAGTTTAAAACAAAAACAAAAAACCACCTAGCACAGGGCCAGGCACATCATAAGAGGCCAACAGAGGTTAACTAGTAATATTATTCATGAATATGAATCTAAAAGTGGTATACAAGCCTCAATTGCCTAACTGCTAAAAGAAACTTGGTGGCTTTGATCCTGGGTAGGTATTCTTACGCTCTAAGACAGGCATCAACAAATATTTTCGGTAAAAAGCTGGATAGTAAAAAGTTTAGGCTTTGTGGGACACACAGTCTCTGTCAAAAATATTCAATTCTGTCCTTTAGCAAGAAAGAAACCATAATCTAAACGAATAGTTGTGTTCTAATCAAACTTTATTTATGGACACTGGAATTTGAATTTCGCATAATTTTCAACTGTCACTAAATATTTCTTCTTTTGTCTTAAAAATTAATTTAAAAATGTAAAAACCATTCTTTTGGGCCATACAAAAACAGGTAGTGGGATGGTTTTGGCCCACAGGTTGTAGTTTGCTTACTGCTACTCTAAGATAATGAGGGGTTCAGAACAAAACACAACAGAATGTGCCACTTTGGCATGTGGATTATTTTGAGCTGAAGGCAATCAAGACCCAGCAGACACAGGAAAAGCTTTTCACCTCCTTCTTAACTGCCTAAGTGAGATTAAAATGGGGGCCTGTACCAGGAAGAGAGTCATTACCAGTGATAAGCTTTTCATCTGAGAGACTTATCTTCGAGGCAGGGCAAACTTTGTTTACCAAACATTTGCACTTCTCACCTTCCT